>NC_059212.1:41229093-41569643 GCF_020615455.1 Coregonus clupeaformis | reverse complement strand
CCACAAAACAAACACAAACCATACAAACACTTCCCAGTTCATGCTTACTGTAAAATGAGCTATGTTAGCCGTCAGTTTGTAAATATTTTTGCCAACTTAACCTTCACCATGGAAGCGCATGTTGGTGGAATAAGATTATGTACCACCTACAACAAAATACACAACAATACACAATTTAACCACCCCACTAATTGTATTGATATCCATTAGGCTGGTTAGCTAAGCATACCTAACATGGACATTTCAATATTGTCAGCTTGCTGTTATCTAACTACCGTCACTCAATTGGCAGCAAGATTGCTAGCCAACTGAGACTGGCTGAGAACCAACTAACCAATTTATACACATTCATCATTGCTACCGACATACAAACAGATAGTGAGGTAGCTATATCGAAAATTCTATTTTTAGTAATGGAGTGTTTTCCAAAGAAGGGTAGATAACTACCAGATTGACATACTCTTATTTGCTAACATTAGCTAGCTTATGTTAGCTGAAGACAGTAAAAGATAGAACGAACAAACAAACATGTTTACTCTGCTGAAGGTAACTACCAGTCTAGCAGTGACTAACTACCATGGCATAGGCAAAATTGATTGACAGTGTGCATACCAAAAGATAGCTATATGATTTAGCTGATGGCTTTCAGAGTTCAATACAGGACTGTAACGTTAGCTAGCTAGCTAACTTACCCAGCTAGTCCAGCTAGACTAGCAAGCTAGCTAACGGTAGGTTACCTCTAATTAAGAATCTTCCGTTTTGTTGTGAAATAAGAAAAATCGTTGGTATCGCATCACTTCTCAGCTGTCGTTGAGATGGATTCCCCATCAGTTCAGCTTAAAAATCCCTCTAATAATCTTTGGTCAACACATCATTCTTGACAGAACACCACACGGGCATGATGACAAACATTAGTGAAAAACAAATCTTGCCTAGAGAAGTTCCGAGATTACTGTGTGTTGGTCATTCGAAGTAAACAATGCCATTAATCAAATTTGTGGGCCCGCCCCCTCTACCTAGCTGGCGGTATCTGCATTTGCTATGAATACCGGACTTTGTGGTTCACTATGAGCAGAAACTTCCCGATTCTACCAGTGAAATGAAAATGTGCTAGTTCTAGCTTGTGGTTTGGATAATTGAGATGTTTATGATAAAAACGTAATGTTGTTAATATAGTAATGACTATATGCCGTGGCAGAGCCAGGGTGAAATTCCCATTTAATCAGGTCAACACTCACAAGGCCAGACAGTTATCCAGGGTGCATTCTCAGAGCATACGCAGAACAGCTGGCAGGCATATTCACGGTTATTTTCAACCTATCATTGTCCCAGTCTGTAATCCCCACGTCTTAAGATGACTACCATCATTCCTGTTCCCAAGAACTCTAAGGCTTCATGCTACAATGACTACCACCCTGTAGCACTCACATCTGTAATCATGAAGTGCTTTGAAAGGCTGATTATGGCACACAGCAACTCCATCATCCCAGACAGCCTATACCCATTCCAATTTGCATACCGCCCCAACAGATCCATAGACGACACAATCTCAATTACACTCCACAATGCCCTCACCCACTTACATAAGAGGAATACCTACAGTGGGGAGAACAAGTATTTGATACACTGCCGATTTTGCAGGTTTTCCTACTTACAAAGCATGTAGAGGTCTGTAATTTTTATCATAGGTACACTTCAACTGTGAGAGAAAATCACATTGTATGATTTTAAGTAATTAATTTGCATTTTATTGCATGACATAAGTATTTGATACATCAGAAAAGCAGAACTTTAATTTTTGGTACAGAAACCTTTGTTTGCAATTACAGAGATCATACGTTTCCTGTAGGTCTTGACCAGGTTTGCACACACTGCAGCAGGGATTTTGGCCCACTCCTCCATACAGACCTTCTCCAGATCCTTCAGGTTTCGGGGCTGTCGCTGGGCAATACGGACTTTCAGCTCCCTCCAAAGATTTTCTATTGGGTTCAGGTCTGGAGACTGGCTAGGCCACTCCAGGACCTTGAGATGCTTCTTACGGAGCCACTCCTTAGTTACCCTGGCTGTGTGTTTCGGGTCGTTGTCATGCTGGAAGACCCAGCCACGACCCATCTTCAATGCTCTTACTGAGGGAAGGAGGTTGTTGGCCAAGATCTCACGATACATGGCCCCATCCATCCTCCCCTCAATACGGTGCAGTCGTCCTGTCCCCTTTGCAGAAAAGCATCCCCAAAGAATGATGTTTCCACCTCCATGCTTCACGGTTGGGATGGTGTTCTTGGGGTTGTACTCATCTTTCTTCTTCCTCCAAACACGGCGAGTGGAGTTTAGACCAAAAAGCTCTATTTTTGTCTCATCAGACCACATTACCTTCTCCTATTCCTCCTCTGGATCATCCAGATGGTCATTGGCAAACTTCAGACGGGCCTGGACATGCGCTGGCTTGAGCAGGGGGACCTTGCGTGCGCTGCAGGATTTTAATCCGTGACGGCGTAGTGTGTTACTAATGGTTTTCTTTGAGACTGTGGTCCCAGCTCTCTTCAGGTCATTGACCAGGTCCTGCCGTGTAGTTCTGGGCTGATCCCTCACCTTCCTCATGATCATTGATGACCCACGAGGTGAGATCTTGCATGGAGCCCCAGACCGAGGGTGATTGACCGTCATCTTGAACTTCTTCCATTTTCTAATAATTGCGCCAACAGTTGTTGCCTTCTCACCAAGCTGCTTGCCTATTGTCCTGTAGCCCATCCCAGCCTTGTGCAGGTCTACAATTTTATCCCTGATGTCCTTACACAGCTCTCTGGTCTTGGCCATTGTGGAGAGGTTGGAGTCTGTTTGATTGAGTGTGTGGACAGGTGTCTTTTATACAGGTAACGAGTTCAAACAGGTGCAGTTAATACAGGTAATGAGTGGAGAACAGGAGGGCTTCTTAAAGAAAAACTAACAGGTCTGTGAGAGCCGGAATTCTTACTGGTTGGTAGGTGATCAAATACTTATGTCATGCAATAAAATGCAAATTAATTACTTAAAAATCATACAATGTTATTTTCTGGATTTTTGTTTTAGATTCCGTCTCTCACAGTTTAAGTGTACCTATGATAAAAATTACAGACCTCTACATGCTTTGTAAGTAGGAAAACCTGCAACATCGGCAGTGTATCAAATACTTGTTCTCCCCACTGTATGTGAAAATGTTGTTCATTGACTACAGCGCAGCGTTCAACACCATTGTCCCCTGCAAGCTCGTCACCAAGCTTAAGACCCTGGGACTGAACACCTCCCTCTGCAACTGGATCCTGGACTTCCTGACGGTCCAACCCGATATGGTGAGGGTAGGCAACATCACCTCCGCCACTCTGACCCTCAACATGGGAGCCCCACAGGTGTATGTGCTTAGACCCCTACTGCATTCCCTGTTCACCCACGACTGAATGGCCACGCATTACTCCAACACCATCATCAAGTTAGCTGACGACACAACGGTGGGAGGACTGCTCACCAGTGACGATGAGACAGCCTACAGGAAGGACGTCATTGACCTAGCAGTGTGGTGCCGGGACAACAACCTCTCCCTCAACGTTAGTAAGACCAGTACATCACTGGGGCCGAGCTCCCTGCCATCCAGGACCTTTATATCCAGGCGCTGTGAAAGGAAGGCCCGGAAAATAGTTGAAGACTGCAGCCACCCAAGCCATAGACTGTTCTCTCTGCTTCCGCACGGCAAGTGGTACCGGTGCATCAAGACTGATGCCAACAGGCTCCTGAACAGCTTCTATCCCCAAGCCATAAGACTTCTAAATAACTAACAAATGGCAACACGGACTGAGTTGACCCTTGGATTTTATATTTGCACTTTCTCCATGCACACTCACAGGACTCTACACAATCACGCACAATGACACACCTACATACACTACATAACCAAAAGTATGTGGACACATGCTCGTCGAACATCTCATTTCAAAATCATGGGCATTAATATGGAGTTGGTCCCCCCTTTGCTGCTATAACAGCCTCCACTCTTCTGGGAAGGCTTTCAACTAGATGTTGGAACATTGCTGCGGGGACTTGCTTCCATTCAGCCACAAATGCATTAGTGAGGTCGGGCACTGATGTCGGCATTCCAATTCATCCCAAAGGTGTTCAATGGGGTTGAGGTCAGGGCTCTGTGCAGGCCAGTCAAGTTCTTCCACACCGATCTCGACAAACCATTTCTGTATGGACCTTGCACAGTGGCATTGTCATGCTGAAACGGGAAAGGGCCTTCCCCAAACTGTTGCCACAAAGTTGGAAGCACAGAATAATCTAGAATGTAATTGTAAGCTGTAGCCCGAACCATCAAAAGCAGCCCCGGACCATTATTCCTCCTCCACCAAACTTTACAGTTTGCACTATGCATTGGGGCAGGTAGCGTTTTCCTGGCATCCCCAAATCCAGATTTGTCCGTCAGACTGCCAGATGGTGAAGCGTGATTCATCACTCCAGAGAACGCGTTTCCACTGATCCAGAGTCCAATGGTGTTGAGCTTTACACCACTCTAGCCGACGCATGGCATTGCATGATGATCTTAAGGTTGTGTGCGGATGCTCGGCCATTTTTTCATGAAGCTCCTGACAAACAGTTATTGTGCTGACGTTGCTTCCAGAGGCAGTTTGGAACTCGGTAGTAAGTGTTGCAACCGAGCACAGACGATTATTACGCACTACAAGCTTCAGCGGTCCCATTCTGTGAGCTTGTGTGGCCTACCACTTCACGGCTGAGCTGTTGTTGCTCCTAGACGTTCCCACTTCACAATAACAGCACTTACACTTACACTCTAGCAGGGCAGAAATTTGACGAATGACTTGTGCCACGTTGAAAGTCACTGAGCTCTTCAGTAAGGCCATTGTACTGCCAATGTTTGTCTATGGAGATTGCATGGCTGTGTGCCAGATTTTATACACCTGTCAGCAACGAATCCACTAATTTGAAGGGGGGTCTACATATTTTTGTATATATAGTGTACAGAACATGCACACACATTTATACTGACTACACACACCAGTGGCGGTCAGTGTCGTTTAAGATGAGGGAGGACAATTTTTTTTTCATGAGCATGGCCTTATTTCTATTACAGCATATTGGATGACTCTTTCCAATATACTTTCCCTATACCCATCATGAGGTTGCTTCAACCTACCCTATGAATGAAAGTTTACAACGTAGGTGCACACAGGTCGAGAGACACATTTGAGGCGACAGACAGTGACACATGGACAGACAGTGACATTCAATACTGCCTTGCACACTCTTGCCTGCATCTAGCTGATATAGGGTGTAATCATTAGTCCAACAGTTGCAAACGAGAGTTTCTATTGGACAAATTCAGGTATGTTTATCCCCGTTTTGTTCCGTTTGCTTCCGTTTAAAAAACGTTTTTCAAAAGAATTGGCGGAATGAATACACCCCTGATCACGCGTAAACACAGTTCACTTTCATAGCAGCCACGTTGTATTCCTTCTATGTGCTTTCCTCCTCTCACCTTGTCCCTTCGCTTGTGGACTTCAATGCACAACACATCAGCTATATGTGACCAGGCGAAAAAAACATTCCAAGCCAAACCGCTACACACAGCCTACATCGTTGTCACCATATTAGCTAAAGTAACGTCATAGTCAGCATAGCTAATAGAACTAACGCGTTAGTAAACACGCTACAACAACTGGCCAGTCACAGTCAAATCCGCCAGTCGCGTGGCATTCAAATTATTATATGGTATAATGGCGCCGGAGGGGATGGCTGCCGTTTTAATGGTTCCTAACCAACTGTTCTATTTTGTAAGTTTTTTCGTATTGTAACTTATTTTGTACATAATGTCGCTGCTACCGTCTCTTATGACCGAAAAAAGCTTCAGGACATCAGAACAGCGGTTACTCACCTCGAACTGGACAGAGATTTTTTCTTTAATGAGTCCGACGCGAAGGATATAGTGCTTTCCTGAGACCAGGCCCAAATCCCCGTCATTCGTGTAAAGAAAAGATGGAAATACAGGGGGCGGAGGTCGGGGTGCCTTGTGAGAATTAATCGGCGAGTGGGTAAACCACCTCTACCATCCATTTAATTGGCCAATGTGCAATCACTGGAAAATAAACTGGATGATCTATGATTGAGACTATCATACCATCGGGACATTAAAAACGGTAATATCTTATGTTTCACCGAGTCGTGGCTGAACGACGACACGATTAATATAGAGCTGGCTGTGTTTTTCGTGCATCGGCAGGACAGAGCAGCTACGTCTGGTAAGACGACGGGGGGTCTATTTGTCAATAACAGCTTGTGCAAGATGTCTAATATTAAAGAAGTCTCGAGTTATTGCTCGCCTGAGATAGAGTACCTCATGATAAGCTGTAGACCACACTATCTACGAAGAGAGTTTTCATCTAAATTATTCGTAGCCGTCTATTTACCACCACAAACCGATGCTGGCACTAAGACCGCACTCAACAAGCTGTATAAGGTCATAAGCAAACAAGAAAATGCTCATCCAGAAGCGGAGCTCCTAGTGGCCGGGGACTTTAATGCAGGCAAACTTACATCCGTTTTGCCTAATTTCTACCAGCATGTCACATGTGCAACCAGAGGACAAAAAACGCTCAATACGGATGTGGTCAGATGACGCGGATGCTACGCTACAGGACAGTTTTGCTAGAACAGACTGGAATATGTTCCAGGATTCATCCAATGGCATTGAGGAGTATACAACCTCAGTCACCGGCTTCATCAATAAGTGCATCAACGACGTCGTCCCCACAGTGACTGTACGTACATATCCCAACCAGAAGCCATGGATTACAGGCAACATCCGCACCGAGCTAAAGGCTAGAGCTACTGCTTTCAAAGAGCGGGACACTAATCCGGACGCTTATAAGAAATCCCGCTATGCCCTTAGGCAGGCAGAGAGACAGTCAGAACCGTGCGCACAGGCTATATCTTGGTAATCTGTATCTAGCAATGCCTCTTAAATTCACCAAAAGTATATTCAAGTATGTGTTAGGCTATCAATGAGTATGGCTAAGCTATTCTTCATAGTGCCAGTGAATCGAAGTTGAACATCGTCAAATGCATCAGTTTAATTAGGCCTAAATGTGCAATAAAAAGTATTGGCTATAGCTTATTTAATGAAACCCTGGCTAGCTGTTGATGTCCTAGGTCAAGGCTCTCCAACCCTGTTCCTGGAGAGCTACCTTCCTGTAGGTTTTCGCTCCAACCCCAGTTGTAGCTAACCTGATTCAGTTAATCAACCAGCGAATTATTGAATCAGTTCCGATAGATTAGGGTTTGAGTGAAAACCTACAGGATGATAGCGCTCCACGAACAGGGTTGGAGAGCCCTCTCCGAGGCAATAGATCGCAAAGCAGTATCCCCGCTAAACTTTTTGGAAATGGCAAGTTCACTTTCTCATCTATAAACAAAATCAAGTGCAAACACGGTTCAGCAGCCCAATACCCCACAATGACAAAGCAGTTTCGTTTTTTACATTTTTGCAAATGTATTAAAAATAAAAAACAGAAACCTTATCTACATACAGTACCAGTTAAAAGTTTGGACACACCTACTCATTCAAGGGTTTTTCTTTATTTTTACTATTTTCTACATCATAGAATAATAGTGAAGACATCAGAACTATGAAATAACACATATGGAATCATGTAGTAACCAAAAAAGTGTTAAACAAATCGAAATATATTTTAGATTCTTCAAATAACCACCCTTTGTAGTACATCTGTGTTTTTAAGAATTATTGGTGAGATAGAAACAGTTATTCTGGCAAAGGTCTGATGCCTTTGTTATTTTCCTCAGACCGATAATTTCCCAGCATGTCCTGAGTGGAAGGATATGACACTGATTTAGAAATGTTCATGCTGGTTATCACGTTTCAGGAGAAGACCCAGATGCACACAGTGTTGAAGTAACAAAAGTTAATTACAAAAACAGGGGGCAGGCAAACAACAGGTCAAGGGCAGGCAGAGGTCAGTAATCCAGGGTGGTGTGACAAGGTACAGAACGGCAGGCAGGCTCAGGGCAGGCAGAATGGTCAAAATCGGGAAAACAGGAACTTGAGAAAGAAAGAAGCAAGGGGAAAAACGCTGGTAGGCTTGACGAAAACAAAACGAACTGGCAACAGACAAACAGAGAACACTGGTATAAATACACTGGGGATAAATGGGGAAGATGGGCAACACCTGGAGGGGGGTGGAGACAATCACAAAGACAGGTGAAACAGATCAGGTTGTGACAGTTGCCCCCCCTAGGGGCGCCACCTGGCATCCTGCCTGGGTGCATACCTGGTTAACCAGGGTGCCGGTGTTGAAACTCAGCGATGAGGCCTGGGTCCAGGATGTCCCCAGCACCGTTCCTCCGGGCCATAACCCTCCCCTTCAACCAGGTACTGGAATCCCCTGCCCCGAGGTCGAACCTTCAGAAGACGCCTCGCCATGCACGCCGGTTGGCCGTCGATGAGACTGGGGAGAGGGGTAGGCCTGGAAACAGGAGACAAAGGGCTGTGAGACCAGGGACGGTGAGGAACAGGCAGAGGTTGGAGGAGACCAGCCAGAGCTTGCCGAGGAGTTTTGTTCTGTGCATAGATCGTGCAGGTGGCGACGAACGCAGAGATGTCAGGAACCATGGTAGGCCACCAAAAGCGTTGTCGCACAAAGGCCAGGGTCCGACGGGAGCCCGGATGGCAGGCAAGCCTGGAGGAAGTGGGCCCACTCCAGGACCAAGGAGAGGACAGCGTCAGGAACAAACATCTGGTTATCTGGGCCCCCCCGGGGTTCGGCTGGGAACACTGTGCCTCCCGGACCTGCTTCTCTATTCCCCAACTGAGTGCCATCGCCAAGCATGAGGTGGGAAGGATGGGCTCGGATTCTGGGGGTGTAGCCGTGGGGCTATAGCGGCGTGACAGCGCATCTGGCTTGACATTCTTGGATCCCGGTTGGTATGAGAGGGAGAAGTTGAACCGGGTGAAAAACAGGGCCCACCTAGCTTGCCTGGAATTGAGACGCTTGGCGGTGCGGAGATATTCCAAGTTCTTGTGGTCTGTCCACACAATGAACGGATGTTCCGCCCCCTCCAGCCAGTGCCTTCACCTCCCAACGCCTTCTTCACCGCGAGAAGCTCACATTTTCCCACATCATAATTCCTCTCCGTGGTGTTGAGGCGATGGGAGAAGAAGGCGCAGGGATGTAACTTGAGGTCCAGGGCCGAACGCTGGGATAGGACCGCCCTCCACTCCAACATCCGAAGCATCGGCCTCCACCACAAACTGGCGGGATGGGTCAGGATGAACCAAGATGGGAGCAGTGGTGAAATGGTGTTTGAGGTCCCGGAACGCCCGGTCAGCAGCTGGGGACCATGTGAACTGAACCTTGGAAGAGGTGAGTGCAGACACGGGGAAGCCAGCGTGCTGTAACCCAGGATAAAGCGGCGATAAAAGTTGGCGAATCCAAGGAAACGTTGCAGCTGCACTCTGGACGTAGGCTGGGGCCAATCCACCACCGCTATCACCTTCCCGGGATCCATCTGTACACTCCCTGCTGCAATGATGTAGCCCAGGAAGGGGATGGCGAAGCGATGGAATTTGCATTTCTCCGCTTTCACAAAAACCTGGTTCTCCAGGAGGCGTTGTAGGACCTGTCGGACATGGAGCACGTGTTCTTGGGCGGAGCGGGAGAAGACGAGGATGTCGTCGAGGTACACGAAGATGAACCGGTTCAACATGTCGCAGAGAACATCATTAACAAGGGTCTGGAACACAGCTGGAGCATTGGTAAGGCCAAATGGCATGACCAGATACTCATGGTGACCACTGGCCGTGTTGAAGGCAGTCTTCCACTCGTCCCCCTCCCGTATCCGTACCAGGTGGTAGGCGTTCCGTAGGTCCAGCTTGGAAAACTCGTTGCCCCCCTGGAGCGGCTCGAAGGCCGAGGAGTTGAGTGGTAGCGGGTAGCGGTTCTTCACCATGATGTCGTTGAGGCCCTGGTAGTCGATGCACGGGCGCAGGGCTTTGCTGTGGGTGGTATTGTGAGTGAACCGGCCTATAGAGCACCTGTCCAGCGCTCTAACGTCCATGGGAATGGAGAGGGGATGAGTGGGGATACCCAGCTCGGAGGCCAGGGTATTGTCCATAAAGCTCTCATCGGCCCCAGAGACGATGAGTACAAACTTTAAGCATCAGTTGTCAGAGCAGCTTACCGATCACTGCACCTGTACACAGCCCATCTGTAACCAGCCCACCCAACTACCTCATCCCCATATTGTTATTTATTTTGCTCATTTGCACCCCAGTATCTCTATTTGCACATCATCTTCTGCACATCTATCCCTCCAGTATTAATACTAAATTGTAATTATTTTGCACTATGGCCTATTTATTGCCTTACCTCCATAACTTACTACATTTGCACACACTGTATATAGATTTTCTATTGCGTTATTGACTGTATGTTTTGTTTATCCCATGTGTAACTATGTGGTGTTGTTTTTACCGCACTGCTTTGCTTTATCTTGGCCAGGTCGCAGTTGTAAATGAGAACTTGTTCTCAACAGGCCTACCTGGTTAAATAAAGGTGAAATAAAAATATATAAAAAAGTACCCGGAGAGATTTCGACTGGTTCCCCCACAGCAAGATGGCATGAAAAGGGGTGCGAGTAAGGGGAGAGGAAATGTTATCTGTATGGCCCACCAAAGTACTCGCTCCTACCGGTGAGCCTGGTCTTCTAGTGGACAGGTGGATACAAAATGACCAGTAGTTCCGCAATACAGGCAACTCTTCGTGTGAAGCCTGTATTGCAGTTCGGTTGGAGACAGCCTAGCTTTGCCTAGTTGCATCGGCTCGAGAAGAGGTGGATCGGCAGACTTCGGAGACTCTCGGGGGAATTTGAGTAGCCTCGGGTCTCCGTCGGCTCCGTTGCCGAGAGAACTTCCGGGATGCCTCGGAGGTGAGGTGGAATCGGACTTCATCTCCTTCCTACGTTCCCGTAGTCGCCCATCGATCCGAATGGTCAAGGCGATGAGCGAGTCGAGATCCGTGGGAAGTTCCCGGGATGCAAGCTCGTCCTTTACTTCCTCCGATACTCCGTGCAGGAACGTGTCAAACAGTGCTTCCGGGTTCCAGACACACTCCACTGCCAACATGCGGAAATCCACTGCATAGTCTGCCACACAGCAGGACTCTTGCCGAAGCTGCAGTAACTTCCGGGCAGCCTCTCTCCCGGACAATGGAGCATCGAAAACCTTTGTTACCTCCTGCATGAACTCCTCCAGACTGAAGCATATGGCAGACTGTTGTTCCCACACTGCCGTAGCCCAGGCGAGAGCCCTCCCGGACATCAGCGTGATGAGGTACGTCATGGCCAGTTCGTACTTTTACATTTCAGGAGAAGACCCAGATGCAGACAGTGTCGAAGTAACAAAAGTTTATTACAAACACAGGGGGCAGGCAAACAACAGGTCAAGGGCAGGCAGAGGTCAGTAATCCAGGTCCGAGCCCAAACGGTACAGAACGGCAGGCAGTCTCAGGGTCAGGGCAGGCAGAGGTCAATAATCCAGGGTGGTGTTTCTAAATAAAATGTCAACTCCCCCATCCAGGACATGCTGCTAAGGTGAAAACCGACAAGGTGAAAAATCTGCCGATGTGCCCTTGAGCAAGGCACTTAAACCTAATTTGCTCCAGGGGCGGCATATTACTATGGCTGACCCTGTAAGACAGCACATTTCACTGCACCTAAATGGTGTATGTGACAAAAAAATGTATATTTTGTTTTTGCTATGCAAATCAAAATATATTCTGAAAGAAGCCATAATGCAATTGATTTAATTCTGCCACGTTTCATTGTCACATTACATTTACTTTTCTGTTCCCCAGGTGGACTTTCGCTACAAGAACACCCTTGATGGTTGTGAGTACTACGATACCTATAGCTGTTACTCAGGGAACTGCGGGTATTCAACCAGAAATTTGAGAGTCCCAATTGACAGCAGCACCAATGGGAGGAGTTGGAGGAACACCTGGTGTGAACAGGAAACTGTCATGACCAGAAATGTCCCCAGTGATAGACCTTTTCAATTGAGGTTAGTTAGTCATTCATTTGCGAGTTTGTAGTATTAAAGATTAAACAAATTTGGCAATGTCCCTTTTAATGATGTTATGTGTTTGTCAATGTAACAGTCAGGACAGCTGCTGTTGGATAAGCACAGTAAACAGCATGGGAAGTTGGAGACTACTGACACAGGTGGATCTGGGAACAAGATCTGATACGGGTGGACCCAACAGATCTCCAGTCACAGGCGTTCTTCCTTTCATACGGTAACTAACAACATTCTTACTCCAAATACCTCTTCGATGACTTCAGAAACCACTAACCTCATCTAATCAGGTTGCTCCATGATTGTTATACTTCTGAATAATGCAGAATTATTTAGAAAATATACATTATTTTAGTTCATTTGCTTAGGTTACTTTCCTAACTCACTTGGATGTTTTGTTAGTTTAGATTCTACCTAATTCATATGCTGTATATGTGACTGTTTTCAATGTTATTGTAGTGTTCCCCAGAACTGTCAGAGGTCCTACAACCTCATGGCCTTTGACCCTGATGGTGACCGTGTCAGATGCAGATATGGAGTGGCCAGAGACACTGAGTGTGATATGTGTACCCAGCCCTCAGGCTTCTCCATGGATGAGGTTAGTGTTTGCAACGTCTTGGGCTGTGCTGACCTGTCAATGTGAGACCAACCACAACTAATTTGCATTGAATCTATTTGTGAAGTATTATGTCTTAAAAATAAAATAAAATAAATTGGTCATTTAGCAGACGCTCTTATCCAGAGCGACTTACAGGAGCAATTAGGGTTAAGTGCCTTGCTCAAGGGCACATCGACAGGTTTTTCACCTAGTCGGCTCAGGGATTAGAACCAGCGACCTTTCGGTTACTGGCACAACGCTCTTAACCACTAAGCTACCTGCCGCCCCAATGTCATTGCCGACCCGGCCAATGTCTTAAGGGTCAACCATCTGAAACATTTATGTTATAACTTCTTCGGTCTATAGGGCTCTTGCACTTTACAATACGGCAACACCTCAATGGCTGGTGTCTATGGGTTTGAGCTAGTTGTGGAGGACTTCCCCAACCAACACATCACCCTGTCTTACACTGATGGCTCTAGGTCCTCCAGGGCTCCGTTCTATGCAGGAAGACATCGACGTGCTATCATCTACCAGCCAACCAACACCACCACCCAGCCCACCACCACCACCACTACTACAATCCGGCCCACCACCACCACTACAACCCGGCCAACAACCACCACGCCCACCACCACCACCACCACCACCACTACAACCCGGCCCACCACCACCACTACAACCCGGCCAACCACCACCACCATCACCACCACCCGGCCAACAACCACCACCACCACAACCACCACCACCACCCGGCCCACCACTACCACCCCCTGGCCAACCACCACCCGGCCCACCACCACTCCCACCACCACCACAACCACCACTCCCACTGCCATCACCCCCTGGACAACCAACACCCGGCCCACCACCACCCCCTGGCCAACCACCACCCGGACCACCACCACCACCACCACCACCACCACCACTCGCACCACCACCACCCCCTGGCCAACCACCACCCGGCCCACCACCACCACCACTACCACCACTCCAACAACCACCACCCGGCCCACCACCACCACCACCACTCCCACTACCACCACCCCCTGGCCAACCACCACCCGGCCCACCACCACCACCACCACTCCAACAACCACCACCCGGCCCACCACCACCACCACTACCACCACCCCCTGGACAACCACCACCCGGCCCACCACCACCACCACCCCCCCTGGCCAACCACCACCCGGCCCACCACCACCACCACTCCCACCACCACCCCCTGGCCAACCACCACCCGGCCCACCACCACCACCACCACCACTCGCACCACCACCACCCCCTGGCCAACCACCACCCGGCCCACCACCACCACCACCACTACCACTCCAACAACCACCACCCGGCCCACCACCACCACCACCACCACCACTCCCACTACCACCACCCCCTGGCCAACCACCACCCGGCCCACCACCACCCGGCCACCACCACCACCACCACCACCACCACCACCCCCTGGCCAACCACCACTCGGCCCACCACCACCACCACCACCACACCAACAACCACCACCCGGCCCACCACCACCACCACCACCACCACCACTCCCACTACCACCACCCCCTGGCCAACCACCACCCGGCCTACCACCACCACCACCACCACTCCAACAACCACCACCCGGCCCACCACCACCACCACCACCACTCCCACTACCACCACCCCCTGGCCAACCACCACCCGGCCCACCACCACCACCACCACCACCACCACCACTCCCACTACCACCACCCCCTGGCCAACCAACACCCGGCCCACCACCACCACCACCACCACCACCACTCCAACAACCACCACCCGGCCCACCACCACCACCACTCCCACTACCACCACCCCCTGGCCAACCACCACCTGGCCCACCACCACCCCCTGGCCAACCACCACCCGGCCCACCACTACCACCACCACTCCCACTACCACCACCCCCTGGCCAACCACCACCCGGCCCACCACCACCACCACTCCCACCACCCCCTGGCCAACCACCACCCGGCCCACCACCACTCCCACCACCATCACCCCCTGGCCAACCACCACCCGGCCCACTACCACCACCACCACCACCCGGCCCACCACCACCACTCCCTGGCCAACCACCACCAGGCCCAACACCACTCCCACTACCAACACCCCCTGGCCAACCACCACCCGGCCCACCACCACCACTCCCACTACCACCACCCCCACCCCCTGGCTAACCACTACCACCCGCCAGCCCACAACAGCCAGACCATGGAGTCCCACCTCCCCCCCAGGAAGCCTGTATTCCTCCACTGCTCCCCTCAGCAAACTCCCTCTACAATTCTCATTTCTGGGTAAGAAAGTGACTCCTCTTCCGGTGGTTGAGAATGCATTGGATGGATGAAGGGAGGGAGGAAGAGAGGGATGGATGGAAATATTTATTTTACAACAAGCATGACATTAACTTATTATTATTATTTGAAAAGATTCAGGGGGTAGATCAGCTTTAATATTGCAGATACAGTAGATTGTGGATTCTATCAATATAATTGTCTGCATCATTTCCAATCCCCCATATATTTTTGGGTAAATATATATACACTACCAGTCAAAGGTTTGGACACAGCTACTCATTCATTTCTTTATTTTTACAAAAAAAAATACTTTGTAGAATAATAATGAAGACAAACTATGAAATAACACATATGGAATCATGTGGTAACCAAAAAAGTGTTAAACAAATCAAAATATATTTTATATTTGAGATTCTTCAAATAGCCACCCTTTGCCTTGATGACAACTTTGCAAACTCTTGGCATTCTCTCAACCAGCTTCACCTGGAATGCTTTTCCAACAGTCTTGAAGGAGTTCCCACATATGCTGAGCACTCGTTGGCTGCTTTTCCTTCCCTCTGCGGTCCGACTCATCCAAAACCATCTCAATTGGGTTGAGGTCGGGGGATTGTGGAGGCCAGGTCATCTGATGCAGCACTCCATCACTCTCCTTCTTGGTAAAATAGCTCTTACACAGTCTGGAGGTGTGTTGGGTCATTGTCCTGTTGAAAAACAAATGATAGTCCCACTAAGCCCAAACCAGATGGGATGGCGGATCGCTGCAGAATGCTGTGGTAGCCATGCTGGTTAAGTGTGCTTTGAATCCTAAATAAATCACAGACAGTGTCACCAGAAAGCACCCCCACACCATAACACCTCCTCCTCCATGCTTTACGGTGGGAAATACACATGCGGAGATCATCGGTTCACCCACACCGCATCTCACAAAGACACGGCGGAAAACCAAAAATCTCCACCGGTCTAATGTCCATTGCTCGTGTTTCTTGGCCTAAGCAAGTCTCTTCTTATCATTGGTGTCCTTTAGTAGTGTTTTTTTTGCAGCAATTTGACCATGAAGGCCTGATTCATACAGTCTCCTCTGAACAGTTGATGTTGAGATGTGTCTGTTACTTGAACTCTGTGAAGCATTTATTTGGGCTGCAATTTCTGAGGCTGGTAACTCTAATGAACTTATCCTCTGCAGCAGAGGTAACTCTGGGTCTTCCATTCCTGTGGCGGTCCTCATGAGAGCCAGTTTCATCTTAGCGCTTGATGGTTTTGCGACTGCACTTGAAGAAACTTGAAAAGTTTTTGAAATTTTCGGTACTGACTGACCTTCATGTCTTGGACTGTCGTTTCTCTTTGCTTATTTGAGCTGTTCTTGCCATAATATGGACTTGGTCTTTCACAAAATAGGGCTATCTTCTGTATACCTCCCCTACCTTGTCACAACACAACTGATTGGCTCAAACGCATTAAGAAGGAATGGAATTCCACAAATTAACTTTTAAGAAGGTACACCTGTTAATTGAAATGCATTCCAGGTGACTACCTCATGAAGCTGGTTGAGAGCATGCCAAGAGTGTGCAAAGCTGTCATCAAGGCAAAGGGTGGCTATTTGAAGAATCTCAAATATAACATATTTTGATTTGGTTACTATATGATTCCATATGTGTTATTTCATAGTTTTGATGTCTTCACTATTATTCTACAATATAGACAATAGTAAAAATAAAGAAAAACCCTGGAATGAGTAGGTATGTCCAAACTTTTGATTGGTACTGTGTGTATATATATATTTTTAAATATATTTTCTTTTATTATTTTCCCCTAACCCTAACACCCCTCCCCTAATTGGAATAAATTACTTCCAGTTTATGCATACTAAATGATGTACATTTTACGGAAACAGTATATTTTACAAAATTATCTTTTGTTTGTTTTTAGTCCCATCCTTCAACTATCCTCAACCCCTCCCATCTATCTCTGAAGACCATCCACTTTTGATTTCTATTTGCCATATATTTTTCAGCTGTGTTGTTTCACAAACGTTCTGAACCTATATACATTTTATGGACAGTATTTTACATGACATTTACTTGTGTACGTTTGTATTCTTTTCCAATTTAGTGGACTCTCCTGCACCCTCTTGCAATGAGGGAATGTACTTGCCCATGTTTCTGCAGCCGACACCACGCAATGGAGAGCATCTTAATGCCGAGGTCAACAAGGAGCTGGAGATCAGGGTCAAGGCACAGGCTACACACTCAACGTAAGGGACAATATCCATGAAGTATGTAATACAATATTACATCCATGATTGTATTTCTACGGTGTATGTGTAGCACGTGGGAATGTGTGAAACGTACTCCTCAGCTCGTCACTTGTGTCGCCGAATTGTAAACTTTTCAGTGACACTGACTGGTGAGACTCTTCAGGAGTCACGTGTGCTAGCAAGGAAGAGGTCCTGGGTCTGAGCCTCATTGTGAGCTGAATCATGAGGAGGTGGTACTCGCTAAGCAAGCAGCTTTATGTCATTTACACATGCTGCAAAAGAGTGCATGCTATAAGTAAACTGTACCAATATAGCACTTTGTAACTATTTCAGTAATTTAAATATTCTGCAATCAAGTATACTACATGACCAAAGGTATGTGGACACATGCTCGTCGAACATCTCATTCCAAAATCATGGGCATTAATATGGAGTTGGTCCCCCCCTTTGCTGCTATAAAAGCCTCCACTCTTCTGGGGAGGCTTTCCACTAGGTGTTGGAACATTGCTGTGTAGACTTGCTTCTATTCAGCCACAAGATTATTAGTGAGGTCGGGCACTGATGTTGGGCGTTTAGGCATGGCTCGCAGTCGGCGTTCCAATTCATCCCAAAGGTGTTCGATGGGCTTGAGGTCAGGGCTCAGTGCAGGCCAGTCAAGTTCTTCCACACCGATCTCGACAAACCATTTCTGTATGGACCTCGCTTTGTGCACGGAGGCATTGTCATGCTGAAACAGGAAAGGGCCTTCCCCAAACTGTTGCCACAAAGTTGGGAGCACAGAATCATCTAGAATATAATTGTATGCTGCAGTGTTAAGATTTCCCTTCATTGGAACTAAGGGGCCTAGCCCGAACCATGAAAAACAGCCCCAGACCATTATTCCTCCTCCACCAAACTTTACAGTTGGCACTATGCATTGGGGCAGGTAGCGTTCTCCTGTCATCCGCCAAAACCATATTTGTCTGTCAGACTGCCAGATGGTGAAGCATGATTCATCCCTTCAGAGAAGGCGTTTCCACTGCTCCAGAGTCCAACGGCGGCAGGCTTTACACCACTCTAGCCAACGCTTGGCATTGCGCATGGTGATCTTAGGCTTGTGTGCGGCTGCTCGGCCATGGAAACCCATTTCATGAAGCTTCTGACGAACAGTTATTGTGCTGACGTTGCTTCCAGAGGCAGTTTGGAAATCGGTAGTGAGTGTTGCAAACGAGGACAGACAATTTTTACGTGCTACGCACTTCAGCACTCGGCAGTCCCATTCTGTGAGCTTGTGTGGCCTACCACTTTGCGGCTGAGCCATTGTTGCTCCTAGACATTTCCACTTCACAATAACAGCACTTACAGTTGACCGGGGCAGCTCTAGAAGGGCAGAAATGTTGACATACTGACTTGTTGGAAAGGTTGCTTCGTATGACGGTGCCACGTTGAAAGTCACTGAGCTCTTCAGTAAGGCCATTCTACTGCCAATGTTTTTCTATGGAGATTGCATTGCCGTGTGCTCGATTTTATACACCTGTCAGTATCGGGTGTGGCTGAAATAGCCGAATCCACTAATTTGAAGGGGTGTCCACATACTTTTGTATATATAGTGTATCTGGCCTAAGGCAGCCTACTGTATTGTTTACTGTATAAGATCACCAAAAATCCTACCTTCCTACTGATATCTCTGATTTGGATTTGTGCGATTGTCTGTTTTGCGCCCTTGCTAGGATTACTGATGTCATCATCAGTGGACCTCAGAACATCACCAATCACATGACCACCCAAGGGGAGTTTGTCATTCGGTGGACACCCATTCAGGAAGATCTGGGAGAGCATTTCCCCATTTGCTTCATTGCTGAAGGAGCAGACGGGTGGGTCTCATGGCATCTAATCATGTTTCATGTTGTAGCATCATAACCAGAACTGCTCTGGTGCTTTGAAACTTTCTTCTAATTTCTGCTACTTTCCGGTACTTTCCTCTGGAGCTTAATCTCTGTTTTTGAATCAAATTTTATCTCCCAATCCACCTGACTGAAAGATGTTATTATTAGATGTAGATGTTTAACAACACAGGTAGTACAATGTGCTGTTGTTTACCCTGATCTTAAATCTATTGGTAAGCCGGAAAGGTCCGGTACCAGCAAAATAAATAGTGGGGATACGCCATACCGGAAAACATAAATCTATCACAATTAGTTCAAAACATAAATTCCAAGAACTGTAGGCTACAGGGGTGGATTGGCCATCTGGTGATTGTAGCAAATGTTTTAGTTGGGTGGGCTTGTCGAAATTAACACACCAAAAATATTTGCATATAAAAATGTAACAATAAAAAAGGTGACATGGCCGGCGGCCAAGAGTTTTTTCCCCCCGAGATTTCTCTGTTATACTAATCTATAATGAGCCATTGGCTGATCAGTGGGTAATGGCCGGATGGTTTTCTGCAAGTTATTACCGGCATCAGCATAGAGACCTGCTCTGACTCTGTCATCAGTCAGACAGCCAAGATCATAACCTGGTCTCAGACTAGACGTAACATAGTAAAAGTAAATCCGGGACACTCAAATTTGTATAATATGTTATGTTTGGTATGGTTATATAAGACAGAAGGTTACTTAAGGCAAAAACGAAAGTAGGGTGGTTGGTCGGGGTGGATGGGTAGGCGTATAACGCAAACGTCTAGCACCCCAAAGGTTTCTTGTTCGAATCTCATCACAGGCATTTTGGTAATTAGCAACTTTGCAACTACCTACAACTTTTTAGCTACTTTGAAACTACTTAGCATGTTCGCCAACCCTTCCCCTTTAACCTAAATCCTAGCCTTAACTCTAACCTTAACCCCTAACCCTTAGCCTAGCTAACGTTAGCCACCTAGCTAACATTAGCCTTAACCACCTAGCTAACGTTAGCCACAACAAATTGTTATTCATAACATATCATACGTTTTGCGAATTCGTAACATATGGTACGAATTGCAATTCATAAAATATCATACAAATGTAATTAAGTGATAATGCCAGAGAAACCGGTCTTTGGAGGATATATTGGCACGGGTGTTGTTAGGCCCGAGACGAAGTTGAGGGCTTGTAAACTATGCCAATATATCCTCCAAACACCGGATTCTCAGGCATTATCACTTTTATACAACAGGTTACCAACATATTCAAATAATATCAAAAGAATGTTTGACATGAGTTTATTCATACTAATTCATCCTTCCACGAGATATAGTCTTGATATGCTGATTCGTGATATCGACTGGTTGAGAAAAGCTGCCAGCCTGTCTGTCTCGTCCCGACTCCCGACACGATCATTGCCATAGGACAGCTGGAGATTGAATTCCAATATTGAAACAATGTTGCAAATGTTGGCGAGACAGCAAGGTTATTACAAATCTCTGCTGTTGAAAACCAAATGCTAGTCTAAAAGAAATGGGAGATAATGTCTAGATGCTTTTTACAGGGTAGATCTAGTATACAGTTGAAGTCGGAAGTTTACATACACTTAGGTTGGAGTCATTAAAACTCGTTTTTCAACCACTCCACAAATTTCTTGTTAACAAACTATAGTTTTGGCAAGTCAGTTTCGTTCATCTACTTTGTGCATGACACAAGTCATTTTTCCAACAATTGTTTACAGACAGATTATTTCACTTATAATTCACTGTATCACAATTCCAGTGGGTCAGAAGTTTACATACACTAAGTTGACTGTGTCTTTTAAACAGCTTGGAAAATTTCAGAAAATGATGTGATGGCTTTCGAAGCTTCTGATCAGCTAATTGACATCATTTGAGTCAATTGGAGGTGTACCTGTGGATGTATTTCAAGGCCTACCTTCAAACTCATTGCCTCTTTGCTTGACATCATGGGAAAATCAAAAGAAATCAGCCAAGACCTCAGAAAATAAATTGTAGACCTCCACAAGTCTGGTTCATCCTTGGGAGCAATTTCCAAACGCCTGAAGGTACCACGTTCATCTGTACAAACAATAGTACGCAAGTATAAACACCATGGGACCACGCAGCCGTCATACCGCTCAGGAAGGAGACGCGTTCTGTCTCCTAGAGATTAACGTTCTTTGGTGAGAAAAGTGCAAATCAATCCCAGAACAACAGCAAAGGACCTTGTGAAGATGCTGGAGGAAACAGGTACAAAAGTGTCTATATCCACAGTAAAACGAGTCCTATATCGACATAACCTGAAAGGCCGCTCAGCAAGGAAGAAGCCACTGCTCCAAAACCGCCATAAAACAGCCAGACTACGGTGTGCAACTGCACATGGGGACAAAGATCGTACTTTTTGGAGAAATGTCCTCTGGTCTGATGAAACAGAAATAGAACTGTTTGGCCATTATGCCCATCGTAATGTTTGGAGGAAAAAGGGGGTAGCTTGCAAGCCGAAGAACACCCTCCCAACCGTGAAGCACGGGGGTGGCAGCAACATGCAGTGGTGGTGCTTTGCTGCAGGAGGGACTGGTGCACTTCACAAAATAGATGGCATCATGAGGAAGGAAAATGATGTGGATATATTGAAGCAACATCTCAAGACATCAGTCAGGAAGTTAAAGCTTGGTCGCAAATGGTCTTCCAAATGGACAATGACCCCAAGCATACTTCCAAAGTTGTGGCAAAATGGCTTAAGGACAACAAAGTCAAGGAATTGGAGTGGCCATCACAAATTCCTGACCTCAATCCTATAGAAAATTAGTGGGCAGAACTGAAAAAGCGTGTGCGAGCAAGGAGGCCTACAAACCTGACTCAGTTACACCAGCTCTGTCAGGAGGAATGGATAAAGTAATCCTTCTACTCCCCCCTTACCCCAACCCAAACCCCAACCCCCCAAAAAACAAAAAAACATTGTAAAGTGGTGATCCCACTGGCTATAAGGTGAATGCACCTATTTGTAAGTCGCTCTGGATAAGAGCGTCTGCTAAATGACGTAAATGTAAATGTAAATGAGGAATGGGCCAAAATTCACCCAACTTATTGTGGGAAGCTTGTGGAAGGCTACCCGACACGTTTGACCCAAGTTAAACAATTTAAAGGCAATGCTCCCAAATACTAATTGAGTGTATGTAAACTTCTGTCCCACTGGGAATGTGATGAAATAAATAAAAGCTGAAATAAATCATTCTCTCTACTATTATTCTGACATTTCACATTCTTAAAATAAAGTGGTGATCCTAACTGACCCAAGACAGGGAATTTTTACTGGAATTAAATGTCAGGAATTGTGAAAAACAGAGTTTAAATGTATTTGGCTAAGGTGTATGTAAACTTCTGACTTCAACTGTATATATTGCCTGGCTGAGCTGATGAGACAGTGGATTGCGCAGTCAGATGGAAAAGAGTAAATAAGCATTTCAATGTCATAGATTTTGCCGGTAATAACTTGTGGAAAAAACACTGGCTGGAAAGCAGTTTTAACCAATTGGCATCCAGGATTAGACCAACCCATTGTATAATTTGTACATCCACAAATGCATACATACCATACGAAATGTAACTCATCATACTAACTGGAGTGTCCCGGATGTATGTTTACTATGTTACGTCTACCCCTGAGTCCAGGTAGAAGATCATGGATCTTAAAAATAATTTTCACCTCACTCAAACGTCTTATTATTTGAGGCGGCTAAAACCATGATTTGGTATAACAGTAAAGTGCATTATCCTCATGATTCCTGTAATGACTGTGTCTGCCCTGCCCCGGTGCCTGTGCCATCGATGGGGCCTGCTGCTGTGATGAGCGAGCCAGTATCCTCTCCACCCATGCGCTCGAGAGAAATGCGTTCTGATCATATAACATTTCAAAATGCAATTGCGGGTAAAACACAGCATTGCAAGTGTCAAAGTCGCGTCAATTCAAATCTGGTATTAGGAACAAAAGAGGTCAACACGACTTCTAAGGTATACTAGTTATTTTAATTAATGCAAAAACCTTCAATGGTAAATATGATGTTTCGTATATACGGGCTCTCTGAGATGTCTCGCAGGACACTCCAGAGAACTAAAACATTGTTCCAGAAAACAATACCCAAATACTCTGACAGAGGAAGTTTCCCACTTCTCTGCTGGCCAATTAGAGTAAAGACTTGAGCGTGGTTTAAAGTATCTCAGCCAATCCGTTGATTCAGGGGTTGTTCTCATCTCTTCGGCGCCATTTGTTACACACTTCAGCCAGGCACAAGATTATCATAACAACCTATCATAGTGAGAAGAGCCAGCTCCCTTAGACATCATTCCTAGTCAAAGGAAGACTCATAGATCACAATGAACTATTATAGTCTTGCATTTGAAGACACAATCCTTATCTTCTCTTCACATCAATCACAGCCTTGCCAGGTGTCACAGCCTACATTAGCCCAGTCAAGACTGCATTCTTTCTAAGTTAGTCATCCCATCAGTTTAGGAGAATAATAAATCCCCAATAGTCCCCCTTTTCACACCTCATAAGGTGTGATTCAAAAAATAAGAAAACACAGATTGTCATTCATTAGAATACAATACAAACAAACAATCACACTTTTATTAATAGGCCAAAATGATACTAAAAAATTCAAACCCTCAGTCCATCTACACCCCACTTGCCTATTGTTACCAGTCACCAAGGAACTTCAAACCATCACATAAGAAAAGACAAACATTCACATGGTTAACTTGATTAATAAAGCATAAAACACAGGATTAATAGAACACAAAACATAAGACTATTAAAACATAAAACACAAACAGAGAAGTATATTTTGGCCCCCTTTAGACACCCTCTAGTGTCACTCCACCAAGCCTGGTAGGTCATATCCTCCATTCCTAGGTTGGTGTGACACTCTGGCTCTAGGACTTTTGTTGTGAGCTAGAGTGTATGTTGTTTTGTTGGGGATTTGGGTGTTTTTCTATGTTGGTAGTTCTGTTGGGTGTATTTCTATGTTTGCAGGTCTGTGGGTTGTTTTTCCAGGTGGTTGTATGTTGTCGTCAATGACTCCCAATCGGAGGTAACGAGTGTCAGCTGTCGGCTCGTTATCTCTGATTGGGAGCCATATATATTCTGTGTGTTTTCTCCTTTGTTTTTGTGGGTTATTGTTCCAGTGTTCCATGTTTCTGTCAGTGTTACAGAGGACTTCACTATCGTCATTTGTTGTTTTTCGTGGTTGCTTTATTTAATAAAGTCATCATGTTCACTCCACGCGCTGCGTATTGGTCCGCTTCTTCAGACGATCGTGACAGAATAACCCACCAAAAAAGGACCAAGCAACGCGTCCAGGAGCAAAGGGTCTGGACATGGGAGGAACTGTTGGACGGTAAAGAAATCCTGGACGTGGGAAGAAATCCTGGACGGCATGGATCGCCGTCCATGGAGCGAAACAGAGGAGAGGCGACGGAGAGAGGAGCAACGGCGTCGGCAGAGCCAACGTCGGAAGGACGAGAGGCAACCCCAAGAAATTTTTTTGGGGGGGGCACATGGCTTGGGCGACGGAGCAGCAGGAGGCTGCCACAAGGCAGAGTCAGAGGGCTGCCAGGTTAAGGGGGGCTGACGGAGGCAGAAAAGGGACGGATTCAGTGGGCTACCAGGTCAAGGGGGCTACTGGGTAAAGCAGGGAAGGAAGGTGTTGAGGCACGGCGTGAGGTACTGGGGTGTGTAACCAGTTCGGTCCGGCCCGTTCCTAGTCCCGAGGTGCAGCCAGTAGTGTGTGTTCCCGTACGGTACGGCCTGTTCCGGTCCCTCGCACTCAAGTGTAAGGTGCGCGTCGCCAGCCCGGTTCGGCCTGTTCCTGCCATACGCACCAAGTATGCGGTGCGCGTCGCCAGCTCAGCCCGGCCTGTTCCTACTCCACGCACCAGGGATACGGTGCGCTTCGCCAGCCCAGCCCGGCCTGTTCCTACTCCACGCACCAGGGATACGGTGCGCTTCGCCAGCCCAGCCCGGCCTGTTCCTACTCCACGCACCAGGGATACGGTGCGCTCGCCAGCCCGGCCCGGCCTGTTCCGGCCACTCGCACCAGGGATACGGTGCGCGTCGCCAGCCCCGCCCGGCCTGTTCCTGCTCTCCGCACTAGGCGTGAGGTGAGTCCCCAGGGTCCAGCATGCCCTGTTCCGGCTCCCCGCACTAGGCGTTATGGGAGTCCCCAGGGTCCAGCATGCCCTGTTCCGACTCCCCGCACTAGCCCTGAGATGCGTGTCCTCAGCCCGGTACCTCCAGTTCCGGCACTACGCGCCAGGCCTAAGGTGCGCCTCAGACGGCCAGAGTCTGCCGTCTGCCCAACGGCGCCTGAACTGTCCGTCTGCCCAACGCCGTCTGAACTGCCCGTCTGCCCAACGCCGTCTGAACTGCCCGTCTGCCCAACGGCGCCTGAACTGCCCGTCTGCCCAACGCCGTCTGAACTGCCCGTCTGCCCAACGCCGTCTGAACTGCCCGTCTGCCCAACGGGCGCCTGAACTGCCCGTCTGCCCAACGCCGTCTGAACTGCCCGTCTGCCCAACGCCGTCTGAACTGCCCGTCTGCCCAACGCCGTCCTGAACTGCCCGTCTGTACTGAGCCTGCAAAGCCGCCCCGTCTGCCATGAGCCTTCAGAGCCGTCCGCCAGACCGGAGCCGCTAGAGCTCTCCGCCAGACAGGATCAGCCAGAGCCTTCCGCCAGACAGGATCAGCCAGAGCCTTCCGCCAGACAGGATCAGCCAGAGCCTTCCGCCAGACAGGATCAGCCAGAGCCTTCCGCCAGACAGGATCAGCCAGAGCCTTCCGCCAGACAGGATCAGCCAGTGCCTTCCGCCAGACAGGAGCAGCCAGAGCCTTCCGTCAGACCGGATCAGCCAGAGCCTTCCGCCAGACAGGAGCAGCCAGAGTCTTCCGCCAGACGGGATCAGCCAGAGCCTTCCGCCAGCCATGAGTGGCCAGATCCGTCAGCCAGCCATGAGCAGCCAGATCCGTCAGCCAGCCATGAGCAGCCAGATCCGTCAGCCAGCCATGAGCCGTCCAGCCAGGGTCCGCCAGAGCCGTCCAGCCAGGATCCGCCAGAGCCAGCCAGCCAGGATCCGCCATTTAGCCTGGTACTGCCCCTTAGTCCGGTACTGCCCCTTAGTCCGGTACTGCCCCGTAGCCTGGTGCTGTCCCTTATCCTGGTGCTGTCCCTTATCCTGGTGCTGCCCCTTAGTCCGGTGCTGCCCCTTAGCCTGGTACTGCCCCTTAGTCCGGTACTGCTCCTTAGTCCGGTACTGCCCATTAGTCCGGTGCTGCCCCTTAGTCCGGGCCGCCCCTTAACCCAGTGGGGTTTAGTTGGGGGGGGGTAATGTGGAGGAGGCTAGGGAAGCTGGTGACTAAGGTGGGGTGGGGACCACGACCAGGGGCAGAACCGCCACCGTGGACAGACGCCCACCCAGACCCTCCCCTAGACTGTGGGCTGGTGCGCCCGGAGTTCGCACCTTTAGGGGGGGGTACTGTGACACTCTGGCTCTAGGACTTTTGTTGTGAGCTAGAGTGTATGTTGTTTTGTTGGGGATTTGGGTGTTTTTCTATGTTGGTAGTTCTGTTGGGTGTATTTCTATGTTTGCAGGTCTGTGGGTTGTTTTTCCAGGTGGTTGTATGTTGTCGTCAATGACTCCCAATCGGAGGTAACGAGTGTCAGCTGTCGGCTCGTTATCTCTGATTGGGAGCCATATATATTCTGTGTGTTTTCTCCTTTGTTTTTGTGGGTTATTGTTCCAGTGTTCCATGTTTCTGTCAGTGTTACAGAGGACTTCACTATCGTCATTTGTTGTTTTTCGTGGTTGCTTTATTTAATAAAGTCATCATGTTCACTCCACGCGCTGCGTATTGGTCCGCTTCTTCAGACGATCGTGACAGTTGGAGTCCAGGATTGGGCCTTATCTCACCATCTGTGGGAAATCACCTTCTCCATCTCCTTACTCACCAAACCTCAGACACAGGAAATAAGACAACATCCACAAAGAACAAGTATACCCATAGAGGCTATAACTTCACCCAGAATAGTTACAACAATAGTTTTCCATTTATCAAATATGTTATCAAACCAACCGTTTATGGAGCTATCAATATCAGATCTCTCAGCCAGTTTGTTCGTCAGTGTAGTTACTCCCATGAAGCTCTTTTGTCACTGACCCGTCCGGTGCTATATTGTTTGAGGATGAAAATACAGCACATAGATCCAAACAGAACACAAACTCCGCCCCTCTCAGCCAAAAGCATATCTAAAGCTATTCTATTCTGCCTTGTCATTAAGATAGTTGCCGCTGTCTGCTCATCTAATACCTTTATTGCATAACAAGTGAGGTTTATAAATCTTTGCTGGTTATAGTAAATATAATTTATCCAATCTACGTTTTTATTAATTGTTGACCACCAAAAAATACTTGATTCAAACTCAACTGCGATCTGATTCCTAGCTTTGAATTGTTCTGGAACCTCTCGAGGTACTCCTATCCCATCACAGGATCCTTTCATCAAAGGATCCCGGGAGGAGGTCCTACTTTCTACGTGACAACTCACCAGTCTCTGACACGTTTGATTGTTTACATATGTAGGTGAGTTCACAATCAGTTATCACCACACAACCATCAGATGTCAGCACGGGCCTGGTTTTAGTTCCTACAATCCTCTGGCTGCAACAAAGAGGAGAGATTAGTCATGTTTTCTTTCAGTTGTGATATTCTCTGTGTAGGAGCAGAGCTAAGATGCCCTACTCTGTATCCTATCTTACTAGTCCTAGAATAACAATTAGAATCCCCTGAGACTTCAAACGTAGGCAACCTAGGTCGGAATGACTTTGTTATCGGGGGATACTGATAGTTCAAGTTACTACAAGACTCTTTCACCACATTCCCAGGTGGGTTGTATGGAGGATAAACCTGTTTTTGCGTACTTCAGACATTCAGACAGTACCTACCCTTCTATGGGTCGCACTGCCATTTCTGGTAATTCCCTACCCTCACAACACTACACCTGTCCCCAAACTGTGTATGGAGATCTACATATCCCCCACGCTCTCGATATGAGCAACTACATAGTCCCAGGATGTACACGGCGACACACATACAGTGATGTCCTCCCCTAAAGTCCCTAATCTTCCCCTTTCCCTACGTCTAGCTGTCTCCTATGCCTTCATAGACTGTGCTCAGGTATTATTCTATCAACTTGTTTTAGGTTAACTACTACTTTTGGCTGATCAGAAGGGTTTGAGTGTGTTAGGAATATGGCCCCCACAATCAGACAGCTACCTACCGTCAGGAAACCTGTGAATCCCCACCCTTGCCCTGAGAACATGTCAGACGCCAACCCATTACTTCACCTTCTACCAAACTCACACAGGGATGATCAGACAGGGTAAGGGAATCTTCGTTAAGGAGCCAACCCCCGAGCCCTAATGGTGATCGGATCTTTCTCCTAACTCTGTGTTTGTTCATCAGGTGTAACTGGGTTTACCTTTTTGCAGTGTGTGACATGCACCCAGATGGATCTAATAGGACTTGATAGGGCCCTTCCCAACAGGCCTGCTTCCAGTTTTTATTCTTTTAGGGACTGGATCCACACCCAGTCTCCTGGTGTGATAGAGTGGGTCACCTTCTCCTTTAGTTCACCTGTGGGGCACAAAACCTCTGACATACGGGTGTGGTTAATAAACTATCTTCACACATACATGTTGAGCTCTCAATTTCTATTGTTGTTTTTTATTTTTATTTAATCCTATCATTATTATTTAATCCTATCACTCCCCCTTTTTTGACACATTATTTGCCCATGTGTCAATATTACCACCTTTCTAAACCCTTCCTTATGCAATTTATCATCCAATTGCCATGCCTTTCATTTTTTTTTTAAATTATCTTTTGCTTCTTTATTACTCCTCCCACTTCCTTTGTCTTTTATGGCAGCTAAATTCAACTTTCATCCAGTTCAGAATCAATTAGTAATCCAATCAATCAATCTCTTATCTTGTAAAAACACTTATGTTTAGTTCAAACTCTGTTCTACCCAGGCTCTCCCGGGCTTGACCTGAAGACTAATTGTTGGACATGACAAGTCTATTTCTTAGGTCACCTAAGTCTTCTGTCTAGCAACAAAGAATAAAAATATCTATGTTCATGATTAACCCAGTTATATCTAATAGCCCACCAAAAAACCTCATCATCTTTAAATCACTACCAATGTCATATCCCTCGTTACTCTCTACCATTTGGATAACATCCCTGATGTATGTATGCCTCCTTAGAGTTCCAAATTACTTTACCATGGGCTACCATTGCCTTCCCATAGCTAAGATCACTTAATTTACCCGTATGCAGTACATAATGGAGTACGCAAACTTTACAGCACTTTATCATTAACAAAAAGCTGATCATTTGTTTTTTTGTTTTAACGGTTTTGGCGCTTCAAATATAGCAGTTTTCCTGGATGAATTTAACATTCGCCCCTCCTGTGTTATAGTGTGTCCTAGGTAAATGACCTCGCTCTACCAAAGTTGAAGTTTCTTTTTGCTCACTTTGTGTCCCTGTTCTGCCAGGAAGGTTAACAATTGGATTGTATCCCTCTTACATCCCTCCTGAGTGGGATTAGCCAATAGAATATCATCTACATAAACTAACATTTGCTTCCTTCCCTAGGTTCAAACTTTCCCAAATTTTTAGTTATAGCCTGGGCTAAGATTGTAAGACTTTCTGAAACTAACTGTAAGTCCATGACCATCCTCCAGTCGGCGCTAGGTGCCTCCTTTCTAACAGGAAATATTGGAGAGTTTCATTGTACCTCATCTCCAGGAATTATCACCCCTCCCTTAAGTAAATGCTCAAATGTAGGTGTTATCCCTTTTATTGCTTCTGGTTTCATAGTATATCATTTTTGGTATGGTCTATTATTGAATCGAGGAATCACTTTTACTGGAGCTACCCCCTTTATTAGTCCTACATCTGTTGTCCTTGTGAACATAATTTGAACGGAATTGCTTCTAACTCAGCCTCCTGTTCCTGAGTTAAGAAAATCTCTTCCTGTCATCCGTTAAAACTTATCTCCAGATGGACACTGGGCTGGGTTTTTGCTTTCCAATTTAACTTTCTTCTATATCTCCCAGTGGAGTGGCCATACTGATCCCCATTTGGTGTATTCTGCCAGTCAGTAATGTTTTTCCCCTGTTTTATCCAATTAACTAGTGATAATCATTCCTCTGAATGTTCTTTCACTAGGGCAACATGGGGGCTCCACCTTTCTCTGTACAGCCTCTGGCTCTGTGAACCCATTTTAACCCAATTCGAAAAAAAACAACAATCACAAATAGCCAGGCCTCACTCAATTTGATAGCTCACTTTTATGACCTAAATTCTGCCTAACTGAGATGAGCTAATCTCTTTCTCCTAGTTATAATCTAAAGATGGTAGTACACACAAAACATGATAGATATTCCCAGTCTTAACCCATTAATAATTGTTTGTATCATTCTAATTCCTCCTAACTAATCCATTAAACCACTCAAAATTCCTCGAGTATACAATGATTATTTAATTGATTACCCTAACTCTGCTACATGTGATCTCATCTCAAATGATCCATTTATCAATTATTTATTCAACCCCCTAGAAAAACCTGTCTTCCCTTCTCTTGTTCCTGTCCTCCCTGTAAATGTCATATTTGAGTTTTTAGCCAATACAATCACGGTTACATCAAATGTTCCCTCATTTAATGGTATTTTCTTCCTAATATAACTTCCCTAAATGAGATTAAATCCCCTGTCTTCCTCTACTATCCTTATATCATTACTGGATCAATGATAATAACCGTAACAACTATCAACAACAATTGTAATAACTATTTCACATTAAATTGTGTCTTTTTTTCTGATTATGCTACAATTGTAGCCTATTCTATCGCCCCAGTCCAAAATATAAGTTTATGTAACAAATTCATAACCCACCACAGGCTGGCGCCATTCCCCAGCACAACAGCCAATGCATACTTTCATCCTAACCAAAATAAATTATCGTTTTATAATCGTCCAATTATTTTGTATTTTTCCGCTAACCCATTTCAGTTCGCTATTCAATTTATTTAACTGTTCTCTCTGATTAGGCCCTAATTAATAAAACAAATACTTGCTATCGTTGGTAACATATTTTCATAGACTTTTCTAGAATACTTCTATTTAAGCTATCTAATTCAACCTTTCATATTTCTCATTCCACATAGTAATTTAGGTATATAGCCCCACTGCGAAAGCTTTGTCTACTGTCCCTACCTGTGTTCGAACCAGGGACATCGCCAGTCACTCCACACCATCTGCGATGCTCTCAAAGTAACCACTCCCAGTTCATTCATAGAGCAAGTGACGTCACCAAATGAAAATCGCAGTAGCTTTCACCTCAGCAAAAAACTCTCTCTCCTTTTGATTCCCTATTGTATAAGTTAGTTTTTCTATTTAACCCCTAAACACGCTCGCTACAAATAGTCCATTCAACATTACCAAACCAAATACTCATCGTACCCATTCAATCAACACATCAGCCGTGGAATTTACACTCATAAATGCAGATTGTTACTCCATGCCTTGAAATGATAAATAGATTTCCACCAAAAGTACATTTTAATGATCTCATCTTACCCTCTGACACAAAATGAAGTTCCCTCACTGTACTACGTTAGCTCTACCATGATAATTAGTTCAATTTAACCCTCTATTTGTTTTGTACTATATTATACATTACGTCTAAAACAACATTACTTATGGTCAGTTTATTCCGCCATCATATTATCCAACAACGCCACAATCTTAAACTCATATGGGGCGGCTGGCAGTTTAGTGACCAATAGCGCCGCGCCAACAACCGAGAGGTCGCCGGTTACAATCCCCGAGCCGAACAGGCGAAAATTCTGCCGATGTGCCCTCAAGCAAGGCACTCAACCCCAATTGTTCCCATAAATCGCTCTAGACAAGAGCGTCTGCCAAATTACCAAAAACGCACATGTAAATATTCTCTACTTTCTCACCCAACGCACGTCTACGCTCGGTGAGCAAGTTTAGAACACTCTCTCGTCAGATACCCACATGCGTTCCCAGCCATCTCCCAGTGTTTTCATGGCTCCAAAAGCCACACTTTCGCTCTCTCCAGCCCCTCCCCTCGCAACTCTACCTTTTTGAGGAGCTGTGAGGAGCTGCTTCTCGTCCCAGCGCGCATCCAATATTCCGCCGTTACTCAAAGTACTCCAGTCCATTTATTTAAATCAAATAATTCCCACCTAATTAGTTAAAGTTGGTGCACGTTTATAAACCGAATTATTTCGGTCTAATTGTTTAACCAGTATTTTGCACGGTCAAACATCAAACGTTAAATCAAATAATAAACCAAATAGCCCAAACCAAGCACCTAAAACCAGTATTATTCTACGTCAAACATCAAACCTCAAATCAAATACTAAACCGAATTGTTTCGACACAACTATTCAAAAGCAGTATTATGCTATTTCAAACACCAAACGTTATGTTTCAAATGTATCAGTTCAAACGTTTTAGTTCAGTCACACAATTCATCACTTTAGCTTTATGTTCCCAATTGTTTTTAACGGGTTATATAGTTTAAGCAACCACAAATCCAACAGTTATTCCCAAATTATACCGTTTGGACAGCCACAGACGTCTTATGATTCCCAATTTGTTTTCTATCAAGATATACAGGTTTATCATTCACACTTTCATGCATACGACAACACTCGCACTGTTTAACTTTCTATAGTACCTCCTATGGGTGTCTTTTGTTAACGTTTGCACAATTTAAACCTTATTTCCTATTTGTAATTCTCATTATTTACTGTTTTAAAATATTCTTTGTATTCACAGCCAAAAATGGTACACAGTGAAGCGTAGTATACAGTTATCACACAGCAAAAATAGTACACAGTTATCGCCCTCACTCACAATACACAGTCATAATCCTATCATACAGTCAAATATGTCACACAGTCATCAATGACACCCATGTCACACAGTCATAAATGACACCCATGTTCCACACACAATCTATTTGGGCACACAGCCTCTTCTACTATCTTTATAAAATACTCCGCTGAACCTAGCCATATCCTCGAAGTTATGGACCTTGCCAGTCGCTAGTATTTATCTAAAATTTCCCGAACCTTAGCCGTATCCTCGTAGTTACGGACCTTGCCGGTGTAATTCTTCGAACCTAGTCGTACTGTCGTAGTTACGAACCTTGCTGATAGCAATTACTTAAACCAATTATTCCCTATATCTTCCGAACCTTAGCCGTATGTCGCAATTACGGACCTTGCCGGTAGATGTCAGCATTGTCTCCTGAACCTAGCCGTCTCTTAGCGGACCTTGCCGGTAGAATCAACACTCTCTGGTACCATGGTTTTTTTAAACATCACATTTAGCAAAGGTTTGCATGTCACAATATTGTGCTTGTCTACTCATAATAGTTTCATAATTTAGTTCACTTACATCAGACAGGTGTTTCACAAAATTAATTTGGATAAAGCCAATGTGCAGATCTTTGGTTATTTAACAACAGGTATTCTGCTTACCTTTTTAGAAGCCCGGGCAGTTTGTGAAACACACGGTTCGATTAAAGAGTTGACCAAATGGGCCGGACATTTACCCAGCGAAGTCCCTTCTACCAGATCACGTCGGGGTCACCAATTGTCAAAGTCGCGTCAATTCAAATCTGGTATTAGGAACAAAAGAGGTCAACACGACTTCTAAGGTATACTAGTTATTTTAATTAATGCAAAAACCTTCAATGGTAAATATGATGTTTCGTATATATACGGGCTCTCTGAGATGTCTCGCAGGACACTCCAGAGAACTAAAACATTGTTCCAGAAAACAATACCCAAATACTCTGACAGAGGAAGTTTCCCACTTCTCTGCTGGCCAATTAGAGTAAAGACTTGAGCGTGGTTTAAAGTATCTCAGCCAATCCGTTGATTCAGGGGTTGTTCTCATCTCTTCGGCGCCATTTGTTACACACTTCAGCCAGGCACAAGATTATCATAACAACCTATCATAGTGAGAAGAGCCAGCTCCCTTAGACATCATTCCTAGTCAAAGGAAGACTCATAGATCACAATGAACTATTATAGTCTTGCATTTGAAGACACAATCCTTATCTTCTCTTCACATCAATCACAGCCTTGCCAGGTGTCACAGCCTACATTAGCCCAGTCAAGACTGCATTCTTTCTAAGTTAGTCATCCCATCAGTTTAGGAGAATAATAAATCCCCAATACAAGCTTTGTCCGCTTGTCCCTGCTGAAGAGAGGAGGCTCTCATCTTGCTGTAGTTATTTAAAAAATAATCTAAACTCTCAATATTCAACTCAATAGCAACTTGTTTTACAACCAATATATTTGATATGGCTTTGCGATATGGGGCGACGCGCATGCGAAATAAGCACCGGCATTGTGAGGGCATAGGCCTATAGGTCTCATGGTAGTAGCCTATAACTGTAAAGATTTTTTAGGACATTCAATGTACTGTTGTATGAATACATGGCTACTAGCAGTGGGTATTATATTTAACGTTAGCTATCTAGTTAATGTATTTTGAGTTTCCACTTCCTCAGGTGTTGAACCCCAAATTAATTTGCCTATGATATTAGCAACAAGATCTCATAGTTTCCCTGCGAAATTCGATGTATTATGGATGAACGTCTATTTTTGACGCATTAATTCCGAGTGGTTAAGGAGAAGGCTTAAAACAAAATAATTTTTTAAAAATGACGTGCTAGGTATCATCAGTATTCTCATGGCTTGCTAGAGCATTGTGAACTGCCGTCACGTAGAGGTCTAAACAGCGCACTCCAACTCTGAGCCTCATGAGTTCGCGTCCAGTGCTGGGTGATAGTTTTTCTGTGTGAGTGCCGAGGAAGGCCTATATTGATGTTCTCAGGACCTTTTCAAACGTCCGAAATCGGCGTCTATTTCTAGTGACCAGCCTGCATATTAGTTAGTGCACATAAAGATGTATGTAATTCATCTATATTAAAAAAAAATTACAATAATCTATAGTCAAATAGTCAACCCAAAATTAATGACAATCACTGGATTAGGTTGCACATCAAAATATATTGAATCATACATTCCTGCTCGGACAACTTGAATGTTCTTGAATACCTCAGTAGTCTATTTATCATACCTCTTAATAAAAAATTTGTTTCAGCCTGCCCCTGGTAGGCTATTACACCATTTATCATTACCGCATGTCAGTCCCATAAAAACAAAATGTTTCCCTGTGACAGACGGCTATATCGGTCTTCTAATGCATGACTAGTAAAGGCCCAGGTGCACTACTTTGTGAGAAAGGCTTGTTGTCAGTCATATATATTTTTTTATTCTGATTTATCAGGGTGTGCTGCAGCATCCTCAGCACCCCTACTTCCTACAGCTATGCTAACGTGCCATTTCTTTCAGTGAAATGTCGGTAATTATAAGCAGAAAAATATCTAAATGAGGCTTAAAAAAATTGAATAATCGCACCCCGTCTTTCCGCCGTCCCTGAGTAACGTGCGCAGGTAGCCTATGTGAGCCTTTTGAAGTAGCCTAATTGTTTGACAATCAGATGAAAACATCATGACTGGTTGTGTTTATGCCACATTAAGGCTAATACATTGTACAAATTAAACAACACATCTTTACTATTAGGCCCATAGAGATCCTATTAAATTAATACGGATTCTATAGGCCTATGTAATTTTATGATTAGGCCCATCAAAAAATATATATAAAAAAGCGTGTGCAAACATAGGAGGTCCCTGTACCAGCATGAAATTTCATCTACTTTCACCCCTGCTTAAATCATTTCAGATCTAGCATCTATCAATCTGAGATGAGATGTGTCCTGGTGGAGGTCGGACGCACAAATGGTTGGTATAGATTATTCTATGATCATGAATGATATGTTGCTGTGTGAATGTGCACGTTGATAATGTATAAACCTGTGAATATAAATACCTACTAGTTTTGATATTTATCGAAATAATATCAGTAAAAATGCAACTGATATTGATATCAACTTTCCAGATAGTGCCCATCAGTTTTCAACAGTGGTGTAAAGTACTTAAGTATACAGTACTGCTTGAGTCGTTTTTTGTGGGTATCTGTACTTTACTATTTATATATTTTTACAACTTTTAGTTTTACTTCACTACATTCCTAAAGAAAATAATGTACTTTTTACTCCATATATTTTCCCTGACACACAAAAGTACTCGTTACATTTAGAACGCTTAGCACGAATTCACACACTTATCAAGAGAACATCCCTGGTCATCCCTACTGCCTCTAATCTGGCAGGCTCACTAACCACAAACACTTAGTTTGTAAATTATGTCTGAGTGTTGGAGTGTGCACCTGGCTATCCGTAAATAAAAAAACAAGAACATTGGGCCATCTGGTTTGCTTAATATAAGGAATTTGAAATTATTAATACTTTTACTTTTGATAATTAAGTATACTTTTACTCAAGTGGTATTTTACTGGGTGACTTTCACTTTTACTTGAGTCATTTTCTATTAAGGTATCTTTACTTTTACTCAAGTATGACAGTTGGGTACTTTTTCCACCATTGGTTTTTAATCACATTGTTTTCAATAAGACTGATATGTTTTACAATAACAAGATATCTCCACATTCACCTGTGACAGTCAAAGCCAAAGTGGTTTGCCAAGAGACTACGATGACAGTGGAAGTGGAGAAGTCCTCTATCCCGGGAGTAAATGAGGGCCATCTCCGCCTCAGTGATCCCAGTAACTCTGCCTGCGACCTGCAACGCCTCTCCAACAGCACCCACATCATCGGAGTCATCCCCCTCAATGCCTGTGGGACTCAGTTAGAGGTGAGACCTCTGAAATGTCAAATATTATAGTGTGATGATATGTGGATATCTCTTTGGGTGTGAGACCCATTCACTCCTGGGTGTTTGTCTATGTTATTCATATTGTACCTGGTCTGAGGGCATATTCACCCCAAGGGATGAATTAGGCTGACTGATTTAGAATGGGTTGCATCAGAGAAAGGGTTAAGTTGTAGGGTTTTGGTGAGTGGTGGCTTATGCTCCCCTGTGAGAAACATCAAAAGAAACACCAACATGCTTGCTCATAACCCCAAGAGTTACACAGCAATATAGGAACGACCTACATTTTGGTGTTTTTAAGAGTTCAGTGCTGGCAGTGCCCACAAATGTAGCTGTCTAGATGATTTCCCTCTCCATTTCTCTCAATCCAGGAGGATGACGACAACCTCCTCTTCAAGAACGAAATCACCACCTTTGACAACCCCAATGACATCATCACCAGGCACCACCAGGTGGAGATCCAGTTCTACTGCCAGTATGCCAAACGTGGCAACGTGAGCCTGGGCTTCAGCGCACACAGGGAGAGCATCACGGTCCTGGAGAAAGGTTTCGGCACGTTCACCTACCAGTTTGAGTTCTACCAGACGAGCGAGTTCACCAGTATTGTGGATCCCCGTAACTACCCGTTAGACGTTGTGGTGAAGCAGATGATCTACATGGACATCGAGGCCACAACCACTGTGAACACTGAGCTCTTCGTGGAGTCCTGCAGAGCAGCGCCGTACGACAACCCCAACTACCACCACACCTACCCCATCATAGAAAACGGGTGAGACTCAGAACACAAAGGCATCCATCCATCCATCAACGTCATAATGGCACTTGTAACAGTAATGTTAGAGTATTATTGAAAACGAGATACGCCTTTTAACAGATTTTTCTGACTGAAAGAGACATGACTATTAATGCTGTAATATCATGTTCTATTTTACCAGGTGCAATGTGGATGAGACTGTTCAAATCTTCTCACCCCGTCACGAGATACATTTTCGGTTCGGAATGGAAGCTTTCAAATTCATCGGACTGCACGACCAGGTAAATAGGAACAGTTTGCTGGATCATTCAAGGTTCATATTTACATTTGACATTTTATTCATTTAGCAGACACTTATCCGGAGCTGAAAGTAAGCATTTCGTTGGACAATGTACAGTATACCATGCATATCCCGTACATACGACTAATACAACTTGAAACTTACAGGAGCATTTAGGGTTAGGTGCCTTGCTCAAGGGCACATCGGCAGGGTGACATCATCTCAGTTCAGTGATTTTTGATCTCTCTGGCTGTAGGTGTACATCAGCTGTTCAGTGATTGTGTGTGAGGCTGGGAACCCCAACACCCGGTGCGCCCAGGGGTGCATGAACTCCACCTCACCCCAGTCTGCTGATCACCACCACCGCAAGAGAGATGCCCCCATGCAATCGACCAGGCACCACATCTCCCAGGGTCCTTTGCGCCTGATAAAGACGTCCGAGAGCTCAGGTAACACTAACCCTGAGGGTAACTAGCTCAGGACAAGCAAAAAATTAAATGTTGTACTTTGAGTTGTTGAAGTTACAACAGTTCTTATCCATGATTAATAAAGGACCTCTGCAGTCAAGTCCTCAAGATACATCTCTGGATGGGAAGGTGTTTTGGTGTGTTTTGGTGAAAAAAGTGTTGACTTGTTTTCTTGTCTTTTCAGTGACCAACATGAACATGGTATTCATGGCTGGATGTTTCCTAGCATCCATTGCCATGGTGTGCGGAGTGATCCTCTACAAGGGCAAAGCAACTGGGGGCTGCAGGTAGCTTAGTGGGTAAGAGCGTTGTGCCAGTAACCGAAAGGTCGCTGGTTCTAATCCCCGAGCCGACTAGGCGAAAAATCTGTCGATGTGCCCTTAAGCAAGGCACTTAACCCTAATTGCTCCTGTAAGTCGCTCTGGATAAGAGCGTCTGCTAAATGACTAAAATGTAAATGTAAAAAATGTCAAATATCAGCCCCTGCCAACATTTGAAACGTAGTCAGATGGCAGCTATCCTTTCACATATAGCCTGAAGGATGGCGGGAAACATATCATTTGACACAGAGAAATGTCACCCTCTTGGGAGCAATAAGACATATCCATAAACATACTTAACGGTAACTCCAAGTAACATGTTTTAAGGGTTAAATGCTTGTGTTTTATTAGACTTCTCATCTATATTGGGATTGGCAAAATAATCTGGGGATCTTTCTATACTGGTCAGGGGCTGTTGGTAAATTGTAAGTCAAGACCAGTGATTCATTTTTTTATTACATTACATTTACATTTTAGTTGTGTTACATCAAAATGGGACCCTGGTTGAATCTACTGAAATAAATGCCTTACCACTTTTTGTTTATATTATGTACAGTGCCTTCAGAAAACATTCACACCCCTTGACCTTTTCCACATTTTGTTGTGTTACAGCCTGAATTTAAAATGGATTAAATAGAGATTTTTTTTTTGTCACCGGCCTTCACACAATACCCCATAATGTCAAAGGGGAATAATGCTTTACAATTTTGAATACAAAATGAAATGCTTAAATGTCTTGAGTCAATAACTATTCAACTCCTTTGTTACGGCAAGCCTAAAAAAGTTCAGGAGTAAAAAGTTGCATGGACTCACTCTGTGTGCAATAATAGTGTTTAACATGGGATTTTTGAATGACTACCTCATCTCTTTACACAACACATACAATTATCTGTAAGGTCCCTCAAGTCGAGCAGTGAATTTCATACACAGATTCAACCACAAAGACCAGGGAGGTTTTCCAATGCCTCGTAAAGAAGGGCACCTATTGGTAGATGGGTAAAAAATAAAAAAGCTGACATTGAATATCTCTTTGAGCATGATGAAGTTATTAATTACACTTTCGATGGTGTATCGATACACCCAGTCACTACAAAGTTACAGTTGTCCTTCCTAACTCAGTTACTGGAGAGGAAGGAAACCGCTCAGGGATTTCAGCATGAGGGCAATGATGACTTTAAAACAGTTACAGATTTTAATGGCTGTGATAGGAGAAAAATTAGGATGGATCAACAACATTGTAGTTACTCCACAATACTAACCTAATTGACAGAGTGAAAAGAAAGAAGCTTGTACAGAATAAAAATATTCCAAAACATGCATCATGTTTGCAACAAGGCACTATAGTAATACTGCAAAACATTTGGCAAGGCAATGAACTTTTTGTCCTGAATAGAAAGTATTATGTTTGGGGCAAATCCAATACAACACATTAAGGAGTACCACTCCCCATATTTCCAAGCATAGTGGTGGCTGCATCATGTTATGGGTATGTTTGTAATCAGTGGTGTAAAGATACTTTAAAGTACTTCTTAACCCTCCCGTTGTCCTAGGGTCAAAATGACCCGCCACTGTGTTGAACCAACTTTATTTAATTTTTATATTTTTTGGATCATTTGTGAGAAGGAGGCAGTGATACTTTCTTTAAAGTCTCACTGCCTCCTTCTCACAAATGATCCCCAAAATATAAAAATTAAATAAAGTTGGTTCAACACAGTGGCGGGTCATTTTGACCCTAGGACAACGGGAGGGTTAAGTATATTTTGGACAACTTTTACTTTTACTCCACTACAATAATGTACTTTCTACTCTTTACATTTCCCAGACACCCAAAAGTACTCGTTACATTTTGAATGCTTAGCAGGACAGGTAATTTTTCCAATTAATGCACTTATCAAGAGAAAATCACTGGTCATCCCTACTGCATCTGATCTGGCAGACTCACTAAACACACAGTCTTTGTTTGTAAATGATGTCTGGGTGTTGGAGTGTGCCCCCTGGCTAACTGCAAATTTAAAAAACAAGAAAATTATGCCATCTGGATTGCTTAATATACGGAATTTTAAATGATTTATACTTTTACTTTTGATAATTACAGTGAGGGGAAAAAAGTATTTGATCCCCTTGAAGTGCCATGCTCTACCAATTGAGCTACAGAGGACCACCATGTGCCACGGAATCGGCACATCGAAAATGTATTCCCAACTATTTTGCAACCTGTAGGGGGCAGCTGTCATTTTTCTGGTCATTAAATGGAACTGGTATACTTTTTCATTTCATTTAGCTTCTCCCCCTTCCACTTTCCTCCTCCATTTTTGCGGTAATGCTGCAATCAGTTAGATGTAACTTTAGATAGATCAGACATTTCCATAGATTTTTGTTAGCCGCATATGTGATATAACTCCACCAGTCCTATTTTTGATATAATTAACAAAGATTATACCATTTTTAAACAATTAGTATATTTGAGTTTAACCATAATATTTGTTGTTATATTTGTTCTGTCCTTTCTGGTGGATTAAACTGAAATTGCAACCAGGTTTCTATGGCTTTAATTTTTAAATAACGATATTTTGGAGATTATTTCATTTTCAATTAACTGAAAGTGAGATGTTGTAATCTGTAGTGGAATATTTTTTGCTCATATAATTTAAAAAAAACTAGTCGTTCGGTGTAGGCAGGGCCATAAGTAAATAGGTAAACTGGGATATGACTAAAGAATTAATCAGGGTGATTTTTCCACAAATAAACAGGTATTTACCTTTCGATGGTAGCAAGATCTTATATATTTTTACTAACTTCTATTAAAATTTATTGTAGTGAGATCATTTATTTATTTTGGGATATGAATACCGAATATGTCCACTTTTTTTGCAATCCAATATGTAATATGGTGCACTTATCATAGTTCGGTTGTAATCCAGAGAGGTTAGAAAAATTATCTAGATCCTCTATGAGGCTGTGCAAGGATCCAAATTGCAGATTTAAAAGAAAACATGAGTCATCAGCGTACAATGAAACCTTCATTTTTAACGCCTCGATCACACCAGAAGTACATTAATGTCCAATTGAACGCTGCGTTTGCCTTGCAGCATTGCGGTGCAGAGGCAGTTGCAGTGCGGTCTGTGTGGTGCATACGTTGGATTTATCGAACGTATGTATCAAACTGTATGCGTAGACGGCTTGACAGAAATGGTAACAGAAAGTGAATATTGAACTTTTATTGCACACATATCCAGATGATGCTGCATACCATTTTGTGCAATGACACTGTAGATGTGATCGAGGCATTATCCCTGGATTTCTAGCCCCTTGATATTATTTAGATCTGATTTTAACTAAGGTCGATGTCTGCGCCCCCGTGTAAATGAAATTAGCATAATAAAATAATCTCATTAAATCTGTCAGTTTAAGCTAGACGTATGTTTTTTTGCATTGGATGTGTCTCAATCCCCCGCATTCCGCATCTGCAGTGAAAGGTGACAGAGCTAGAACGGTGTTTGTCAGACCATGAGACGTCCCAAAAATCTCACAAAATCGTCTGTAGCGTCTGAACGGTTTGGCCTAAACACTAATATGAACCCTCTGTGGAAAGGTGAGGCTCTGACGAACACGTACATGTCGGTTGTTTTGCCCACACGCCTCACAAGACTCGTCTGAAGGTCCCCCGGTACCAGTTGAAACATTTATGGAAGTATATAAACCGTATATGTGACATTTTTGAAAAACATGAATCAGGTTTTCATCAAGGATCTCTCTGTACTTTGCTCCGTTCATCTTTCCCTTGATCCAGACTAGTCTCCCAGTCCCTGCCGCTGAATACCATCCCCACAGCATGATGCTGCCACCACCATGCTTCACCGTAGGGATGGTGCCAGGTTTCCTCCAGACGTGACGCTTGGCATTCAGGTCAAAGAGTTTAATCTTGTTTCTCATGGTCTGAGAGTCTTTAGGTGCCTTTTGGCAAACTCCAAGTGGGCTGTCATGTGCCTTTTACTGAGGAGTGGCTTCCGTCTGGCCACTCTTCCATAAAGGCCTGATTGATGGACTGCTGCAGAGATGGTTGTCCTTCTAGAAGGTTCTCCCATCTCCACAGAGCAACTCTGGAGCTCTGTCAGAGTGACCATCGGGTTCTTGGTCACCTCCCTGACCAAGGCCCTTCTCCCCCGATTGCTCAGTTTGACCGGGCAGCCAGCTCTAGGAAGAGTCTTGGCTGTTCCACATTTCTTCCATTTAAGAATGATGGAGGCAATTGTGTTCTTGTGGACCTTCAATGCTGCAGACATTTTTTGGTACCCTTCCCCAGATCTGTGCCTCGACGCAATCCTGTCTCGGAGCTCTACGGACAATTCCTTCGACCTCATGGCTTGGATTTTGCTCTGAGATGCATTGTCAACTGTGGGACCTTCTATAGACAGGTGTGTGCCTTTCCAAATCATTTCAAAATCAATTGAATCTACCACAGGTGGACTCCAATCAAGTTGTAGAAACATCTCAAGGATGATCAATGGAAACAGGATGCACCTGAGCTCAAATTCGAGTCTTATAGCAAAGGGTCTAAATACTTTTGTAAATAAGGTATTTCTGTTTGCAAGAAATGTCAAAAAAACAGTTTTCACTTTGTCATTATGGGGTATTGTGTTTAGATTGATGAGGAATTTTGTTCATTTAATCAATTTTGGGAAAAGTCAAGGAGTCTGAATGCTTTAAAAATGCACTGTGTCTATAGTTTTACTAAAGTATGACAATTGGGTACTTTTTCCACCACTGGCTGTGTATTATGTCTACATTTCTTACTTAAATCAGAATATGCTAATCAGAACACTCTCTTATCCCAATAAGTGCATCCACACATGAAACTTACATGTGAGCCGGATGTGGCTCTTCTGTCTACATTGGGTCCTCTGTATTTTTTTGCTATTCAGATTAACTTAAATTAATTGATGTGCTTTCAGTGGCCTGAGTGCATCCACACTGGGCAGAAATAGGTTCACAATGGGGCCCTGGCCACCTCGTAAATGGATTTGTGTCCATATAACCTATTATAATGACTGTGTTCAAATATTGTTTTTTGCACAAGTTATTCAGGAAAAGTTAGGCCTGCTTAGAGGTCGCACAATCAGGACAATGTAAAGGGTCACAGGCAGAACAGGGACAGCAGGTTAGACCTACTGAGGCTAGGTCTCTGTTAGAGGACAAAAGAGGCAAGCATAGCAATACATAGGCTAATGCATTACTCATTTAAAGTTTTCATACAATGTGATAATCAATCAGTGCACAATAAATAAATAAGTGAATAAATAGATTAATGACAGGTAATGGGTTATTAGGGTTTTCCCTGTCCCCTGCATCTTTTTTACCAACACAATTTCTTTCTTTGATTATTTTGTCTATAGATCATAACTTTATCTCTTATTGTTAGTAATGACTGTTTCTATTTTGCAGGCCACACCGCATACATCTCACTGTGAGAGAGGACATCAAACAAATTATTTTGTCCTTTCCACGACTGTCAAACCATTATTCCAGGATGAGGGGGGGGATGTGGACCGAGAGTACCTCAGTCCAGATCTGAATCTGCTCCACATTTACAGGCTCTACAAAGAGAAGAACCCCATGGTGAAGGCAAAATACCGGGACATTTTCACTCTGCAGAATATCATATTTGGCCAGACAAGGACAGACACTTGCTCTAAATGAGATGGATTCTACAAACTGTCATCAGTAGCCACAGAAGAGGAGAGGACGAAGATGTTGGCAGAGAGTGAGCTGCACCACAGGAAAGCTGAGAAAGCATACTCACAACTCCAAAACGACACAGTTGGCCAAAGCCACAAGTGACTGCCATGTTATATATGTAGATTAGCAGGGCGTGACCTAACCTAACTCACTCCAACATCTACTACCAAAGGCAGCTATCAAACTACAAGTTTGCATTCATGAGTTAGGCACAGAGGAGCCTGCAACTACACTACCGTTCAAAAGTTTGTGGTCACTTAGAAATGTCCTTGTTTTCAAAAGAAAAGCAATTTTTTTGTCCATTAAAATAACATCAAATTAGTCAGAAATACAGTGCAGACATTGTTAATGTTGTAAATGGCTATTGCAGCTAGAAATGGCTGACTTTTAATGGAATATCTACATAGGTGTAAAGAGGCCCATTATCAGCAACCATCAGTCCTGTGTTCCAATGGCACGTTGTGTTTGCTAATCCAAGTTTATGATTTTAAAAGGCTAATTGATCATTAGAAAACCCTTTTGCAATTATTTTAGCACAGCTGAAAACTGTTGTGCTGATTAAAGAAGCAATAAAACTGGCCTTCTTGAGACTAGTTGAGTATCTGGAGCATCAGCAATTGTGGGTTCGATTACAGGCTCAATCTTCTGAAACTCGTCGGTCTATTCTTGTTCTGAGAAATGAAGGCTATTCCATGCGAGAAATTGCCAAGAAACTGAAGATCTCGTACAATGCTGTGTACTACTCCCTACACAGAACAGCGGAAACTGTCTCTAACCAGAATAGAAAGAGGAGTGGGAGGCCCCGGTGCAAACCTGAGCAAGAGGACAAATACATTGCAAAGTAAAAGCCATATCTCAGACTGGCCAATAAAAATAAAATATTTTTGGGCAATCTGAGATATGGCTTTTTCTTTGCAACTCTGCCTAGAAGGTCAGCATCCCAGAGTCGCCTCTTCACTGTTGACATTGAGACTGGTATTTTGCGGGTACTATTTAATGAAGCTGCCAGTTGAGGACCTGTGAGGCGTCTGTTTCTCAAACTAGACACTCTAATGTATTTGTCTTCTTGCTCAGTTGTGCACCGGGGCCTCCCACTCCTCTTTCTATTCTGGTTAGAGCCAGTTTGCGCTGTTCTGTGAAGGGAGTAGTACACAGCGTTGTACGAGATCTTCAGTTTCTTGGCAATTTCTCGCATGGAATAGCCTTCATTTCTCAGAACAAGAGTAGACTGACGAGTTTCAGAAGAAAGTTATTTGTTTCTGGCCCTTTTGAGCCTGTAATCGAACCCACAATTGTTGATGCTCCAGATACTCAACTAGTCTCAAGAAGGCCAGTTTTATTGCTTCTTTAATCAGCACAACAGTTTTCAGCTGTGCTAACATAATTGCAAAAGGGTTTTCTAATGATCAATTAGCCTTTTAAAATGATAAACTTGGATTAGCAAACACAACGTGGCATTGGAACACAGGACTGATGGTTGCTGATAATGGACCTCTGTACGCCTATATAGATATTCCATTAAGAATCAGCCGTTTCCAGCTACAATAGCCATTTACAACATTAACAATGTCTACACTGTATTTCTGATAAATTTGATGTTATTTTAATGGACAAAAAATTAGATTTTCTTTCGAAAACAAGGACATTTCTAAATGACCCCAAACGTTTGAACGGTAGTGTATGTCTGATCATTGTTACTTTCTGGGAATCTTTCTATATTGGTCAGGGGCTGTGAAACATTCAATGTATTTGTTATAATTGTGTTACATTAAAAATAATTGTTTATATGATTTAATGAATTACTGTAAGATGGCCATTTCAATAAATACATGTGTATTAATTTGTAGCCATGTTTTTTTACACATGAAAACAAAATGTAAATGTTAAAATATACAAATGTTTGTATATTTAAACTAGCTAATGCCTCATCTTTACTGATGAATGTGATTGGCCAAGCTCCTGAATGTGTAATACTGTCCTCTGCTCTTCACTCTGTCCAGCTCAGGAGTTTAACAGAAGCTTTTGACGTCAGAGCACAAGCACTTTCTGGTATCTAAGGCCAAATTGTGTGTGTGTGTGTGTGTGTGTGTGTGTGTGTGTGTAAGGAACTCAGTCCGGCTTTCAACTTTCTTTTGAATAGAATGCACAAGGTGTAATTTCGAAATTAGGTAGTGCATCATCAGTTTTCCTCTTGTCATGTCAGTCATTGCATACCTTCGAGAGCTATTTATAACTTGTCAGAAATGTCCAGATCAGTGGCGGCTCCTGAAAAAATTCTCAGGAGGGGCAATTTTTCTGATGATTTAGGTGACCTACACACATTTAAAAAAAGATATGTCCAGCAACAACATGAAGACAGGGGCAGCATATAAGTCAATACCAGAAGCATTTATTGACTGATCTCAAAAGTGTTGGCTTACCAGGGTTGGTGGAGCCCTCAGTTTCATCTTTGCCTCGCAAAGCTAACTCAAACACTCCGCAAAAACTTCACACACTGGATTAGCCGGCTGAGGATGTGGCGGTTCTTGCTAATGTCGTAGTAAATATATTTGTTATAGTGAATATGGAATATGATATGTTGAGTAAAATGTTGTGCTAAGATCTATTTAGGTCAGGAGCTGGTTATAAGTTATGTTCCTATCCAATAACAATGGACAAAAGGGTCCTATCTTGTCAGCCTTGTCAGCAGGTGGCCAAGGACAACACCCACGCCATAGGCCTCTCAGTTCTTCCAACTCACGAGTTCTTGCTCTGAGGACACACACACACACACACACACACATCATCACTGTTAAACACACACACACACACACATCATCACTGTTAAACACACACACACACACACACACACAAAAATCCCCTCTCTTAGGCTGAACATTTGAAGACAGAGAACCCGACTCAGAGCCAATGCAACAGTGACAGTAGCCTGGAGGGGACCTCGCCCAACTCATCAGGACCAATCAGAAGATCAGAACTACTAGATTGAACCTACTTCATTTATTGCATAAAATGTCTGCACACAATGTTTGGGGCTCTCTTCAGATAATAATAATAATAATAATAATAATATGCCATTTAGCAGACGCTTTTATCCAAAGCGACTTACAGTCATGCGTGCATACATTTTTGTGTATGGGTGGTCCCGGGATCGAACCCACTACCTTGGCGTTACAAGCACCATGCTCTACCAGCTGAGCTACAGAAAGTGGATACTCATGGATGCGCATTGCAATTGTAAAATGTCAACACAATTGGAGACACCACGTCATTTTTGGAGACATGTTATTGACAGTAAACTATTGTAGATGCGACTGCTAACTAAATAAAACATTTTAGCTGGCTAGCTAATCATCTTAGCTAAATGTGGGGCAAACAATTCAGTTATTTACCGTTAATTTGAGGGATTGGGGTGAAAGAAATCGAGTTACATAGTGATACTTTACGATATACTGTATTGACAATATCGCAATATTTTAGCGCTAGTTGGCTGTACCTGCACCAAAACACCATTATTGTTCCTTCATAGCTTGTTCTCAATCTTTTCACATTGGGAGCCAATTTGTTTTCAGCACTTTTATTTCCATGACTGATCAAAACTCGTTCTCATGGCTTTCTGATCCCTCTGCAACAGACATATGGTGCGCAATAAAATCACAGTATCGAATCGCAATCACGTATAGAATCATGAGACTCGCAATGCTGATGCATATATCTTATCGTGAGGTTCCTGGCAATTCCCAGCCCAAGTTCATTTGCCACAACAAATCTCTTCGCTAGCAAACGCAATGTGTCTCCAGCAATGTTTACTTTTTTGACGTTCTATGGCATCTCCACTTTCCAAGCATATATGACCACATGTAATATTTTGGTAAGTGATGCAAATAGTGAACTATGTAGGGCCAGGATGTAAAATATATGTAGCTGCAGCAATTTCTCTTATCTGATATGGTAAGTAATGGGGCTTGATTTATAGCTCCTAAGAGTTTGACGAACGGGTCCGTGAACGCGATTGCAGATATCTTTACCTCTGAATAAACTGCCTTATATTATACAATTATCCACCTTGTCCAAAAGTCTCTACTTTTTCTCCGTTCTCCAGTAAACTTGTTTTATCAACAATAGTAAGGTTCAATGACACAGAAAGCAGTTCAATGTCGGGGTACAGTCGCTCTCTTACCAGGATCGCGGTCCGCTCTGACCAGGGTGAAGGTGGCTGGCTCCACCTCTCTGCCAGCAGCGTTTTCATTATTTAGTCCGTTCGTAGCGGTATGTACCACGATCAACAAGATCAGTCCAAAACCGAAGATCAGTCCAAAGCAGAATGTTTGCAGAATGTTTGTAAACTAAGTCTACAAATTAAAAACATAAAATAACGCCACACTGCAGGTCGCAACATAGACGCTGATAGCCGCCATTGTCTTAGTTACGTTTCAACGTTACGTCACGTATGACGAAAGCGCGTAAGTGCATGCACACACGACACCCATAGAGAATGTATTGAAAGCTTTGAAATGTGAAAAAATAGATTTTACATGACAGGCTATGAGAGACTTCTGGGCGATTTTCAACCTGACTGAAATCGCCCAAAAAACGGGCGGGGCCATTTGAAGCACGACTTTAGCCTGATTTGACATTTAGTGGCTGGCAGATCAGACGTGAACACTGATAACTGCTGTTGCCGTGATATAATTTTTTATAAATGTATAAAAAAAAATTATATATATATATATATATTTTTTTTAAATAATTGATTAGAAAAAAAATCCCTTCCTTTTCCCGTTTGGCAGTGCGTCGCCCATATCGCCCTATTGAACAAGCCGTCCCTGGTCCAGATCAATTAGCCCATGTCAGCTAACGTTTTTTAGCTAGGTTTTTTAGCCCATAGACTTTGTAGTGAAGTTCGAGTCACTCATATATCACATGAATACACATCAGACATGGCAAAGTGTATAGAATTGCAAGAAAATGAGCTTTAAACCTGCAAAATGTTCTCTCTGCCAACATGAGGGTTGTGAACAGTTTGTGTCATGAACAGTGCTTGTGCCCATAGAAATAGATGTGGGGCTCGTGATGTTCCCCAATGCTGGAAGGGGGGCCTGAGTGAAAAAATGTGGGAACCCCTGATGTAGAGATACCGGATCCAGCCAAATAGGTTCCAGAACGAAACAGTCCAAAACGTAGAGGTGCCGGATCCTGTTCCGGCAGGATCTGGCTCAAATTAAGCACTGTAGTCAAACAAGCACATGACATAAAGCACAGGCCAACAAGAGCATGAAATGGTTTGAGGAATCCAAGGTCCAGTCAAAAGTTAAAAGTTAAAAGTTAAAAGGTCTTTATTTGTTATGTATAGAGCACAGAAAACACGTTTCAGCATAGAGCCTTGATCAGTGTGTAAGTTATTATGGAAAATAATAAAACGACTGTGCTTAGGTGTGATCTCAAAGGTGAGGTTATCCCAGGTCACCACTGGGGGTACCTAATGGATGAAAATCACATCAATGGAGAAAACAATCAAAGATGATCGTTGTACAGAATAACTTACAATTCTGAACATATTTGAACAATATTCTCAACATTGAGAAATAAAAGATTGCATATAAACAAAATCCACATGGATTACAATGACACTGAATAACAATGGGCTTGTACATCAGTCATTGGCCGACAGACATCAATAAAAAATAAAATAATGATCATAGCCACCCACAGCACCCCTGTTCTGGGGGCAATTTCTTGAAATGTGGCCAGGCTGTTGACAGTTATAACATCTCCATGGTTCCCCTCTTCCTCCTCCACCTCTTCCTCCTCCGAGGACCCTTCCTCCTCTTGCTCTTCCAGCCCCCTTCCTCTTCCTCTGTCTCCCGAGTTCCCTCTGTTCCCTCCCTCATAAAACATCAGCTGGGCACTTGCCAGTTTCTTATCATGGTTGTAAACTGGGTCCACCATTGTGCCCCGCTATGAGAGGGAAGACCCTTCACGATGTCCATCATTTCCCCCATTTCCCAATTCCGCTGAACTAGGAGTTCCCTCGAGGAGGAATTTACCTTAGAATCACAGCGCAGTGAGCCTCTGCCGGCAGTTTACCCTCGGAGCCGCATGAGCCGCAGGTCAACGATACATCAGTCCCATCTGGGGTGCCAAATTGTGGTGGATATATAAAATAAGGATCTGTTGGAGTCCAAGTCAAACCAAGATTCTTTATTTCTGAGCTCAGAAAGAATAACACAGTTACACAGCGCAGTGTAGACAGTCTGAATTCCAAAGCATTTGGTCAGAAGCACATATCTTTATAGTTTCCTGTTCTTGGGAGGGACTTTATCTATACAAGGATGCAGGTGCAAGCTGGTTTGCAACACAGGATGATACTCCCAAGAACAGGAGATGATAATAGGACAGTTTCACATGGTTTCACAAGGTTATTCACATACTCAGTTATGTGGACACATAAAATAACAATTTCCCATTACAGTCTTCACCTCGATTAGCATCGAACTGTTTTTTTATACACATAATCTGAATCTTTGAAGTGGGCACTGCAAACCCTGAATCCGGGGGCAACAAGTGGGCTTTGGCCATTCATAGCCACAAGCCATTGTCGCAACACTGATTGTCGCTTGAGTGGTAGGGCATGTTAGTGGACTGCTTCTGTTCTGTAAAATTCATTACTACAGCCTGGGGCTATACAGTAAGACCCCCCCTTTACACTTCTTTTGAGCTGGTTCTGTTGAAGACATTTTGAGCTAGCTGCTACCTAGAGAAGCTGTCAGCGAGATGTGACCACACATTGTCACTGCTAGCTGTCAGTTAGAAGTGACCATGCAGATGACGTCACCGACGTGACGGTTTCAAGATGGCCACACCCCATTGGTCAGTGAGAAAGTTTACAACGTTTTTATTTACATATGCATGTTTTTGCAATTTTAGGAGTAGGGACATGGTTGGTGATCGTATTAGGTTATTAAAAGGACCCTTACTTCATAAATCGTTTCAGTTCCACTTTAAAATTGGAACCACTAGTGTGCTGACAAAGGATGCTAGCTAGCTAGCTTACCAGCTACCTAGCTAGAGCCAGTACCTGAGTTCAAAGGTTAGATAACTAGCTACTTAGCGTGCTAATTCAAAAAAGCTAGCTAAACAAATTGCATGGAAATTCTGTCATGTCGATGTTAGTTAGCTAGCTGGCAGCTAACGTTTGCTAACTAGCTAGAGAAGATAACTAGCCAGCAAACGTGATCTACTTAGCTAGCTAACTACGTCATGCCAAAGATTATCTCGTGCTAAATCATCTAGCAGAATTTCTGTATTCAAAGACGTATTAGGTTTTACCTAATGCTAGCTAATCTTTCCTAGCTAGGTAGGACAGAGGTGCTTCCAAAAGTTAGTTAGCTTGTTAGCTACTTAAGCCGAAACCACAGAGATACGCTGTCAACGGCATAAAAAATTGTGTGCGAGAGTAGACAGCGTCAATTCACATACACCACAGATAGAACAATGAGGCAGATATTTCACTGGATGTATAAATGTAAAGCATCCGGTTGGCGTTTCCACTCACTACAAAAGATGGTAGTGAGAGGAAGCCCACTGGCGGGCAGTGGGAGAAGATGGAACAAGATGGATTTTGGCCCACATTCTGCAAATGTTCTCATCAATTAAACATTTGATGTCAATACAGTTTTCTGTTTCAAAACCAGAATCTGTTATGAACAGAGTGGACTAAGTTTTGTAGACTTTACCCATTGCAAAAGTTTTTTTTAATCGCGCTGTTTAGGAGTGCAAAGGCCAATTCCCAGAGTAGGCGTTCCCTAGCAGAATTATGCAGATGTATACTAGAACGCGCCAATAGGATATCGCTAGTTCGTACTTGGGCCTGCCCACCTCCTTACTTGTTCTACCCACTATACTAATTTGTTCCCATTGGAAACGATAAGCTGTGGTCTATCTTGGTTTAGTTATAAAAATCTTTGCATACACTGTGTAGCATATGCCAACTTAATTGTCCTGAGAATCCATAATAAACAGTTGTATTTGTTATGTTTGCTATGTAACCCTGAATTATTGTTGCGTGTCCCTTGACTCACCGTACCTGCCTCTGTTATGTTGGCTCTCTAAGGTGAGGAGAGTTGTAGCTAATACTCCCTTGCAGTTTATAAAGAATTTAGCTAGTCTCGTTCTTTATACATAAGAGAATTCTCTCTTGAACAGAGTCCTTCGAGTTTCCCAGCCGGAGCCTGCCTAGGCTATATGCCTGTGCTCGAAATCAACAAAGGTAGGCATAAAGTTATTGTTTTCAAATATTTATTATCAGCAATGGCAGCTAAACTTATCAACACCAAATAGACACTAACTATACATGTCACAATTACAGACGTGACAATGCACAAACAGTCTGTTAATCGGCTCACTTCACCAGCATTGCATTGCCTAGATGCCAGAAAAATAGCCTTGCTTGCTTTCTAATTTGAAGCACATGATGCATTGACGGTGTTGAAGCTCGCGGCCCGTCTGTTCTCTCATTCACTACCATGCATTCAAATTCCAGTGTGTTCACGTGCGTAAACACTTTCAGAGAACGTACCCGCTCTCCTCTGTCAACATTTTTATATTGTGAATGTTTCTTTCTTTCTCTTCTGTCTGGCCATTGCGTACTCACCTCCATCCTGATTCTTCATGACGCACTGTCACATGATGTCAGTGTCAACATACATTTCTGGGCACGTTCCAGGTCGTCTTTATTTCAAGCACGTTTCACAGATGGGCAGATCTCACAAAGTCCCTTACTAAACCAGCGAACGACACCAATAACATGGCTTGAGATCTTCAGATGAGGCCTTAATTCCTGGAATAAATAGCTAAATCGACCAATGCATCATCAGGGTTTCCAACGTGGGGCAAGACACATCATGGGAGTTGCCCATTGTTCTGAAAACCAACCATTTCTGGCTCTCACAGACCTGTAACATCTTCCTTAAGAGGCTCCTCTGTCCTCCACTCATTACCTGTATTAATGGCACCTGTTTGAACTTGTTATCCGTATAAAAGACACCTGTCCACAACCTCAAACAGTCACACTCCAAACTCCACTATGGCCAAGACCAAAGAGCTGTCAAAGGACACCAGAAACAAAATTGTAGACCTGCACCAGGCTGGGAAGACTGAATCTGCAATAGGTAAGCAGCTTGGTTTGAAGAAATCAACTGTGGGAGCAATTATTAGGAAATGGAAGACATACAAGACCACTGATAATCTCCCTCGATCTGGGGCTCCACGCAAGATCTCACCCCGTGGGGTCAAAATGATCACAAGAACGGTGAGCAAAAATCCCAGAACCACACGGGGGGACCTAGTGAATGACCTGCAGAGAGCTGGGACCAAAGTAACAAAGCCTACCATCAGTAACACACTACGCCGCCAGGGACTCAAATCCTGCAGTGCCAGATGTGTCCCCCTGCTTAAGCCAGTACATGTCCAGGCCCATCTGAAGTTTGCTAGAGTGCATTTGGATGATCCAGAAGAGGATTGGGAGAATGTCATATGGTCAGATGAAACCAAAATATAACTTTTTGGTAAAAACTCAACTCGTCGTGTTTGGAGGACAAAGAATGCTGAGTTGCATCCAAAGAACACCATACCTACTATGAAGCATGTGGGTGGAAACATCATGCTTTGGGGCTGTTTTTCTGCAAAGGGACCAGGACGACTGATCCGTGTAAAGGAAAGAATGAATGGGGCCATGTATCGTGAGATTTTGAGTGAAAACCTCCTTCCATCAGCAAGGGCATTGAAGATGAAACGTGGCTGGGTCTTTCAGCATGACAATGATCCCAAACACACCGCCCGGGCAACGAAGGAGTGGCTTTGTAAGAAGCATTTCAAGGTCCTGGAGTGGCCTAGCCAGTCTCCAGATCTCAACCCCATAGAAAATCTTTGGAGGGGAGTTGAAAGTCCGTGTTGCCCAGCGACAGCCCCAAAACATCACTGCTCTAGAGGAGATCTGCATGGAGGAATGGGCCAAAATACCAGCAACAGTGTGTGAAAACCTTGTGAAGACTTACAGAAAACGTTTGACCTGTGTCATTGCCAACAAAGGGTATATAACAAAGTATTGAGAAACTTTTGTTATTGACCAAATACTTATTTTCCACCATAATTTGCAAATAAATTCATTAAAAATCCTACAATGTGATTTTCTGGGAAAAAAATTCTCATTTTGTCTGTCATAGTTGACGTGTACCTATGATGAAAATTACAGGCCTCTCTCATCTTTTTAAGTGGGAGAACTTGCGCAATTGGTGGCTGACTAAATACTTTTTTTCCCCACTGTATGGTGCCCAAACACCATACTCCTTTGTGATCTTTCTCCTAACCTCCCCCCTTGCAACATTACCTAACCCATGTGCTTCCTGAATCATCAGACCTAATAGGTCTAGAGGCACTACTATCAACCCCTCATGGTTTCTCCAAAGACCCATTGCATCTTTGACGGCACCTTGGTCTAGCCATAACTGTTTGTCAATCGTAGAAGCAGCTTCCTGCATCAAAATCACATCCTTAAGCGTAATTTTGTCTTCCAAGTCCACTCCATGAGTGACCAGAAAAACCTTGCCCAATTTGTCCGCTCCTGTGATGGCTTTTGCAGCTTCATCAGCAGCTTTGTTCCCTTGTGTGACTTTTGACTCATCTGTTTTATGAGCTGCACACTTAGCTATCGCTATCTCTTTAGGCTTCATCATAGCATGCATCAGTTTCATTATTTGCGCATGATGTTGTATCGGAGAACCATCCGTTTTCTTAAACCCTCGACCTTTCCACACTGCTCCAAACAAATGACATACACTATGTGCATATGCAGAATCAGTATATATCGTCACTCGCTTTCCTTCTGCTAACAAACCCGCTTCTGTTAGCCCCACAAGTTCAGCAAGTTGTGCGGACGCAGGCTGTGGTATTACTTCAGCCTTTTCAACAACAAATCCAGTTCCTTGGGCTTTAACTACTGCATAGCCAGCACACAATGTATCTCCCACACGATAACAAGACCCATCAGTCCAATACTCCAGGTCTGCCTCACATAATGGAAGGGCTTGCAAATCTGATCTAAGCCTCGAGTATTTCTCTGCTTCTTGAACACAATCATGTGGCTCACCATCCTCTGAAGTTGGCAAATTCTCGGCTGGATTCACCGTATCACACCTCACTAGGGTGACATCTTCTTGCTCTAAGAGCCTATGATAGTCTCTGAGCCTAGGCATAGTCAATGTATATTTTCCATAGTTCAGAAGATTTCTGAGACTATGATGGGTAAGAATTGTTACTGGGTAACCCATCGTAACAGATGATGCTTTGTCAGACATTAAATATACTCCCACCATTGCTCTGTAGCACAGTGGTAGCCCTAGTTCTACTTCTGAATAGGCAGTAGAGTAGTAGGAAATAGGTTGAGGATTCGTCCCTGTACCTGTCGGCTGACAAAGAACTGCACAAGCATATTTACCTCCAGTAGAAGTAGACACAAATAGCAAGAAATTCTTAGAGTAGTCTGGTAGTGTGAGTGCTGGTGCCTCTTGCAACCTCTGTTTGATCGTTTCAAATGCCACAAAGCCTTCCTGTGTCCAGGAAAGATTGCTATGGAGTTGACCATTCCCAGTATCCTTAACCATAGCTCTCAAAGGTCCCGTCAAACTAGCATAGACCTCAACCCAGGCTGAAGAATAACCAGCAATACCAAGAAATGTCATCATCTCTCTGACAGTTCTAGGCTTCGGAGCCTTACGAATAGCTTCCAATTGACTGTCAGAAATGCTTCTGTGTCCATGCATTATTTTCTGACCCAAATAAACGACCTTCTCCTGGCAATATTGCAACTTTTTCTGTGAAACCTTATGCCCCTTTTCTGCCAATACCTGTAGCAATTTAATTGAGTCTTTATGACATGTTTCCTTATTCTGTGAACAGATAATTATTTCATCCACATACTGAGTGACAGTGCTTTGCAATATCTGATCTATCCCTACTAAATCGTCCTTCAGTACTTTATTGAAAATGTGAGGGCTATGCTTGAACCCCTGTGGGAATCGACTGTACTCATAGAACTGTCCATTATATGTGAACCCAAATAAACCCTGACTTTCTACACTAAGTGGAACACAAAAAAATGCACCACATAAGTCTAATACCGTGAAATGTGTCGCATCAGGAGGGATTTGGGCTAACAAGGTATGCGGGTCTGGCACTTCTGCTGGAAAATCAGTCAATACCTCATTCACCGCTCTCAAATCATGAACCACACGATAAGTCTCATCAGGTTTCTTCACAAGCAACAAAGGCGTGTTACTCTGAGGATTTTTTTATTGTCTTCAAAACACCTGCTTTCGAAAGTCCTTCAATTTGTGGTTCGATCCCTTGGATTGCTTCATCTTTCAATGGATACTGATTCTTCCAAGGAGGTCTGGCTCCTAGTCGAAGTTCAACTTTCACCGGTTGGGCTGAAGTCCAATATCGGTACTGTGTTGAGACCACAAACCTTCTGGAACTTCTTGCAACATCTCCTCTTTCATAGGGTCTGAATCCATCTTCACACTGCAAATAGATTCATGTGTCATCCGTACAGCTTGTGGCTGTCCTTGTCCTTGAGCCGAAATCATGATTTTGAGAAATCGCTGATCTTCACTCCTCCAAATCGCCAAATTCTCTTTCATCGGTACAAAAACAGCTTTCTCTGCTTCTGTCATCATTTCTCCTATATGCTTCTGCTCATAGTCTTCAGAAACCAACAAGGTCACATGTGGCACACTCTTCTCAATCTCAAATTCTTTATCCAGATAATCATCTGTGTTTATCTTCATAGCTGCTCCTTGTGGTCCTAAAATTATGCAACATGAGTTGAGTTGAACTTTCTTTGGTTGATGACTCAACCATTCCTCTGAGTTCGATTGGGCGGCATTCTTGAAATACTTGAGCATACAATGAAATGGATATTCAGGAAGCCTCGCATCTGGCATGTTTGCCACAATAAATTTCTCCCATATCTTAACCGGCTTCAAAAAATCTGCACTGAGATTTCCAATCCAAAATACTGAAGAAGAGTCAATCTCTGTCGTCATCAACAATTGGTAAACCTTTTCTTTTGGCACTTCTACCAGACAGCCATCTGGCGTACATTTTATTGTACAATTCAAATCTACACAATGCATCTCTTCCCAACAATGCAATAGGTGTATGTTCCGATACCAGTATGGGTATTGTAGTTTTCTGATTTTTATAGCAGAGCTCAATTGGTTCCGTAAGAGGAATCAGCTGTTTCACTCCCTCAAATCCAATTGTCCGAATCAGTTGATTGGACATAGGGAGATGTGTAACATCTTCAGGCCGAACACAAGTGAAAGCAGCTCCGCTATCCGCCATCACTTCCAATGGTCGGTTGTTTACTTTCACCTCAATTGTTGGATCTTTTTCCGGTCCTGATGCTACCAGCTGACACCCCCCTTTCGGATCTTTTGGGCACCTCTAGAATCCTGGCTCCGGGCCCCTATAAGGGTTCACCGGTCCTCCAAATGATCTTGACTGGCCCCTGTATCTTCCTCTGAAATTTCCTCTGGTGTTTCCTCCTGGCCGTACACTCACGGGCAAAGTGACCAACCTGTCCACAATTATAACACACTTCTGAAGATTGCTGGAAGTATGGATTAAATCTTCCTCCTCTTCCTCTTCCTAAGCCTTCTCGTCCTCTTCCTCTCCAATTCTGTGTCTGTCTGGAAACTGGCTGTGGATATGAAACAACTGGTCCCACTAGTGGTGGCTGGGACAATTGCGGTTGGACCTGGTTCGGTTGAAGCTGTGGCAGTGATTGTTGATTTGATGAACACTGATTCTGCATAACCAAAGCCTGTTTCTTCTCCGTCTTCTTATTCTCCACCAGTTGTATTTGATTTAGTTTTCTGAGATTTTCTTGGTCCTGTTCTTTCTGGTTGTGTTCCTTTTTCCTGTATAGATCCACTTGATGGGCTATATGATCTGTATAGACACCTTTTGCCATGCTTCCAAGTCCAACCACCTCTGCCAGTTTGCTCCTTACTGGTGAGGGCAGCCCCATCTGCAGTTTAGCTCGCAAAATTGACTGCTCTATTTGACTCACATCTGGATCATTTCCGGTAATATTTCTCCACACTTGATGAGCTCTTGACACATAGGCTCTCAGATTTTCTTGTTGTCCTAGTGAGTCAATCAGAATGTTGTCAGGATGCACATTTGTTGGAAACTTATCTTTCAGTGCTCTCCACAGCCTATTTCTACTTGCAGCTAACAACTCAGGATCATTCACCGCAGTCCCCATATATCGATTAAGTCCAGCTCTCTGAAAAATTTCTTCCATACCTGGAATCCCAAGGAGATTAGCCAAAAGTCTCTTAATGTCTCCTATGGCAGACTGTGTTCCCACCGTAATTTCTTCCAACTTTGAAATCCAAGGATATGCTCCATCTTGAAGAGTAGGCAGCTTCTCAAGTATATCTGACATATCGGTATTCTGCAAAGGCTTATACTCCAGGTTCTGTCCTCGAATTATCACTGGCATCATCTTCTTACTTGTGCTCCCTTTTCTTGGCCGCAATGTATACCTCCTCTCCAATTTTTGGGATTCTTTTTTCAGCAGTTTTTCCTTCTGTATCTTCAACTTCTTGAGTTGTTCTTCCAATTCTCTTACTTCTTTTAAATTATTCGCCTTATCCAAGCATGATATGCATCGATCCATATCTCTTTCTATTTCTTCTGTGCTAGTCATTGTAGGATAAAATCCTCTTGAACAAGAAGCACCTTTAATCTCCAAATTTTCATCGCTGTCTCCATCTTCACTTTCATCAGAGGTCCAATCTCTTGTATCCTTCTTCTTCCAACTTCCATCACCCCTTCTTTCCGCTCTAGCCAACCTCCGTCTGATCACAGGGTCATATCCACTCATGATCTCTTCTGAATCACTCTGATCATCATCATCATCATCATCATCTTCAAATTCCATCCTCCTGAACCTCACTCTACCCTTAGTTTCCAGACATGTCGTTTCTTCTTACTTTTGGAGTTTGGATTCATCTTTATGGTCGTTTCTGCTTGTCCTCTCTCTATTATTCGTTCATCTTCATCTCTGATGCAATAATCACCCTCCTGAATGATCACTGGAAGCTGAGGATAGACGTCCTTAAACTCTACTTCTTCCTCGTAAGGTGGGGGTCTTTTTGCTGAATCCTTATGTGAGAAAGGTGTATTGACTTCACCATTAGTTTTTCTGTTACCTTCGCCTCTTTTGCCATTTTCTCTATACCTCTGTCTCTTTTATCTTTTGTATCTTTTATCAGTTTTTGTCCCTCATTTTCAAACAACTTAAGAACACCCAGCTTTCTTTGTCTCTTTTCTTTACGCTGTTCCCCTTTTTTCCCCTTCTTTTGATCTGCCTTATATGTGGACACAAGCACTTGCATTATTTTAATTACGTCTGGGTTAAGAGTCCCTTCCACTGGCCATGGTTGTTCAATGTCAGGCCAACGTTTATGCCATTTTCCAGATAACCTTGCAATACCATTAACTAAAGGATTACTATTTTGTACTACATCAACAGGAGTAATTACTTTCATAGTTTTGATGTCCTTTTCCCGCATTGTAACAACTCTTTTATATTCCTTTATTGTGAATTATTATTATTTTTTATTATTATTTTAAACTAATTAATTTGTAAACCAAAAAATACTTTAAGCTATGTTGCTTATCTTTCCCTCCTATTTTTATAATTTTTATAAATTTATTTATTTAATTTTATTATTATTTTATTTATGTATTTATTTATTTATTCCAAAAAATTATTGATTAGTGGCAATCTTACCACATCCGATAAATAAAAATAAAGGAAACTAGTCAACTTCAGAGCAATCAAAAAAGAAAGACCTGTAATCCAGCAACACTACAGCACCCACAAACCAATTGCTTAATAAGCACCCAATCACCTTAATTTTACAGAATAATCTCAGTGCTGGATTTCTAACACAACTCTAATCAAAACAACCCATGCACAAAAAAACTTCAATGTGCAATTCTCAATTACATCAATTGATCAGTCTGTTGCAAAGTCCCTGCTAAATGTTCACAACATGAAATATTTTAGGCATACACAAACAGATACAGTGGGGAAAAAAAGTATTTAGTCAGCCACCAACTGTGCAAGTTCTCCCACTTAAAAAGATGAGAGAGGCCTGTAATTTTCATCATAGGTACACGTCAACTATGACAGACAAAATGAGGAAAAAAAATCCAGAAAATCACATTGTAGGATTTTTAATGAATTTATTTGCAAATTATGGTGGAAAATAAGTATTTGGTCAATAACAAAAGTTTCTCAATACTTTGTTATATACCCTTTGTTGGCAATGACACAGGTCAAACGTTTTCTGTAAGTCTTCACAAGGTTTTCACACACTGTTGCTGGTATTTTGGCCCATTCCTCCATGCAGATCTTCTCTAGAGCAGTGATGTTTTGGGGCTGTCGCTGGGCAACACGGACTTTCAACTCCCTCCAAAGATTTTCTATGGGGTTGAGATCTGGAGACTGGCTAGGCCACTCCAGGACCTTGAAATGCTTCTTACGAAGCCACTCCTTCATTGCCCGGGCGGTGTGTTTGGGATCATTGTCATGCTGAAAGACCCAGCCACGTTTCATCTTCAATGCCCTTGCTGATGGAAGGAGGTTTTCACTCAAAATCTCACGATACATGGCCCCATTCATTCTTTCCTTTACACGGATCAGTCGTCCTGGTCCCTTTGCAGAAAAACAGCCCCAAAGCATGATGTTTCCACCCACATGCTTCATAGTAGGTATGGTGTTCTTTGGATGCAACTCAGCATTCTTTGTCCTCCAAACACGACGAGTTGAGTTTTTACCAAAAAGTTCTATTTTGGTTTCATCTGACCATATGACATTCTCCCAATCCTCTTCTGGATCATCCAAATGCACTCTAGCAAACTTCAGATGGGCCTGGACATGTACTGGCTTAAGCAGGGGGACACGTCTGGCACTGCAGGATTTGAGTCCCTGGCGGCGTAGTGTGTTACTGATGGTAGGCTTTGTTACTTTGGTCCCAGCTCTCTGCAGGTCATTCACTAGGTCCCCCCGTGTGGTTCTGGGATTTTTGCTCACCGTTCTTGTGATCATTTTGATCCCACGGGGTGAGATCTTGCGTGGAGCCCCAGATCGAGGGATTATCAGTGGTCTTGTATGTCTTCCATTTCCTAATAATTGCTCTTCAAACCAAGCTGCTTACCTATTGCAGATTCAGTCTTCCCAGCCTGGTGCAGGTCTACAATTTTGTTTCTGGTGTCCTTTGACAGCTCTTTGGTCTTGGCCATAGTGGAGTTTGGAGTGTGACTGTTTGAGGTTGTGGACAGGTGTCTTTTATACTGATAACAAGTTCAAACAGGTGCCATTAATACAGGTAACGAGTGGAGGACAGAGGAGCCTCTTAAAGAAGAAGTTACAGGTCTGTGAGAGCCAGAAATCTTGCTTGTTTGTAGGTGACCAAATACTTATTTTCCACCATAATTTGCAAATAAATTCATTAGAAATCCTACAATGTGATTTTCTGGATTTTTTTTCCTCAATTTGTCTGTCATAGTTGACGTGTACCTATGATGAAAACTACAGGCCTCTCTCATCTTTTTAAGTGGGAGAACTTGCACAATTGGTGGCTGACTAAATACTTTTTTTCCACACTGTAAATGCCCTTCATCTATAATATCCTGTAAGGGAAAGTAAGTTTGTGGATAGAACAGTACTGGCCTTAATTGGACTGGATCTGGGACAGCACATGCTATCGCGTGACGCACTAGTCAGCACCTCCTCTCTCTCTGTCTCCTCCTTCTCATCTCTCACACCACAGGAGAACAAAAGAAACAGACAACAATTTAGTATTTTATGTACTCACTGGGTTATTTCAACCATACAATACAGATATTAAACTATTGGAATAATCATCATATATGTTTTTCTTAGTCAAGCAACAGCCGCTTAACAGACAGAATACTTTATTTGTGTATACTCAAATCTCCCCCTTTCTTTTTTCAGCTATAAGTTTGCGTGTCACAGCAGCTCAGTGCAGGCAGGGGAGTGGCATATTCGCTCTGTTTAACTGCAAAATCCTAGAACTCCACACGTGTGTCTTCAGAGTGAGATGAGTGCTCCCGCAAGCAATTTTTCTCTAAGTCAAACAGCAGACAGACCAGCTGTCTCTCCGTTCTTTCCAACAAACCACATTTACCTCACAGACAACAGTAACACTGAACAAAACGCACAAACCAACACAAAACATAGAACACAAATCCTACTTCGAAGTTTCTTAACGTAACTGTAGTCTATTATCGCTCTCTTCTTTCTTCACTTATTTTACTCTAATCTGTAGAGTTATACTTATTTTCTTATCCATTACAAATCCTCTCTATACAATCATAACGTCCTCCCGGGGGCTCATAGATTTTAACAAATGTGAAAACGTTCTCTCAAATGGAGACTCATAAGATTTTAACCGTAATTAACAGATTTCCTTACAAAAAAACTAAAACCCCTGTTCTCAACCAAAACATATATATGTATATATATCTAACATAAAATCTTATCATAGCATGAGTCGAGCATATAACTCTCTGCACAATCCACACAGCTCAAACACAGCAGAGACATCTTTATTTGCACACACACACACTCTCTTTCTCTCACACACACCTGAAAACTATTCAATCAACAAGAATGCATCCATTCATACAATTCCAAAAGCATGCTTCCGTCGCTCCTATTCCTTGATTTTCCTTCCTAAATTTGTGCTACCTTGAGTTGCAGATATTCAATGAGAGGCTACTTCAGACATATACCTCGTCAACTATATACCGAGAGGTAACATACAATTGAATGTGTATTCTACAAACTCACAGTCCCTTGGAACTGACCCGAAAATCCACCTAGTGACTTCACAGGATTTGTGGCCCATCTAATGATCGCCTCATTTGAGGGCTTCCGTAGATCAGCGACGTCCTAATTAGTATACCTTTTTCCTTAGTTCCTTGTCTTATTCCTTTATTTGATTCCTTTTCCCTTTAATTTTATTCAAGCCAAATTTCCCTGGGCCCAGTGTTATCAATTCCTTTTTTTCCTTTGATCCTGTATTATATACACACTCCCCCCTGTTTGCTTTGTTTCCAACGCAAACAAATGTAGAAATTTAGAACGGAATCTCATCACACAGCAATAACAGCACAACTCACACAGGTTGTTCACGGTGCATCCCCCCAACGCACACACAGCTACACGAACTGACCAGCGCCCAAAATTGTGAGAAAGCTCACCCTTATCTGCCGGACTCTGGAGCGAGAGTCAGCTCGGAGCCCATGATGTAACGTTGAAACAGACGCAACACGTCCCAATTTCTGTGGTGGCCGAACAACGATGCTGCAATGCTGTGTTAAGAAATCTGCTGACACTGTACTTGATTATAACTTTTATTATATCAAAGATTTTAGCATCAATTTACAGACTTCTGCAGAATCTGGAGAGCAACAAACCCAATCTCAAATATGATCGCTCTCCCCGTCCCTTTGTTCAAACATGGTATATATCCTATGTAACATAAGATGGCGTGTTTTGAATAGACCAATCCCTGGCCTCCACATATCCCAATGTCCACTGTTTTAGGGGGCCCCTATAGTAATACTTTCCAGATGTTTCAGCAAAGCAAAGTAGAGTTCATTTAACCAACAATATGAAAACCTCAGCCAAAGCTATAAATGTTCAGACACTACAAAACCCTTTATAAACCCTTTACAAATGAAACCTTATTGTAAAGTGTTACCGATTAATGAATATAGTCTTTTTACAGAGCCAATTTAATCCTTGCCTAATTCATTGATTAATTTCTTCTTGGCCTGTCTTTCAGTTGAAGGCTACCTCAAGCAAATGGACACTACCAATTCTATTAAAAATACTTTTCACAGACACTCCTCATGTATAGTTTGTGTGGCTAACACTTCAGCTCCACTATAAGCGTCCCGTGCATCATGTCAATGTGACATTCTACCTTCAACACGGAGAGCAGAGGGGAAGAGCATCTTTATTCTATTTTCCCCTACTGTACTGTACCATATTTATAGATTATGCGTAAGTACAATAGCTTTGGTTCAATTTTTAACAAGTACTATCAAATTGTTGCTAGTGGTTATACTAAATGATCCTCTAAATTACACATGCTGCTTTTCTTTACATTGTGAACATAGTCAATGTGGCTAGCTAGCTACAGTTTCTGCTAGCTAGTCGCTTATTGACTTCATAGATCTTAGTAAAATAACCAGCGGTGTCTAGTGGAGGCCATTTGTAACTTTATTTCTCATTATTTCAATTCACAAGATAGAATGAACATAAGCATCAGCCGTCAAATTGAACCTCTGCGATTCTTGAGCTTGGATGCGAGTGCAACACGGCCTGCATAGCAGCTTTCATTGATTTCAAAGGAAGCATCCCCTCAACGACTTATGTCTGACGGCAACGCCGGACGCCCAATGGCTGTAGTGTAGAAGGGCAGTTAGGCTGTGTTTACACAGGCAGCCCAATTCTGTTATTTTGACCAATCACATCAGCTCTGAAAAAGATCAGAATTGGACTACTTGTCTAAACTCAGCCTTACTAATTTGTCTCATCCAAGTAATGGCTTCATCTCTAAACTCAAAGTATTTGGCTCCCTCTACCTGGCACTACATAGTACTGCTCCAAAACCCATGGATGCAATTTTCATAGTGGGCCAAATCCTAATCTCACACCAAAAAAATAAAAGAGTTCCTGATGCAGAAGTCAGGTTAGGGTGGTTTTGTTTGTCCCCAAGAGAGTGCATCATCAGTTTGGTTCCTTTGGTAAAAATCAATTTTTATTGATCGTTTAATTATATGGATTTTTTGAAAATATACTTATTTCAGTCCTGTAAAATGTAATTAAAACAGATTAAAACAAACTGCCATCATGTTCCATTGATAAACTACTAGATTACTGTAATATGATAAACAATACACGTCATCGTCTCAATCTTCACTTATCATATGCCATAGGAAAAACATCCTTACAACATCATATTCATCATAACCTTATTGTAAATAAAAACATGAAGTTACCTGTTACCATGTAATGACTTAGTAATAACAATGGTTAGTGTAGTTTGTTCACTTATTGAATATTTACATAATACTGGTTTAGAATAAATACCAACTCATTCTTACAGTAGCAGTGTCACAAATTGTCAATGACAGAAAGACCAGGGAGAATGAGAAATATGATCAAAGATGTTTGTACAACAAGAAGTGCAAGAAATAACAGGGCATGAGAATACCAGAGCGCCCTCAGACACCAGTGTGTGTGTTTCCTCTGTAAAGGAATGAAAGCAAGTGCAACTGAGTATGAAAGGAAAAAAGCAGAGCATACATGCATGTTCAGCCAATATGAGAGAAATGACTACTGTATATGAGGATAACGACAGTTGGGTCTATGGTGACCAAGTTCCTAACTTCCCTTCTCTATCTATCTCTCTTCACTCTCCTCATCTCCCGACAGTTGTCCTGAACATTGTCTTTGCCTCCTGTCGGTTGTTGTCATGACGTCTCACCGGTGCCGGGATCTGGACTTTCAGGACCTAGACAGAGTTGAATGTCAGGGTCCTTGTTTGGCCTCATTTAATCTGCCATTAAAGGGATAATTCAACATTTTGGCAAATAAGCGTTTTTTTTTCTACTTAGCTGCTCCTGTAGACTTCCAATCATTGCGCTAACGTTAGTTAGCAATGGCTCCAGAAATGACCTTTAACTTTCTTCATCTGACTCTGGGTAAGTAGAAAAAAGGGCTCAATTGCCAAAATGTCAACATTTTAGTCATTTAGCAAACGTTCTTATCCAGAGCGATTTACAGGAGCTATTAGGGTTAAGTGCCTTGCTCAAGGGGCACAGACAGATTTTTCTCCTAGTCAGTTCGGAGATTTGAACCAGCGACCTTTCGGTTACTTGCCGAACACTCTTAACCGCTAGGTTATCTGCAGCCAACTATCCCTTTAAGAATTAGAAAGAGCACCTCTCACCCATCTCCCCAAACACTCATCCTGTCTGGAATTTTCCAGCTAGATTTTAATGGCCCAGTGTCAAGGACACAGTCAACAAGATGTTAATGGCCCAGTGTTTTCTGACCATGTGACACAGTGGGTTAGGGTAAGACTGTCATGACTGTCAACATGCCAATGTCAGGTCAATTCTCAGGTCAACCACTGACTCATGAAAAGAAGGCTTTGAACAGGCTCGCACACACACGCAAAACAAACTACAGTATGAACATTCAGACATGCACATACAGTATGGCACAGAGCATGGTCCAGAGATACAGATACATACACCCAGTCCTGGGGTCCAGAGATCTGTTTCTGTTCTGGGGGAGTCTGGGTTTTTTCACAGGGGATTCGCGATCTGAGATCCCCCTCTCCAGATCGTTGGGACTGTCCCGTTCCATGCCTGAAGGAAAATGATATGAGACACACACACAGGGCCACACAGATGGTGACTGGGTCACAAAGGGGCAGGTTGCAGGAATGTAGCAGTCATGATAAACATCCTAAGAGATCTACTGGAATGTCCATGGCAGAGGGATGGACCGAGTATATAATAGAGACTATGAGACAGCATTCAATGACTGAAATAGCAAGAAAATAAATGCATTAAATCAGAAATCTGAATTGAAAAGATATCGTAAAACAAGCACATGCATGCAGACATCTATAGAGACAAACCTGTATGTACAGACGTACAGCACACATTCACACATGCAGTGAACCCGCTCACACACACACACACACACACTCACACACATACCTGTGTCACATGAGTTTGCTTTCCTGTTGCGATGTGCCTTCAGTGGATAACCATTTGTTCCTCCCTCATCTGATTGAATTTTCAAAATGTCAACCTTAGCCATCGCCATCATCAACAACATTTTCATAGCCATGAATGATTTGTTGGTCAGGAAAGGAACCAATTATCATTACAATTAATAATAATTTCTTAAAACCATCTTCAATGATATTTCATCACAGTGATACCTTGACAACCAGCAGGATAGGAAGATTCAAACACCGGCTTGGTAGACGCAGGTGGCACAGGAGGCGGGGTTTTCTCATTGGCTCTTTCCTCAGGTGGAGTGACAGCAGGCGGTGTCTTTGGAGAAGTATTATTTTTACCAGGCTGTGGAGAGAGATTGCATACAGTTAGAGACTGAGACACAGATACAGACTACCGTACACAAACAACGATACAAGAAATTAGAGGACACACGCACACCCACCTTTTCAGGAATGGGAGGACGCTGTCCTTCTGCCCCTCTGTCTTTCTGCACATCCTGACGTCTCCTTCCAGTCTTCTCCTCTTCTACCCCGTCTCCATCTATCCATCCTACATCATCTGTTGATTTCTCTTAAAAGGAAGAAAGTGTGAAACAGAAGTTCAATTGTAATTTTGGGTGTGCTCCAGCTCATGCTTTTTATTAGACAATTGTAATTTTGTAACAACTCTACGTCCATGGCACATGCAGCACCCAGAGCTATGAAAGCGTCTAGATATTTATGTTGCAGTACCGGAGCTCCCCTGCAGATGTCTCTGTCTCATGCTGGCCAGACTGGGTTTGCTGCTCTGAGAAAGGGGTTCTGGTTTCTGTCCACAGGGGGCGCCCTCCTGCCTGTCCAACGAGACTGTCCCCGTTGTCCCTCTGTCCACCTCCTCCTGTGTGTCTGTCTGAGCGCTGGGCATCGACAGGTCCTGACTGACTAGATCTGTCTGTCTGTCAGGCAGTCTGTCAGGCAGTCTGTCAGTCAGAGAAGTGGAGGACATTGCATGTCCATTGGCACGGGTCTCTGTCTGGGTGTCTGATGCAATCGGTCTGTCAGTGTCTCTGTCCACTGGTCTGGTCTCAAAGCTACTGTCTGAGTCCTTGTCTTCTGCTCCGATACAACTGTACACCATGCTGACCAGGTCTGAAGGCTGGAAGGTGGGAGAGAGAAGGAGAGAGAGAGAGAAAATTGTAAGGCTTACACTGTGTCGTATGCAATAGATTACATAGAAAGTAAAAGCATACATGCTGTACTATGACATCTTATGATAATGAGTGGGATAGACCAGGAGATGACTAGTCAGGTCAAGTAGTCATGTAAAACTCTTGGCCCTATTCATGAGCTAGGGACAGACCTACAGTGGTACGTTCCTACCTGTCTCTGTGTGAGACAGTGGGGGCTGGGGCTGGCCCCCCTCATCCCAGGCAGTGGTACGCTCTGGATGGGCCTGAGGGACGGCATCATCCTCCCATTGGCCCCCACCTCAATGATGGCCTCCACCTTCCCAGGATCCTTAGGGTGCTGAATCATAGAGTACACATTCTCTGAGCCACTACTGAGAGAGAGAGAGAGAGAGAGAGAGAGAGAGAGAGAGAGAGAGAGAGAGAGAGAGAGAGAGAGAGAGAGAGAGAGAGAGAGAGAAAGTCAGTTACAATTATGTCAGCAAGTTTGAGAGTCTTATTATAAAAATTATCAGTTTAAAAAAAAATAGTTGTTGGTAACAATTAATGAACCATTTATAACAAGGACCTGTAACCATATTTGAATCAATAAAATGTGTGCATGACTTTTCATGACTCCCTCCGTACTCCGTTTCCTGATTGGAGATGGTGGAGTTGCGATTTTTGCGGAACCCGGAGAAGATTGACAGCACACTGCGTCTCTTCTTCCTCCTCAGGGACTGAGCTTGATGAAGTGATGACAGCTGACTGGTGGGGAGAGATAAAGATATGGGATCGGGTCAGTGAGAGCGCCAGCGAGAGCGCTAGTGTGTGTGTGTGTGTGTGTGTGTATCGTGAGGAAATCCTACCTGTCAATCAGGACTCTCTTGGTGTAGAAATCAGGCAGTCCATCCTCCAGCAGGTTGACTCCTCCGTTCTCTGAACAGTGCTGAGAGGACAGAGATAACAGGCTTACAATACAACCAAACACACACACACACACACACACACACACGACAGCCACCAACACAATGTTTCGGTCTCACTGAAACTACTGCAGTGCTGACACAGCCAATTATCATTTACAATGACTGGCTGTAGGACTATTCCTTATATAGAGGACTACTTTTGACTAGGGCCCATAAGCCTCTGGGTCAAAAGAAGTGCAATATTTAGAAAAAAGGGTGCCATTTGGGATGCAGCTGAGGAATCTGACAGCCTGCCAATAGAGAGATCTTCTATTCAGAGCTCAACATGATTCCTCATTACCAGCTCACTAACTTGGTTTGTACCGATTTAGAAATGCTTCTAACTACTAAACAAAACAAAGACAAACGTTGCCTCAGTGCATTGCAGATTGGAGAATGTCATAAACAATGCAACAGATTCACAGTCATAAAGGAACTTATTTTTGGAATGCCACTGTCATGAAAAAAAACAGGATGACAAATTTGAGAATAAAAGGAAAGTGGATTTTAACTGTGAGGTAAATAGACAATAATGTAAACCCTGTTTGACTCAGATGCTAGGTCCAGCATTCACCCCTCGCCCATACCCCCTAGGCACTTGTGAAGATATGAGAAGGTTGGACAGGTATTGCATAAACGATATGGTGGAAAGTCCTAGAGGTTGCTATGAGCCAAAAAGGGACTCACTGTGTCCAGAGGGACTTGTCCTCGGCTGTGCCTTCGAGGGGGCCGCGGCCTGGCGTTCGTCACGTGGCGCAGTGGTGCACCATGGGTAGGCAGTGTGGATAGACACTCCCATGATGCTGAGCGGGACAGGGGGGCAGAATGAGACAGGGCTGAGGGAGGAGGGGAGGAGGTGGGATCATCACCCAGACCTGAGAGAGGGAAAGAGAGTTGGGTCAAATCAAATTGTATTTGTCTCATGCGCCGAATACAACAGGTGTAGACTTAACCGTGAAATGCTTACGTACAAGCCTTTTCCCAACAATGCATAGTTAAAAAGTACGAAAAATGTACGAAATAAAAAAGGAAATAGTAACACAATAAAATAACAATAGCGAGGCTATATACAAGGAGTACCAGTACCGAGTCAATGTGCAGGGGTACGAGGTAGTTGAGGTAATATTTTCATGTATGTAGGGGAAAAAGTGACTAGGCAATCAGGATAGATAATAAACAGAGTATCAGCAGCGTATGTGAAGGGTGTGAAAGTGTGTGTGTCAATATACATGTATGTGTGTTTTGTGTGTGTGAGCGTATGTAATGTGAGTAAATAGTCGGGGTAGCGACTGTTCAGCAGTATTGTGACTTGGGGGTAGAAGCTGTTCAGGAGCCTTTTTGTCCCAGACTTGGTGCTCCGGTACCGCTTGCAATGCACTAGCAGAGAGAACAGTCTAAGACTTGGGTGGCTGGAGTCTTTGACAATTTTTAGGGCCTTCCTCTGACACCACCTGGTATAGAGGTCCTGGGTGGCACGCACTATTCTCTGTAGCACCTTGTAGTCAGATAACAAGCAGTTGCTATACCAAGCGGTGATGCAGCCAGTCAAGATGCTTTCAATGGTAGACCCGTACAATCCTTTCAGCCTCCTGAGGGGGACGAGGCGTTTACATGCCCTCTTCACAACTGTGTTGGTTCGTTTGGACCATGATAGGTCCTTAGTGATGTGGACACCGAGGAACTTGAAGCGCTCGACCCGCTCCACTACAGTCCCGTTGATGTGAATGGTGGGCATGCTCGGCCCTTCCGTTTTCTGTAGTCTACGATCAGTTCCTTTCTCTTGCTGACGTTGAGGGAGAGGCTGCCAGGTCTCTGACCTCTTCCCTATAGGCTGTCTCATCGTTGTCGGTGATCAAGCTTACCACCGTTTTATCGTCGCCAAACTTAATGATGGTGTTGGAGTTGTGTGCGGCCACGCAGTTGTGGGTGAACAGGGAGTACAGAAGGGGACTAAGCACGCACCCCTGAGGGGCCCCCATGTTGAGGGCCAGCGTGTGTTGTTGTCTACCCTCACCACCTGGGGGTGGCCCGTTAGGAAGTCCAGGATCCAGTTGCAGAGGGAGGTGTTCAGTCCCAGGATCCTTAGCTTAGTGATGAGCTTGGAGGGCACTATGGTGTTGAATGCTGAGCTGTAGTCAATGAACAGCATTCTCACGTAGGTGTTACTTTTGTCCAGGTGGGAAAGGGCAGTGTGGAGTGCAATATAGATTTCGTCATCTGTGGATCTGTTGGGGCGGTATGCGAATTGGAGTGGGTCCAGTGTGTCTGGGATGATGGTGTTGATGGGAGCCATGACCAGCCTTTTAAAGCATTTCATGGCTACAGATGTGAGTGCCACGAGGCTGTTGTCATTTAGACAGGTTACCTTGGCATTCTTGGGCACAGGGACTATGGTGGTCTGCTTGAAACCTGTAGGTATTACAGACTGGATCAGGGAGAGGTTGAAAATGTCAGTGAAGACACATGCCAGCTGGTCAGCGCACGCTCTGAGTAGGCATCCTGGTAATCCGTCTGGCCCCGCGGCTTTGTTAATGTTAACCTGTTTAAAGGTCTTACTGACATCGGCTATGGAGTGCGTGATCACAGTCGTCCGGAACGGCTGGTGCTCCCATGCAAGATTCGGTGTTGCTTGCCTCGAAGCGAGCATAGAATTGCATTTAGCTCATCTGGTAGGCTTGCGTCACTCGGCAGCCTGCGGCTGGGTTTCCCTTTGTAATTTGTGATAGTTTGCAAGTGAAGTAGGATTCTATCGTAGTCCTGTTTTGACGCTTTTCTTGTTTGATGGTTCGTCGGATGGCGTATAAGGATTTATTATAAGCGTACGAATGAGTGTCCGCTCCTTCAAAGCGGCAGCTCCAGCCTTTAGTTCAGTGCGGATGTTGCCTGTAATCCATGGCTTCTGGTTGAGATATGTACGTATGGTCACTGAGGGGACGACGTCATCGATGCACTTACTAATGAAGCCGGTGACTGATGTGGTAAACTCCTCAATACCATCGGATGAATCCCGGAACATATTCCAGTCTGTGCTAGCGAAACAGTCCTGTAGCTTAGCATCCGTGTCGTCGGACCACTTCCATATTGAGCGAGTCACTGGTACTTCCTGTTTGAGTTTTTGCTTGTAAGCAGGAATCAGAAGGATAGAGTTATGGTCATATTTGCCAAATGGAGGGCGAGGGAGAGCTTTGTATGTATCTCTGTGTGTGGAGTAAAAGTGATTTTTTGCCTCTAGTTGCACAAGTGACATTCAGGTAGAAATTAGGTGCAACGGATTTCAGATTTCCTGCATTAAAATCACCGACCACTAGGAGCGCCGCCTCTGGGCATTTTCTTGTTTGCTTATGGCCCTATACAGCTGGTTCAGTGCGGTCTTAGTGGCAGCATCAGTTTGTGATGGTAAATAGACCGTTACAAAAAATATAGATAAACTCTCTTGATAAATAGTATGGTCTACAGCTTATCATGAGGTATTCTAACTCGGGTGAGCAGAACCTCAAGACTTCCTTAATATTAGAGATTAGAGACAAACCACCACCCTTGAGTTTGCCCGACGCTGCCGTTCTGTCCTGCCAATGTATAGAAAAAACTGCTAGATTTATATTTTCCATGTCCTTGTTCAGATACGTCTCGGAGAAACATAGTATATTACAGTTCTTCAGATCATGTTGATAGGATAGTCTCGAATGGAGCTCGTCCAGTTTATTCTCTGGTGATTGCACGTTCACCAATAGAACAGAGGGTAGAAGCGGTTTATCCATTGATTTAGTTAATCAGGTGAGCTTACTCAGTCTGGTGGACACTGGCCGAATCCTTCGGGTTCTGGCGCTGCGCTTCTTGATGGCAATAGTGTCCTAGTAAGACACAGAAAGGAAAGGCAACGTGATAGAGCAATGGAAAAATGCACTCATACACGTACAACCACCCACACACTTACGATGTTCATGCCCAGACCTTCCTCATCAGGGAAGTCCAGTGAGTCTGTGATTCTGATGGTGTGTCTGCCTGTTCCTCCATCATCCCAACGCTTCACCTGGGACACCTGACGAAGCTGAGAAAACAAAGCCATCTACTTGTTAAGACTACATGAACTGGTGTGAGAAAAAGAGTAGACAAAACTGAGACTGCACTAAGTCACTGTTATAGATACATTTGCATAATTCTCAGCCAGATAAAGACTCTCAGAGACACAGATGGAGAGAGATAGTGTGTGTGTTAGTACCAGGGTTTTGTGAGTGGTGTAGAGCTCCTGAAGGATCTGATCCACTATGGAGTTGGTCAGATAGGAGACCACAGACAGCTTCACCTCCCTGAGAGAGAGAGAGAGAGAGAGAGAGAGAATATTCTTCCTTCAAATTCCTTCTTCTTTAGTCTAGACACTTTTCATCCCCTCTTGCTTTTTTTCCCTCCCACACTTACTCCAGGGCTCTGTTGATGTCCTGTGCTGCTCTTTCCATCAGGGCGGTGCGGATGGTGGAGCGAGGGATGGAGACGCGTTCTGAGATGGAGGAGAGCGGAGGGTTGAGTCTCTCTGCTGCAGAGGAGGACATGGGACACAGCTCCTGACACAGAGACACCATGGAGTCCACTATCACCTGGGAATAAAAGGAAGTCAGTCAATATAGCAATCAATGTGTTAGTCCCTCATTCAATAAGTCCTGTCTCTGATAAGAATCACAGTACCCGTATTTCCTTATCAGCAACCTTGACCAGATTTCCTGGAAGAGAATGCATCTATCCATCTACAGTATCTGTTTCTGAATTAATTCATCATAGTCCAACTCCAACCATGCAGGGGGAGAGGAGTGTTGAGTAGTCTACCTGTAGTTCCTTATCAGCAGCCTTGGTCAGCTCTCCTGCCAGAAAGTCCAATTTCTGTCTGACAGGCCCGTCCACTGAGAGAACATGAACCAGTTCACACAGAGACGGGTATAGCTGAGAAGGAGAGAGAGGAGCTTAGAATATATAAACACACACACACAGTATAGCTGAGAGAGAGTGGTTTATAATACACACTAACACACATACTTACCGCACGGGAGTTTCTGGCCTCCTTCAGGACCTGTCTGGCAGCCTGCAGCTCCTTTCCTTCCTCTAAGCCTCGGAGAACACACACCTGCTGGTGCACACGCACACACAGCCGCTCCATCACCTGACACACACACATACACACTTCCATCAGTCTGTGGAGTTTTGCCTCAAAGATTGTCTTCTCGTAAAGATCACAGTGCACACAGTATTTGTACCTGTTCAGCAGTGCTGGTCACCAGGCCCTGGTGTAGACGCAGAGCCTGTTTCTGAGAGAACCTCTGGGTCTGGTTGTTCCTCAGCAGAGCACGCTGGATCTGACAGACAGAGGGAGATGAAAGACGAAGTGTGAAAGAGAGAAGAAATGGTTTTACAAAGTAAAATGAACAGAGGAGAAATAAGAACATATGAGAGATGGATATGAGACATAAGCTGTTGACAACAGTCATGATGTCATGGTGTGATTAGGTCATGGGGTGATATCACACCCCCAGGTGACCAACCTTGGTCAGTGCTTGGTCAATCTTCTCAGGTGCGCTTCGGTATGCCTGTGTGACATCACTGAGGGGGATGGGCATGTACTGCAGGGTGAAGTTACTGTAAAGAGAGAGTGAGAAAGGGATAAAAGAAGAATCATTAAAAATCCATACCTTTGATATGAATAATTACAGCTACCTTGCCTTTAACTAGTACAGAATGGAAAAGCTTGAGGCAGTAGTGGATATCGCTCTAATATATTGGCCTCTTTATGTGAATCCTTGTCACTAGAACTCACACAGGCAGCCCTGCCGCACAAACAGATCAGAGTGCTGATGAAATGCTGTGCAATGACAAACACTTGACTGCAAGGCAAGCTCAAAGATACATCTGTCTTTGGAATTTTATGACAGTCTCTCGTGTTCAAGTTTGTTTGAGTGAGTGGAAGAGAGGGTCTGTGTGTCTGTGTCTTACTGTTCCAGGGCCCGAGCCACATCTTGGAATCCTGTAGCCGTTGTGTTATTGCGATCCCACGTCACACTCCTTAGTAGGATCAAATGGGGACAGAATTAGATCAATAATTGACTTAAGAACTACGTCTACAGCTCACATACACGACACCCGTCAAATTACAAATTCAGAATTGCAAAACATGAATAACCTTAGAAGTGCTAATACGTGTGTTCACTACAGATAGTACTGCACAGCCATAACACAAACCGTCTCATTACATTATCACTGCATTACCTACAGCATAGCAACTGTATAATGAGCTCCCCTATCTCCCTCCCTCCCCCTCTCTTACCTGAGTGTAGCATTGATTTGCAGGGCTTTGCTGAGCATCTTAGCTCCCGCATCCTCCAGGCTGTTCCCGCTCAGGTCCACCTTGCGCAGGCAAGCATTGCTTCCCAGAGCATTCACCAGCACTGTGCCCCGAGAGCGCAGGCGCGAGTCAGCCAGAGAGAGGGACTGCAGGGCCTGAGAAAAGAGGGATGGATAGAGGGATGGAGAAAAGGAGAGAGGGAGAGCGAGAAGGGGCAAGAGAGGTTAAGGGCCTAGGCTCTCAAAGTGAAGGATATGTGTATGTACAATAACAGTCAAAAGTTTGGAGACACCTACTCATTCAAGGATTTTTCTTTCTTTTTACTATTTTTTACATTATATATATATATATATATAATAGTGAAGAAAGGTGTGCCTTCTTAAAAGTTAATTTGTGGAATTTCTTTCCTTAATGCATTTGATCCAATCAGTTGTGTTGTGACAAGGTAGGGGGGGTACACAGAAGATAGCCCTATTTGGTAAAAGACCAAGTCCATATTATGGCAAGAACAGCTCAAATAAGCAAAGAGAAACGACAGTCCATCATTACTTTAAGACATGAAGGTCAGTCAATACGGAAAATATCAAGAACTTTTAAAGTTTCTTCAAGTGCAGTCGCAAAAACCATCAAGCACTATGATGAAACTGGCTCTCATGAGGATTGCCACAGGAATGGAAGACCCAGAGTTACCTCTGCTGCAGAGGATAAGTTCTTTAGAGAGTTACCAGCCTCAGAAATGGCAGCCCAAATAAATGCTTCACAGAGTTCAAGTAACTGACACATCTCAACATCAACTGTTTAGAGGAGACTGTGTGAATCAGGCCTTCATGGTCAAATTGCTGCAAAGAAACCACTACTAAAAGGACACCAATAAGAAGAAGAGGCTTGCTTGGGCCAAGAAACACGAGCAATGGACATTAGACCGGTAGAAATGTGTCCTTTGGTCTGGAGTCCAAATTGGAGATTTTTGTTTCCAACCGCTGTGTCTTTGTGAGATGTGGTGTGGGTGAACGGATGATCTCCGCATGTGTATTTCCCACCGTAAAGCATGGAGGTGGAAGTGTTATGGTGTGGGGGTGCTTTGCTGGTGACACTGTCTGTGATTTATTTAGAATTCAAGGCACACTTAACCAGCATGGCTACCATACGATACGCCATCCCTTCTGGTTTGGGCTTAGTGGGACAATCATTTTTTTTTCAACAGGACAATGACCCAACACACCTCCAGGCTGTGTAAGGGCTATTTTACCAAGAAGGAGAGTGAGGGAGTGCTGCATCAGATGACCTGGCCTCCACAATCCCCCAACCTCAACCCAATTGAGATGGTTTGGGATGAGTCGGCCCGAAGTGAAGGAAAAGCAGCCAACAAGTGCTCAGCATATGTGGGAACTCCTTCAAGACTGTTGGAAAAGCATTCCAGGTGAGGCTGGTTGAGAGAATGCCAAGCGTGTGCAAAGCTGTTATCAAGGCAAAGGGTGGCTATTTGAAGAATCTCAAAGAAAAAAATATTTTGGATTTGGTTACTACATGATTCCATGTGTTATTTCATCGTTTTTATGTCTTCACTACTGTTCCACAATGTAGAAAATAGTAAAAATAAAGAAAAACCCTTGAATGGGTAGGTGTGTCCAAACTTTTGACTGGTACTGTATGTATGTGTGAGTGCGTGAGGCGCGGGTTGACTCAAAACCCGCAGTCACCACGGTTATATCTGCAGGGCGGTCGGGTTTAGGGTCATGAAATAGTGTGTATGAATGGAGGTGGCGGGTTGAATAAAGAGAAAACAACCGCTAAAAAAATCCATGAATGTATAATTCTTGTGCAATAACGTGCATTCGGAAAGTATTCAGACCCCTTTACTTTTTCCACATTTTGTTACGTTACAGCCTTATTCTAAAAATCATTAAATTGATTTCCTCAATCTACACACAATACCACATAATGACAGAGAAAACAGGTGTTTAGACATTTCTGCAAATGTTTTAAAAATAAAAAACCAAAATACCTTAAGTATTCAGACCCTTTGCTATGAGACTCGAAATTGAGCGCAGGTGCATCCTGTTTCCATTGATCATCCAAAAAATGTCTGCTGCATTGAAGGTCCCCAAGAACACAGTGGCCTCCATCATTTTTAAATGGAAGAAGTTTGGAACCACCAAGACTCTTCCGAGAGCTGGCCGCCTGGCAAAACTGAGCAATTGGGGGAGAAGGGCCTTGGTCAGGGAGGTGACCAAGAACCCGATGGTCACTCTGACAGAGCTCCAGAGTTCCTCCGTGGAGATGAGAAAACCTTCCAGAAGGACAACCATCTCTGCAGCACTCCACCAATCAGGCCTTTATGGTAGAGTATCCAGACGGAAGCCACTCCTCAGTAAAAGGCACATGACAGCCTGCTTGGAGTTTGCCAAAAGGCACCTATAGACTCAGACCATGAGAAACAAGTTTCTCTGGTCTGATGAAACCAAGATGGAACTCTTTGGCCTGAATGCCAAGCATCACATCTGGAGGAAACCTGGCATAATCTCTAAGGTGAAGCATGGTGGTGGCAGCATCATGCTGTGGGGATGTTGCTCAGCGGCAGGGACTGGGAGAATAGTCAGGATCGAGGGAAAGATGAACAGAGCAAAGTACAGAGAAATCCTTTATGAAAACCTGTTCCTGAGAGCTCAGGACCTCAGACTGGGGTGAAGGTTCACCTTACAACAGGACAACGACCCTAAGCACACAGCCAAGACGACACAGGAGTGGCTTCGGGACAAGTCTCTGAATGTCCTTGAGTGGCCCAGCCAGAGCCCGGACTTGAACCCGATCGAACATCTTTGGAGAGACCTGAAAATAGCTTTGCAGCGACGCTCCCCATCCAACCTGACAGAGCTTGAGAGGATCTGCAGAGAAGAATGGGAGAAACTCCCCAAATACAGGTGTGCCAAGCTTGTAGCGTCATACCCAAGAAGACTCAAGGCTGTAATTGCTGCCAAAGGTTCTTCAACAAAGTACTAAGTAAAGGGTCTGAATACTTATGTAAATGTTATATTTCCTTTTTTTGGGAACTTGGGCTGAAAAAGTTAACGTTGAGACAAAATTAAATGAATTTACAGTGAGGGAAAAAAGTATTTGATCCCCTGTTAATTTTGTACGTTTGCCCACTGACAAAGACATAAATCAGTCTATAATTTTAATGATAGGTTTATTTGAACAGTGAGAGACAGAATAACAACAAACAAATCCAGAAAAACGCATGTCAAAAATGTTATAAATTGATTTGCATTTTAAATGAGGGAAATAAGTATTTGACCCCTCTGCAAAACATGACTTAGTACTTGGTGGCAAAACCCTTGTTGGCAATCACAGAGGTCAGACGTTTCTTGTAGTTGGCCACCAGGTTTGCACACATCTCAGGATGGATTTTGTCCCACTCCTCTTTGCAGATCTTCTCCAAGTCATTAAGGTTTCGAGGCTGACGTTTGGCAACTCGAACCTTCAGCTCCCCTCCACAGATTTTCTATGGGATTAAGGTCTGGAGACTGGCTAGGCCACTCCAGGACCTTAATGTGCTTCTTCTTGAGCCACTCCTTTGTTGCCTTGTGCCGTGTGTTTTGGGTCATTGTCATGCTGGAATACCCATCCACAACCCATTTTCAATGCCCTGGCTGAGGGAAGGAGGTTCTCACCCAAGATTTGACGGTACATGTCCCCGTCCATCGTCCCTTTGATGCGGTGAAGTTGTCCTGTCCCCTTAGCAGAAAAACACCCCCAAAGCATAATGTTTCCACCTCCATGTTTGACGGTGGGGATGGTGTTCTTGGGGTCATAGGCAGCATTCCTCCTCCTCCAAACACGGCGAGTTGAGTTGATGCCAAAGAGCTCGATTTTGGTCTCATCTGACCACAACACTTTCACCCAGTTCTCCTCTGAATCATTTGGATGTTCATTGGCAAACTTCAGACGGGCCTGTACAGTTGGGAAAACAATTATTTAAATCAGCCACCAATTGTGCAAGTTCTCCCACTTAAAAAGATGAGAGGGGCCTGTAATTTTCATCATAGGTACACGTCAACTATGACAGACAAATTGAGAAAAAAAATCCAGAAAATCACATTGTAGGATTTTTTATGAATTTATTTGCAAATTATGGTGGAAAATAAGTATTTGGTCACCTACAAACAAGCAAGATTTCTGGCTCTCACAGACCTGTAACTTCTTCTTTAAGAGGCTCCTCTGTCCTCCACTCGTTACCTGTATTAATGGCACCTGTTTGAACTTGTTATCAGTATAAAAGACACCTGTCCACAACCTCAAACAGTCACACTCCAAACTCCACTATGGCCAAGACCAAAGAGCTGTCAAAGGACACCAGAAACAAAATTGTAGACCTGCACCAGGCTGGGAAGACTGAATCTGCAATAGGTAAGCAGCTTGGTTTGAAGAAATCAACTGTGGGAGCAATTATTAGGAAATGGAAGACATACAAGACCACTGATATTCTTCCTCAATCTGGGGCTCCACACAAGATCTCACCCCGTGGGGTCAAAATGATCACAAGAACGGTGAGCAAAAATCCCAGAACCACACGGGGGGACCTAGTGAATGACCTGCAGAGAGCTGGGACCAAAGTAACAAAGCCTACCATCAGTAACACACTACGTTGCCAGGGACTCAAATCCTGCAGTGCCAGACGTGTCCCCCTGCTTAAGCCAGTACATGTCCAGGCCCGTCTGAAGTTTGCTAGAGTGCATTTGGATGATCCAGAAGAGGATTGGGAGAATGTCATATGGTCAGATGAAACCAAAATAGATTTTTTTGGTAAAAACTCAACTCGTTGTGTTGGGAGGACAAAGAATGCCGAGTTGCATCCAAAGAACACCATACCTACTGTGAAGCATGGGGGTGGAAACATCATGCTTTGGGGCTGTTTTTCTGCAAAGGGACCAGGACGACTGATCCGTGTAAAGGAAAGAATGAATGGGGCCATGTATCGTGAGATTTTGAGTGAAAACCTCCTTCCATCAGCAAGGGCATTGAAGATGAAACGTGGCTGGGTCTTTCTGCATGACAATGATCCCAAACACACCGCCCCGGGCAACGAAGGAGTGGCTTCGTAAGAAGCATTTCAAGGTCCTGGAGTGGCCTAGCCAGTCTCCAGATCTCAACCCCATAGAACATCTTTGGAGGGAGTTGAAAGTCTGTGTTGCCCAGCGACAGCCCCAAAACATCACTGCTCTAGAGGAGATCTGCATGGAGGAATGGGCCAAAATACCAGCAACAGTGTGTGAAAACCTTGTGAAGACTTACAGAAAACGTTTGACCTGTGTCATTGCCAACAAAGGGTATGTAACAAAGTATTGAGAAACTTTTGTTATTGACCAAATACTTATTTTCGACCATAATTTGCAAATAAATTCATTCAAAATCCTACAATGTGATTTCCTGGATTTTTTTTCTCATTTTGTCTGTCATAGTTGACGTGTACCTATGATGAAAATTACAGGCCTCTCTCATCTTTTTAAGTGGGAGAACTTGCACAATTGGTGGCTGACTAAATACTTTTTCCCCCCACTGTATATGTGCTTTCTTGAATAGGGGGACCTTGCGGGCGCTGCAAGATTTCAGTCCTTCACAGCGTAGTGTGTTACCAATTGTTTTCTTGGTGACTATGGTCCCAGCTGCCTTGAGATCATTGACAAGATCCTCCCGTGTAGTTCTGGGCTGATTCCTCACCGTTCTCATGATCATTGTAACTCCACGAGGTGAGATCTTGCATGGAGCCCCAGGCCGAGGGAGATTTACAGTTCTTTTGTGTTTCTTCCATTTGCGAATAATCGCACCAACTGTTGTCACCTTCTCCCAAGCTGCTTGCCGATGGTCTTGTAGCCCATTCAAGCCTTGTGTAGGTCTACAATCTTGTCCCTGACATCCTTGGAGAGCTCTTTGGTCTTGGCCATGGTGGAGAGTTTGGAATCTGATTGATTGCTTCTGTGGAGAGGTTTCTTTTATACAGGTAACAAGCTGAAATCTGGACACTGACTGTAGGTCTATAACCTCTCACATAGCCTAATATAATATTAACTCCTGCAGAATTAAGCATTTCTTGCAGAAAAAAATGATACACCAAATGCACATTTTGACTTGGGAACAGGAGTGGAGAAATATTATTTATTTATTTATTTCAGCATCTTGAGAGAATGAATGCACGGTTAGGGACCGTCTGTAAAGGTGGCTGTGCAGTCTTTATCAGCATCATAAAAGCTGATAGTATTTCAACCACATAAAATATGCATCCAAGCAGAACAGAAATCAAAACATGTTGGGTGGTTATAACAGCTTTTAATTTCCTTAAAACCGGTCATACTTACAGTGCATTTGGAAAGTATTCAGACTTTTTGCACATTTTGCTACGTTACAGACTTATTCTAAAATTGATAAACTGTTTTTTCCCCTCATTAATCTACACACAATACTCTATAATGACAAAGCAAAAACAGATGTTTAGACATTTTTGCAAATGTATAATAAAAATAAAAAATGAATTATAACATTTACATAAGTATTCAGACCCTTTAAACAGTACTTTGTTGAAGCACCTTTGGCAGCGATTTTAGCCTCAAGTGTTCTTGGGTATGACGCTACAAGCTTGGCACACCTGTATTTGGGGAGTTTCTCCCATTCTTCTCTGCAGATCCTCTCAAGCTCTGTCAGGTTGGATGGGGAGCGTCGCTGCAAAGCTATTTTTCAGGTCTCTCCAGAGATGTTCGATCGGGTTCAAGTCTGGGCTCTGGCCAGGCCACTCAAGGACATTCAGAGACTTGTCCCGAAGCCACTCCTGCGTTGTCTTGGGTGTGTGCTTAGGGTCGTTGTCCTGTTGTAAGGTGAACTTTCACCCCAGTCGGAGGTCCTGAGCTCTCTGGAGCAGGTTTTCATCAAGGATCTCTGTACTTTGCTCCGTTTATCTTTGCCTCGATCCTGACTAGTCTCCCAGTCCCTGCCACTGAGAAACATCCCCACAGCATGATGCTGCCACCACCATGCTTCACCATAGGGATGGTGCCAGGTTTCCTCCAGACGTGACGTTTGGCATTCAGGCCAAGGAGTTAAATATTGGTTTCATCAGACCAGAGAATCTTGTTTCTCATGGTCAGAGTACTTTAGGTGCCTTTTGGCAAACTCCAAGCAGGCTGTCATGTGCCTTCTACTGAGGAGTGGCTTCCGTCTGGCCACTCTACCATAAAGGCCTTATTGGTGGAGTGCTGCAGAGATAGTTGTCCTTCTGGAAGGTTCTCCCATCTCCACAGAGGAACTCTGGAGCTCTGTCAGAGTGACCATCGGGTTATTGGTCACGTCCCTGACCAAGGAATCTCCCCTGTTTGCTCAGTTTGGCCGGGTGGTCAGCTCTAGGAAGAGTCTTGGTGGTTCCAAACTTCTTCCATTTAAGAACGATGGAGGCCACTGTGTTCTTGGGGACCTTCAATACTGCAGACATTTTTTGGTACCCTTCCCCAGATCTGTGCCTCGTCACAATCCTGTCTCGGAGCTCTACGGACATTTCCTTCGACCTCATCGCTTGGTTTTTGCTCTGACATGCACTGTCAACTGTGGGACCTTATCTAGACAGGTGTGTGCCTTTCCAAATCATGTCCAATTAATTGAATTAAAATGGATTTGACCCCAACCCTGTTAGACATATTATCTGAATTATGTCAAATATGAAGACGTGCAATGGAGTGGCCTTTAGAGGCTTTATAGTTGTAGAAACATCAAGGATGATCAATGGAAACAGGAGGCACCTGAGCTCAATGTCGAGTATCATAGCAAATGGTCTGAATACTTATGTAAATAAGGTATTTATGTTTTTATTTTTAATAAATGTGCCAACATTTCTACAAAGCTTTTTTTGTTCTCTCATTATCGGGTATTGTGTGTAGATTGATGAGGAAAAAATGTATTTAATCAATTTTAGAATAAGGCTCTAACGTAACAAAATAAATGTGGAAAATATAAGGGGTCTGAATACTCTCAGAATGCACTGAACAAAAATATAAATGCAATATGTAAAGTGTTGGTCCCATGTTGGTCCTACTTCTTTTTTTTTTAGGTATCTGTGACCAACAGATGCATATCTGTATTGCCAGGCATGTGAAATCCATAGATTAGACTTAATGAATTAATTTCAATTGACCGATTTCCTTTTATGAACTATAAGTCAGTAAAATCTTTGAAATTGTTGCATGTTGCGTTTATATTTTTGTTCAGTGTATTTATATTCCTGACTCTGACATTGCTCGTCCTGATATTTCTTAATTCCTTTATTTAAATTTTTGGGATGTGTGTGTATTGTTTTGTATTCTTAGGTATTACTGCACTGATGGAGCTAGAAATACAAGCATTTCACTGCACCTGCGATAACATCTGCTAAATATGTGTATGCGACCAATACAAATTAAATTTGATCTAAAAAGGACAGTAAAAAAAAAAAACACTGCCATCTCTGACTGTACAACGCATTTTTTTATATTTGCGGGTTAGGGTCGGGTGCAGGCCTTAGATTTTCACGTATAGTCGGGCGGTTGCGAATAGGTTATTAGCAATTGCGGGTGGGTGAACAAACAGCTGACCAGCACATCGCTAGTGTGTGTGTGTATGTGTTCATGTGTGTTCATGTGTGCGTGTATGTGTGTGTCTTTGAGTGCTGTATGTTTGTGTTACATTTGTGAGTTATCAGCATCAACAGCAGTAAATAATGGCGTTAGTCCATCATCATACTAGGGTATGACAGTGTGGGTGAGAAGGTTAAACATGCGAGTACATAAATATAGCTGTATCGTACGTGTATGGAGTGCGAAGGAGAGTTTGTGTGTCTCAGTGGGTGTGCGTTCAAATGCATTATAAAACTCACACACTCTTCCTCTTGCACTAGCTGAACTAGTTTCTGCAGAATTTCATGTAGTACCCTGCAGACAAAGAATTGGCAGTGTTAGACAAAATCTTCCCAGTGCGTGTTTGAGTGCCTGTGGCGGATGGATTACTGTCCCTACCTGCCCTTGATGTTGAAGTTCTTGCCCAACAGCAGGTGTTTGAGGGAGGGGTGTCTGGAGAAGGCTGGGATGACCCCCAGCAGGTCACTATCCAACCCTGAGATCCAAGACAAAAACACAGAATAATCTATATGAACTGCCATATGTTAGCCCTGAAAAGGCCCATAAGACTGTTGCATGCATAAGGGTCACTCTCTCACCGTTGTCTGATATGTCGAGAGTTCCGATGCAGGCCACTCTAGGAAACAGCTCCTGGAGCACCCCGGCACCTGCAGACCTCAGCTGAGAGAGAGAGAAAATGAGAGAGCGAGAGAAAAGGAGAGAGAGAAAAGGAGAGAGAGAAAAAAGGAGAGAGAAAAGGAGAGAGAGAGAGAGAAAACAGGAGAGAGAGAAAAAGGAGAGCGCGAGAGCGGGGGGAAAGGAGAGAGAAAAGGAGAGAGAAAAGGGGAGAGAGAGCAAGAGCGCGAGAGAAAGAAAAGGAGAGAAAAAAATGAGAAAATGAGAGAGCGAGAGAGAGCGCGAAAGAAAAGGAGAGCGAGAGAAAAAAGGAGAGGAGAGAGAAAAGGAGAGCGAGAGAGAGGAAATGAGAGAGAGAGAGGAAAGGAGAGAGAGAGAAAGGGGGGGAAATGAGAGAGAGAGAGAAAGGGGGGAAGGAGAGAGAGAAAGGGGGGAAGGAGAGAGAGAGAGAGAGAGAGGGGGGAAGAGAGAGAGAGGAGAGAGAGAAAATAGAGAGAGAGAGAGAGAGAAAAGGAGAGAGAGAGAAAAGGAGAGAGAGAGAAGAAAGGAGAGAGAGAGAGAGAGAGAGAGAGAGAGAGAGAGAGAGAGAGAGAGAGAGAGAGAGAGAGAGAGAGAGAGAGAGAGAGAGAGAGAGAGAGAGAGAGAGAGAGAGAGAGAGGAAAGGAGAGAGAAGACTAAATCAATCAAACAGAGAGGCAAGAAGGCAAGGTAATTTCACACTGTAGCAGATGGGCACTTCACCTCACAGCCGCTGATGTCCAAGTGTAAATCAGTGATGTGAGGATTGGAAGACAGGCCCAGGAAGAGAGCTCTGAAAAATGGAAGGAGGGAGAGAGAAGCGATCAAGAAAGGTCAATGCATAGCAAACTAATTTCATATATTTATTTCTTAATTACTGTGACTGATTTTCAATAGATTTTCCTAAAATGAAACCATGTGGCTTTTCTATTCACACACTGAGTGGTTCTGCAGCTGTCTGAAAGGATTTTGGAGATAAGGAGCTTAGAGATTACTAAAACTACTTCGCCAAGGACCAGTAAGTGCTTAAAGTGAAATGCACGGGCCTGGTAAAAAAATTTATAAAAATCTAAACTGGATAGGAAGTTTAGATTTACCAACAAACATGTTAAAGAATTCATGTAGGGTAGGTAAATAAATTATAGACTGAGGTAGCTGGTCCTGAGTGAGTCCGTCATTTTGGCAGTTGGCAAGAGCGGAGTCCATATCTCACCTCAGGGTGTCTAGAGGAATCTTCATAGAAGACAGGTTGATGTGTGTGAGACTGAAGGCTGAGCTGAAGAACTGCCTGAAGACAGGAAGAGTCTCCCTCACTTTCCTGAAAGAGAAAGAGACAGGGAGAGAGGTAGAGAGGGGGAGAGAGAGATTAAGAAGTGAGAAGAATAGACATTAAGGCTAGGTCACCATTATTTCACAGTCAACTGCAGTAAACGGCAAGCCTTCAAATAACTACTATGATGTCAGAGAATGTGAACAACACGAAACAGTTTAACTTACAAAAATTGTTTTGTATCAAACCATCTGCTAACAACTAGGCGTGAAATATTTTCCTTGTGGACCCAGACACACACTTCAGCGGCCCAGATGTGGTTGTACACCAGATGAAGAATAAACTAATTCTGAGCATGTCGAGAAAAGTCCTCTGAGCCATTGCAGATAACAGAAGCATCCAGGCATTTAATTGTAATACAGGGGACGGTATGTTCCTAAATTGTAGAACAGCATAACTAACACCCATTTTAGCCTGACCATTCAAATAATTAAACAGAGGGGGGAGCGGAAGTGAAGAGGCAGAAAGAGAAAGAAAGAGCAACAGAGAGAGAAAGTGATAGTGGACAAGGGGTTTATGGGGGCTCATGTCAGAGCATGACATTATGATAACAGGTCTGTGTTTCCAACATGTGCTATCCGACCTATGGGCTCATCAGCATAAATCCTGTCAGACGGGGCTGCAGGCAGGGGACTTCGGCTGGCTTTAGTCACACAGAGATGAGCAACAGATACACACAGCACAGAAGGGCCAGGGTAAACACTGAACACTGTTACAGTCAATGCTCTGGAGGAAAGAGAGAAAGAGAGAGAGCGAGAATAGCGCTGGCTGTTCATATTCATGAGTCTTTCTCTCTTATCAGCTCAAAAAGATTTATGTCCCGTTTCATGTGGCACGATCAGAGCTCAGGCAGAACCACCACGGCTCCAGTGACTGCTGCCACACATACAGCTGATTACCATGACCTAGTGAAGGACAGACACACAGAGAGGGAGGGAGAGCGAGTGAGCGAGAAAACAAGCAAGAGAGAGATACAATAGAGAAAGAGAGGCATGAGAGGATGGAGAGGAGGGTGAGATAGAGATTTATATTAATAGTAGAATGAGAGAGAGAGAAATAGTAGAGAAAAGAGAGCTGGAGCGAGGGAGGTGAGTGGGTGAGCGAGAAAATGCTGGCGCGATAGCCTGGGGATTTGAACAATAATTCCCTTCTAAAATTAGTCTCATTTTTCAGAAACTTTTCCATAATGGAGTAATCTGCGGAGCGGAGATGGGGTTGCTGCTCTGCCAGTCCTGAGGGAGGCCAGATGAGAGATGATCTGCTGCTCCAGCTTGCTCTGATCCACACTAGTTAAACACTGGCCCAGAGACAGAATAGATAGATGAGGGGGCAACTTGTACAGTTGTACTAATTTCTATCTAATTCGGTCTAGGTGGTAGGTACAGGAGTAAATGCCCATCTGTGATAGAATGTCTTGTGCTACATGGATACTTTCCTCAGGGATGATAAGCTGTCATGTAGGCTTACTGGTGGTGGCCCCTCAGGGATAAATAAAGTTAAGTGAATAGAATTGGATTAAGGTCCATTCAAGGGGATAGACAGACACCTCACCTCTGAGAGAAGCAGTTCTTGGAGAGATTCAGGTAAGAGAGATCAGCACAACATCCCCTCAACAGAGCGCCAAATAACTGTTATGGAGAGAAACCAATATATTGTCATTAGTAAATCACATTGTGTTTACACAACAACAAATACATACAAATATCAATCATGTAAATAAGCTTGGCAGTTTCATTATCATTTTGCTAACAGTCAAGACTACAATCTGTTAGCAAAAATGCAAATGTTCTGACAAATCTATTAACAATAAAATAAAATAAAATGTAAATTTAACAAAGTCCACCAGACTCTCGACAGGGGAGATTAGACTGGAGAAAACAAGATATGAAACCAAGTGAGTGAGTTGGGAACGAGTAATGACAGAACAGAAGCTTTCTAATATTCTATACAAAATTCATGCTCAACATTAGAGGCATATTCTTCCTGTTTTTAGGGCAGAATGTTCCTCCCAAAGTTATACAGATGAAATTTCATGCTCATACGTTTGTAGAACCACAGAACTGTTATATAGCCCAATTAGCACATCCACACTTCCACTTCAATTACTACAAAGTCCACTTCATTATGCGTGTTAGTTAGACTATCCTGATCATGGATCAGACAGCGTATGTAAGAGTCTAACTGTATGATCAAAGCATGAAGCACTCAGAATGGAGACACTACTAACCGAGTCCACAGTGCAGTCGGTCCCAGAGAGGTCCAGATGAACCAGGCAATTTGTCTGGGCTAGGAACATGTACATGTTCTGGAGAGTGATAAACAGAGAGACAGTCAAAGTGTGTTTGTGTGTGTTGCATGCGTGTACTGTACATGTGGTGTTTATGTGTGGGTCTCACCGTGGCATCCTCCCCAGACAGAATCCCAGGGTTCTTACTCAGGTCCAGGTGAAGCAGAGAGTTGGTGTAGTCATCACTGGAGCAGAGGGCTTGGGAGAGAGACACCACAGCTGAGAGAGATGGAAGGAGTGAATTAAAAAATAGTCTGTTGACATAGAGAAATACAGTAACTGCAGCAGGGGAGGGAAAGAGTACCAGATCAGCACTATTAACCAGACAACTATCAGAGCCAACCACTAATCACATAAAACTCTCCATCTGAAACCAAAACACAAATATGCCTATCGGCCCATTACATTAGAGCAGCCCATTAAAATCTATTTTTAAATCTCTTCCCTGCAGAAAATACAGTTTCTTCTTAAGAGAAACAAAATAGTAACAAGAGCAGGTTTAGTAAGAAAGTGAACTCAATAAATCCTAATTAATAACGTTTGGCGAAGATGACAGCAGACTTGCAGTACAAGACTTTGTACTTTCATGTTGGCTTTGAAGCCTGGAACGAAAGGCTACAGTTAGAGCAATGGAGCAAAGACTGTTAGTAACTCAGCCCTGTGCTATACCAAACTGTTAGTAACTTAGCCCTGTGCTATAACAAACTGTTAGGAACCAACATACAGTGGCAGAACTAACTCTGCTCTACCAAACTACTACCACCACATAGTAGATTATGTTCATCCCTAATTCACCCAGATTAAAGAGGAAATTAGCACACAGCAGACAGGCATGTGGCACACTGAGGAGGCAATCCTCTACCCATCAATGTGCTACCTCATGTTCACATTTTATGACTGTCTTTTTGATGAGTCTTCTGTAAATCTATCTAGTTTCAACGTTTATTTGTCACGTGCACGGTGTAAAACAGTACAGTGAAATGTTTACTTGCAAGCTCTTTCCCAACAATGCAGTATTCACTATCAAGGTGAGAGGAAATATATATAAATAGATTTGGATCATAAATGTTCTCTTCATAAACATAAGAGAACATAAACCATAGGACCCTGTATGGCTCATGAATCCCATGAGTAGGGCCCAGAGTCTTATTTTCTCTCCTGAAAACCCCAGGCCCTATATGAGGTCATGAGGTTTCGAGAGCAGTGGAGCGGTGACCACCACACGGGGGCACTGTGGCCCAGGGGACAGAGGGAGGAACACACCCTTAGAGGAGAGGGACGTCTTGGAGAGGTTGAGCAGACGAAGACCTTTGTTGAGGCGACACACCAGCTGGATGAGGTTGGACACTCCTGGAGAGAAACACATATGGGAGTAAGTGTCAGAGTGAAAGAAACACACACACACACACGGACATGCACAGATCAGAGAAAACACACACCCTTGACAACACCATATACATGGTCAGCAAAATCAACACATACACATATGTGCATAATCTACACAGACAAAAAACTAATGTAGTACATGGTGTCTACAGGCACACAGACAGTGATGTGAGTGGGAGTGACATGTGTCAGAAAGGCACATTCTGATGTACTAATGAGAGTTCTTGGCACGCAGATGACCCTGACTCACAATGGAGGACACACACACACACACACAATCTGCAGAGTAAACAGCAAACACTGAGAGATGCACCCAGACTGGCATTCACACACATTACGTATTCTGAAAAAGAGTGAGTGAGTGACAGAGTGCCTCTGAGGCTCCAGTACCTTGGTTGTCCAGGGGGTTGTGGGCCAGGTTGAGCGAGTGGATCACAGAGGCAGGGTTTTCAGACAGAGCTGTCGCCATTTTCTGAGGGAAATCTCTAAAATAGTAAATATAGAGAGAAGATGGATTAAATATTGTTTTGATGCTTCCTGTGATGCATTCTACATCAGAGTATATCTGAGTCATGGTAGAGAAAACATCTATACTCAGGAGTGAAGTCGGAATGGCAAGAGAAGAATAAGACTGATAAAAGAGGAGATGAAAGGGAGAGAAATGACAGATCAGGAGGATGGGTGAGACTCACGATTTGAGGCCAGCGTTCTCCAGAGTGAGTTCTTCCAGACTGCTGGACTTACTGATGGTGTGAAGGACCTGCTCCACCACCTCTGACCCCTGGGGAGACACAGAGAGAGACTGTTACATGAACAGGACCAGCTCCTGTTCTAACCAACTAGGAAATAATTAAACCCTGGTAGCCTTGTCTAAACGCAGACAGACAACTAGATAACACATGCAATCAGTAATGTAAAGTGAATAGTTACAATGCGCATGTCTTTGCAGTAGAGCTTGGTGAACCAAGTGTTGTACGCCATGGAAGCCACAATCACCGCCAGGTCCCTGAAATAGACACACACACACAATTTCAGCTTAGATTTAAAAACAATAGAGCCGTATCAACTCAAAATACTAATTAAAAACTTAATAATACATTCCTACAGCCAAACAAAATGTTTTTCTCCAGCAAAACAACTTCAGAGAGAGCCGTAGGGATGGATTGAGAAATTATGTATGATTCTGCAGCACACTCTCCCTGTTGGGGGGAGGGAAAGAGTGAGAGAGAGCGAGAGTGATAACGAGAGAGCCCGAGGAAGGAGAGAGGGCAGAGAGGAGGATCGATGGGCTGACTGAGGGAGGCCAGGTCAGTGGATTACTACAGTGTGAGGATCCACAGAGCCATGTTTTGATCCTGGCCAATGGCCTAAAACTGTTTTATCCTGCCCAACACACCATGTGTCCAGTAGGAGGGAGAGACAGAGGGACGGAGGGAGAGAGACAGCGGGACGGAGGGAGAGAGACAGGGGGGCGGAGGGAGAGAGACAGGGGGGCGGAGGGAGAGAGACAGGGGGGCGGAGGGAGAGAGACAGGGGGGCGGAGGGAGAGAGACAGGGGGGCGGAGGGAGAGAGACAGGGGGGCGGAGGGAGAGAGACAGGGGGGCGGAGGGAGAGAGACAGGGGGCGGAGGGAGAGAGACAGGGGGGCGGAGGGAGAGAGACAGGGGGGCGGAGGGAGAGAGACAGGGGGGCGGAGGGAGAGAGACAGGGGGGCGGAGGGAGAGAGACAGGGGGACGGAGGGAGAGAGACAGGGGGACGGAGGGAGAGAGACAGGGGGACGGAGGGAGAGAGACAGGGGGCGGAGGGGAGAGAGACAGGGGGCGGAGGGAGAGAGACAGGGGGGCGGAGGGAGAGAGACAGGGGGGCGGAGGGAGAGAGACAGGGGGACGGAGGGAGAGAGACAGGGGGACGGAGGGAGAGAGACAGGGGGACGGAAAGAGAGAGACAGAGGGAAAGAGGCAGAGAGCGAGAGAGAAAGAGGCAGAGAGAGGAAGCAACGAACAGAGAGACCAATAGAGAGAAAGTGCAACAGATTAAGAGAGATCAAGCTCTTAAAGGGGAATGTCCTCCATTACATTAGGGCCCAGTCCAGTGTATGGCTGAGGGCTGTGTTCTCATTTCACATGCCATCATGGAGAGGACTTCACTCTGGCTGGCCAAAGGGTGTGTGTGGTGTGCGTGTGTGTACATTCCACAACCTCTGCCAGTGTTCCCCACCAGCCAACAGCAGCCCCCTCATACACTGGATTACTGTCACGATTTCCCTGAATCAACAATTCCATTAAAAGGTTGAGCTTCTCTTCTAGCCCATGTGTAGAAGAGAACTGTCTACGAGCGCTATCGGTCCCCTTGGGGCCTGTAGAGCACTAGAGCATGACAGAGTGCCAGCTATACTCCAGAGACACACACACACACACACACAGGAACCAGGTTTAGCTCGCTGTGGGAGTGAAGTGTGAACCTGCTGGGTTATTCCTGCAGGTAGAGAAAGGTGTCCACAGGAATAATTAAATTAAATGAAATAGAAGAGCACAGCAGTCGGCAGAAAAAGCATGCTGTCAGAGGCTGTAACTGTAGAAGGCAGAAATCAGAAGGGATTGGGGGAATGTGAAATGACGACCCAGAGTGACGCACCACAAATGCCTCCTGGTAGGGAGACAGGGGAGTCGGACAGTCAGAGGGCCAGCCTACAGCACGTGCTGGAACTAGAGCACCTCACACGGGTGAAGTACCATGAAAACCTTTACACTGTATCCCTGACAGTCACTTCATAGGACTACAGTCAACCCGCTGTCCAGGTGGCTGAAGTCCAGCAGGTTAGGGTCAGAACAGAACAGGTGATTTATCTGCTGTCCAGGGTTAGGGTTACAGAACAGATGGTGTACCTGCTGTCCAGGGTTAGGGTTACAGAACAGAACAGATGGTGTACCTGCTGTCCAGGGTTAGGGTTACAGAACATAACAGATGGTGTACCTGCTGTCCAGGGTTATGGTTACAGAACAGAACAGGTGGTGTACATGCTGTCCAGGGTTAGGGTTACAGAACAGATGGTGTACCTGCTGTCCAGGTGGCTGAAGTCCAGCAGGTTGAACTCCCTGTTGTCCTGAGAGTGATAGATAGTGTCCACATCCTGAGAGAGAGTCAGGTTACAAATATGATGATACCAGCAACAGCATAATATAACTCAATTCATTGAGTACTACATCAGGTGTATGTATTGTGATGTGGTACAATTTAATTTTTTATTGTTGTAGTTTTTAGCCCCTTTTTCTCCACAATTTTGTGATTCCGATCTTGTCTCATCGCTGAAACTCCCCAACAAGCTCGGGAGAGGCGAAGGTCGAGTCATGCGTCCTCTGAAACATGACCCAATAAGCCGCGCTTCTTAACACCCACTCGCTTAAACCGGAAGCCAGCTGCACCAATGTGTTGGAGGAAACACAGTTCAACTGACGACCGAAGTCAGCCTGCAGATGCCCATCCCGCCGCAAGTCACTAGAGCGCGATTAGCCAAGTAAAGCCCCCCCCGGCCAAACCCTCCCCTAACCCAGATGACGCTGGGACAATTGTGCGCCGCCCTATGGGACTCTCGGTCACAGCCGGTTGTGACACAGCCTGGGATCGAACCCCAGGCTGTAGTGATGCCGCAACACTGCTATGCAGCGCTTTAGGAGCCACTCGGGAGGCCCACAGAGTGGTATTCTTACCCACTGCACTTCCTCCTTACAGCCGATGCCATTATAGTCACACAGAGCTGCGTATGTCTCAGAGAAACCACCTGAGAGAGGGATAGTGAAGAGAGGAAAAGGAGAAAAGGGTCAGAGATGAAAGAGAAACAGAGCAAGGGGGGGGGGGGTAAATATAGAGGTGAGATAAAAGACAACAGCATGAAAGAACTTAAATTAAAAGAGATTAAAATGATAACTGATCAGATACAGTCATAGATTCATTACTTTTAAAGATAATAATTTTATGCTCCAGGTGAATTTAAATGTGTCACTGACTAAACAGAGTTTTATCTAGAAGATTGAGTGACTGATTGACTAACAGAGTGACTACTGACTGACTAACTGACTGAGTAGGCAGCTCACCACAGGTTCTCTGAGTCTCTACAGATGATTCAGAGTTTGGTGAAAACGTTTGGACTCCATCAGAGACGTCCCCCTCTGCCCGACAGATGGCCGGACTGAGAGAGAGAGAAATAAAGATATTAACAACTCAGTCAGTGAAAATATGGATATAGTACTTATTATGCATGTTTGTGGCGTGACTGTACTACTACATTAAATACACAGTGTCCTTAATCAAGTTGTATAGTAGATCCAACCCTACTACCCTACTGTGTGGCGTAATCTCTGACCCTGATCATCCTTAGCTCAATAACCATAACTAACCTTTAATCCATTACTTTAACCTAGTCTAGCTCCTTTAACTTCAGTCTCTCTGGATCCTGTTGAATTATCTGATCTGCTGGAAAACAGTCCTTTTGGAAGATGATATACCTGTAGCTCAGTTGGTAGAGCATGGCGCTTGCAACGCCAGGGTTGTGGGTTCGATTCCCACGGGGGGCCAGTATGAAAAATGTATGCACTCACTAACTGTAAGTCGCTCTGGATAAGAGCATCTGCTAAATGACTAAAATGTAATGTACTTTGGATGAGCCTCTCAGAGGTCAATACCAAGAACACATTTTTTTGTGACTAACTGTTGTTGTTTTCTTTGTGGTTTTTTTCCTCAGGGGTTCAGATCACAGACCAGCAATAATATTCAAAAAGTACATACATAAAGAAACGAAAAACTGTAGAAAAAATAAAATAAGCATTATTTGTCCTGTCTGTCCCATCTCCCCTCGCCCTTTCTCATTCCTATTCCCCCCTCCTCCCTCGGGCTCATGTTGTGGACATATCTATGTATAAAACAAAACATCATGGGTAACTCATCTTATGTTTGTAAAATTGTTTGTGGGACCAAGGCTCACATCAATAGAATCAGCCTGCATACATCGATATTCGATACAGATATTCAAAATATAATTTATAAATTCAAACAGGATTACATTACATTAACTCATAATAAACGTTTGACCTTTTCGACTGCTTTATTGAACATATCTAATGTTTCCTTGGCGCTGTTCACACGAGCTATGGGCTTTAGTGAAAGAATGTCAAGGAAGTTTTGTAGCCATTGAGTTATGCTGAGCTTATGTGGAGGCTTCCATCTGGTCACTAACATAATTTTTGCCGCAGAGAGTCAGTGAAGAGTCATCGTTCAACAATAATATAAAATGGGTAGATGGGGCATGGCAGCACAGACAATTTGCGAAAGGAGCAAGTTTAAATTGGCAGCGTTTCCGCGGAGTCAAATAAAATCGCTGAATTCATTTGTAGTGTATTAGTTGATGATTATAACATTTCGGAGGACATTGGGACATTGTTCCAGACTCTTTTCCATTCTGTATTTTGTTTGTAGTCTTTAACATCTGTATTCCATACCGTAGCTATTCCCATTGGTTTACGGAGGACTTCTACAGACTGAACACAGGAAATCCTGATGATATTAAGCTGCAGCCATGCTCTCTTCTTCCAGACAACATAGCAAAGTTGGTAGCAGTAGGGGATAGTAAGTTATAAGTAGGACCTAGAGTTTCTTCTTTTCAGGTCGCATGGTCTAGAAAAACTCTTGGCCCTTGCTATGAGTAATATGAATAAAACAAGGGAGACTTACGCATACATTGAGTTGTTGAATATTCTTGAGAGGGCATAGTTGACATGGTTCATCATTTGATCAAGGTGGTCTTGTGACTGCAGTCTCAAGGAGTGGGTCGACTTGTCTGTGTCTATTACAACCTGAAAGGGAGGGTTGACATCATTGAGATGAGACTTCAGAGATCAGACACTCAAGCAGAGTAAAGGAAATGATCATTTCAGAAGTTGGTTGTCAGTTGACAAAAATCAGCATAGCTGAAACTGATTTATCCTGATTAACAAACATTCTTGGGAATATAAATGTGACTGATTCCCTTGAAGAATTTTTAAACAAATATTTATGGGAAAAGTGAAATGTTTGGTTGAGGGAATACAATAGTTTCTCACCTGATGCTCTGGATAAGTGTTCATTGCCCGAATCTCCAGGAAGTTGAAAGTAACCTCCATCTGAAATCCGATTGATAGTTATTATGGTGATCATGACCAAGTCTTCTCTTTACTGACAAATTATGATAATCTTCCTCACAAGCATCATCATTCTCATCATCATCATCATCATCCTCATTATAATCAATTACAACACTATTAGTCTATTAAAAGTCAAATGGTGAAATACCTTGGAGGGGACTTTGACAGCAAATAGATAGAGTCGCCATGTTGCCAGAACCTGGAAGGAAAATAAGATTTATTTTGCTGTCAGCCAGAAAGAAATACAAAATAATAATCACAACAAATAAAGCACAAACACCAATACAGAGGACCAATCATCATTTGATCATTCAAACATCACATTACTCTGTCATGTCTAGACGTTACTTCCTAGCATTTATTTTTAAGACATTGTGATGGTGACATTTCATTACTTAAGGTAGCTATTTTCAAATGGATTTTACTGTCAATGTGTCATAGCTTAAATTGATTTAGGAGTAGGGAGTTGAGGAGACATAGGGGGAAACAGGAGAAAAAGGTGAAAGAATCCAGTTTATCCAGAGCAGGAGATTATCATTTAGTGGTTGGCGGGAGTGAAAGACTGCATATATTCAAAGTCCCGTCTGCAGAAGTAATTAATCTCATTCATAATTCAAACTACTAATTAGCATACTCCATCCATGCCTTTATTACACACACCCTGCATCCCTCCCTCCATCCCTAAGTCTATACTTCTTTGCCCACTCCTTCCCAAGTCTTAACCCAATTCCAGTCGGTTCTCCTTTTCTTTAACACCTCTCCTCTCTCGCCCCCTCTCATCCCTCCATTTATTTCTCCATGGAAATATGTTCAGTATTCCATCAGACTATCTTCTTAATCTTCCCATCTCACCATCCACCTTTCTGTGCATTGTGCCCTCCCTCCCTCCCTCCCTGGCCCCTCCCTCCCTCCCTGGCCCCTCCGACCCCCGCTCTCTCCCCTTTCTTATTCGCTTGGAGTTCTCCATTCTTTTTCTGCTCTGTCGCTTTCAATTCCTCAAGGCCTCTCTGTGCTGAATCGTTAATGGCACCCCACCGCGTGGCGTAAAGTGAGAAAGAGATGGTGGCACCAGATTTCCCATTAATAAAGTCCTCAGATTGAACATCTCTTCACCCTATTCTTAGCTAAATTAGCACGTTGGCGGTGGATCAAGCTGTATCTGATGAGACGGCCAGGCAGCCAGGAAGCAGACGCTGAGGTCTGTCAGAGGAGAGACAGGCAGCCTCACCAAACCCCCTTTGAAACGAGGCCTTCTGAGAGCCCCTATTACAGAGATTGTTACTCAAGTCAGAATGCCCTGACAAGTTGGAAAACTCTGTTATATAAACCTGATCAGAGAACAGCGGAGGAGGAGAGAATACTGTGATGATGGCTGAACTGCTCAGCAGGAGAGGGACCGAGGGAGAAAAAGAGAGAGATGCAGATCTCTCATCAAAGCCTTTGTCAGACACAAAATATCAGCGCGTAAACACAGGCATCAATAATGTAGGCCTTATGGTGGGCTTTGATTTTAATGACTGGGAGATTTAACACAGCCTTACATGGGGTTTCGCCTCCTCACATATTCAACATCTATTGAGATATCATTATTAAATCAAATCAATGGATTGGTTTTGGTGTGTTAGAAAATATGTCAATCAAGATCAGGGTAAACATTTTGGATATTAGATTCAATGTTCCCTCTAAGCTGCACACTTCCTCCAGTACTGCAGTGCAGAAGAAATGCCATTCCACGCAGAGACTCAAGAGATTGAACTTCACTGAGTTCGACCCATTAGTTTGCTCTATATAGATCAACGTTTTTTCTGTGATAGAGTCAACATTATACCAGCCTCTTTTCAATGCAACAAACCAAAACAAATCTAAATTTGCAAGATTGAGTTGTAGGCAGAGCCAGAGCGCAACGGAGTAGAATTCTATTGGCTCTGGTTGCCCACTAGGGGTCTTTTAATCACACGCAAGTGAATGCGCTTTTCAGATCAGTTCAGATCAGAGCGCAGAGCCGCGCGTGTGCACATTTGTTGATATTCTTTGCTATTTAGCGAGTTATTAGCCCAGTTATAGATAAGTATAGTAATGGGGAGTTACTGCTTCCTACAAGAGCACAAAACATGTAGGCTACATTTCAAGCTGTCTTTGAAAAGCCAGTCAGGTAAAAAGCTTGTGTCTTAATTAAAGGGGCAGTGTTGTATTTTGAGACAGGCTTGAATATGCAAATAAGCCAATAGGCAGAGGGGTAGCCTACATTGTCTAATTCTCTGTATGGTAATAATAATGTATTTTATTAAATGGTTTCTTGCATCATACAACACAATTTACATTAACCTATTTGGCCCATGGTGTTACAGACCAAGTAAAAAAATAATGAATTAATGTCAAGCCCTTCATAATGTAAAAGAGTTTTTAAAAGTCTCATGCAATGTAGGCCTGCATTGAACACCACATACAGGCTACTGTAGACTATATCATATCAAAAGCTATTTCAATGTGAAAATGTTATGGGATTTACTCCATTGGTTTTGTTGGTAGGCCTACATTATGCTCAAATAGCCACAATAATTGGCTATTGTCTAAAACTGTAAGGGTAGTACCTCAGTGTTCACTGTAAACACGCGCCGGAAGTTGCACAAAATTCTCACAATGTTCAAGTTTCCGCTCACAAGACCTAAAAATGTGCTCAGTGCCCCACAAAATTTGAGGGAACATTGATTAGAATTGAATATGAGCATTAAAAAAATAATGTAAAAATAAATCCTCAAAATATTAAATAGTAGGCCAACTGTTGTAACCTATCCACTGAGGCTTGGGATGGAATAGTCACTTCTGATTCTGTGACCCAAGTGTGTGGAATTTGCACTTGATTTAGGATCCCCACACCATACGCCGAATGAACAACTCATTTGTTTCGTACTTTCAAGGTATGCCGAATTGAAAATCTAGGTTAGCGGACCTAATCAGAGACAGCGGTCAGAGCAGGTTAAGACTTTAGGAAACTGTCCAATCACAACCTTGAAGAGGGGGAAAATATAACTTTGTCCCACTGCCTGTGAAATCTCATCAGACCCCTCAGACATATAGAGGACTCTCCTAGCTGCTCGGAGATGACCAATCAGAATCCTAATAGCCGAGAGGAGAGGATGCTGTTTGCACCCCTTACCAGGTCCAGCAATCACCCATAACCCACCTCACCATTGCAGGCCAGAACATCCCTTTCTCATCCTCAGACTCTAATCTGGGTGTTAAGCTGAACTCCTCTCTGACCTTTGTTGATCACATCAAACATCTGTGCAAAGCATCATCCTTTCACCTTAAAAGGAAAATTCCACCCAAAAACTATTTTGGCATTTGTTTCATTAGTCCATTGTTGATATAGTCTCAAAATATGTTTTGTATGCCTTTGTCTCCTCTAGGCTGGACTACTGCAATGCACTCTTCATCAGGATCCCTGGCAGGATCCAGTAAAGATCCAGTACATTCAGAACGGCGCTGCCAGGATCCTGATTACATTTGTTCATTTTAGTCATTTAGCAAACACTCTTATCCAGAGCAAGTTAGAGGAACAATCTTGGTTAAGTGCCTTGCTCAAGGGCACAGCGACAGATTTTTCACCAAGTCGGCTTGAACCAACAACCTTTCGGTTACTAGGTAGGCTACCTAGCTTAGTGGTTAAGAGTGTTGTGCCAGTAACCGAAAGGTCGCTTTTTCTAATCCCCGAGCCAACTAGGTGAAAAATCTGTCTGTGCCCTTGAGCAAGGCACTTAACCCTAATTGCTCCTTTAAGTCGCTCTGGATAAGAACGTCTGCTAAAAATGACTAAAATGTAAAAAAAATAAAAAAAATACCAACAAATCACCCCCATCTTGCAATCTCTGCACTGGCTCCCAGTCTCAGAATCGAGTTCAAAACCCTCCTGCTGACATTCCAGTGCATCCATTTCAGTGCACCCATTCCCCACCCGCAACCTCAGATTGAGCGATAGCCTGCTCCTCCACGCCCCCAGGACCATGCTTTGAAAAAATTAATAAAATAAACACCCACCACTTCTGGAATGCACTCCCTGACCACCTGAATGCACCACAGACCCTAGGATCCTTTAGAAATTGCCTAAAAACCCTCCTCTTTAGGGCTCCCGAGTGGCACAGCGGTCTAAGGCACTGCATCTCAGTGCTTGAGGCGTCACTACAGACCCCCTGGTTCGATTCCAGGCTGTATCACAACCGGCCGTGATTGGGAGTCCCATAGGGCGGTGCACAATTGGCCCAGCGTCGTCCGGGTTTGGCCGGTGTAGGCCGTCATTGTAAATAAGAATTTGTTCTTAATCAATTAACTTCTGGGCCACATCCTGACTGATGGCAGCCCATTCTTGCATAATCAATGCTTGGAGTTTGTCAGAATTTGTGGGTTTTTGTTTGTCCACCCGCCTCTTGAGGATCGACCACAAGTTCTCAAATGGGATTAAGGTCTGGGGAGTTTCCTGGCCATGGACCCAAAATGTCCATGTTTTGTTCCCCAAGCCACTTAGTTATCACTTTTGCCTTATGGCAAGGTGCTCCATCATGCTGGAAAAGGCATTGGTCGTCACCAAACTGTTGTTGGATGGTTGGGAGAAGTTGCTCTCGGAGGATGTGTTGGTACCATTCTTTATTCATGGCTATGTTCTTAGGCAAAATTGTGAGTGAGCCCACTCTCTTGGCTGAGAAGCAACCCCACACATGAATGGTCTCAGGATGCTTTACTGTTGGCATGACACAGGACTGATGGTAGCGCTCACCTTGTCTTCTCTGGACAAGGTGTTTTCCAGATGGCCCAAACAATCGGAAAGGGGATTCATCAGAGAAAATGACTTTACCCCAGTCCTCAGCAGTCCAATCCCTGTACCTTTTGCAGAATATCAGTCTGTCCCTGATGTTTTTCCTGGAGAGAAGTGGCTTCCTCGCTGCCCTTCTTGACACCAGGCCATCCTCCAAAAGTATTCGCCTCACTGTGCGTGCAGATGCACTCACACCTGCCTGCTGCCATTCCTGAGCAAGCTCTGCACTGGTGGTGCCCCAATCCCGCAGCTGAATCAACTTTAGGAGACGGTCCTGGCGCTTGCTGGATTTTCTTGGGCACCCTGACGCCTTCTTCACAACAATTGAACCTCTCTCCTTGAAGTTCTTGATGATCCGATAAATGGTTGATTTAGGTGCAATCTTCTAGCAGCAATATCCTTGCCTGTGAAGCCCTTTTTGTGCAAAGCAATGATGATGGCACGTGTTTCCTTGCAGGTAACCATGGTTAACAGAGGAAGAACAATGATTTCAAGCACCACCCTCCTTTTAAAGCTTCCAGTCTTTTATTCTAACTCAATCAGCATGACAGAGTGATCTCCAGCCTTGTCCTCGTCAACACTCTCACCTGTGTTAACGAGACAATCACTGACATGATGGCAGCTGGTCCTTTTGTGGCAGGGCTGAAATGCAGTGGAAAAGTTTTTTGGGGATTAAGTTCATTTTCATGGCTAAGGAATCATCAAAATTGAGGCAGCAGACTTTGAAAATTAGTATTTGTGTCATTCTCAAAACTGTACCACGACTGTACATGATTCCATGTGTTATTTCATAGTTTTGATGTCTTCACTATTATTCTACAATCTAGAATTAGGTAAATTTAGTCTGACCTGTTCAAACTTCAATACAGTGCCTTCAGAAAGTATTCACACCCCTTTGTTGTGTTACAAAGTGGGATTGTAGTAGTAGTAGTACCCCAAACATAACACTTTGTATTCAGGACAAAAACTTAAATGCTTTGCCACATTTTATGCAGTATTACTTTCGTGCCTTGTTGCAAACAGGATGCATGTTTTGGAATATTTGTATTCTGTACAGGCTCCTTCTTTTCACTATGTAAATTAATGTTAGTATTGTGGCATAACTACAATGTTGTTGATCCATCCTCTGTTTTCTCCAATCACAGCCATTAAACTCTAACTGTTTTTTTTTTTTTATAATTGAATGGTATTAGTACAGTGGGGAAAAAAGTATTTAGTCAGCCACCAATTGTGCAAGTTCTCCCACTTAAAAAGATGAGAGGCCTGTAATTTTCATCATAGGTACACGTCAACTATGACAGACAAATTGAGAAGAAAAAAAATCCAGAAAATCACATTGCAGGATTTTTCATGAATTTATTTGCAAATTATGGTGGAAAATAAGTATTTGGTCAATAACAAAAGTTTCTCAATACTTTGTTATATACCCTTTGTTGGCAATGACACAGGTCAAACGTTTTCTGTAAGTCTTCACAAGGTTTTCACACACTGTTGCTGGTATTTTGGCTCATTCCTCCATGCAGATCTCCTCTAGAGCAGTGATGTTTTGGGGCTGTCGCTGGGCAACAGACTTTCAACTCCCTCCAAAGATTTTCTATGGGGTTGAGATCTGGAGACTGGCTAGGCCACTCCAGGACCTTGAAATGCTTCTTACGAAGCCACAACTTCGTTGCCCGGGCGGTGTGTTTGGGATCATTGTCATGCTGAAAGACCCAGCCACGTTTCATCTTCAATGCCCTTGCTGATGGAAGGAGGTTTTCACTCAAAATCTCACGATACATGGCCCCATTCATTCTTTCCTTTACCGGATCAGTCGTCCTGGTCCCTTTGCAGAAAAACAGCCCCAAAGCATGATGTTTCCACCCCCATGCTTCACAGTAGGTATGGTGTTCTTTGGATGCAACTCAGCATTCGTTGTCCTCCAAACACAACGAGTTGAGTTTTTACCAAAAAGTTATATTTTGGTTTCATCTGACCATATGACATTCTCCCAATCCTCTTCTGGATCATCCAAATGCACTCTAGCAAACTTCAGACGGGCCTGGACATGTACTGGCTTAAGCAGGGGGACACGTCTGGCACTGCAGGATTTGAGTCCCTGGCAGCGTAGTGTGTTACTGATGGTAGGCTTTGTTACTTTGGTCCCAGCTCTCTGCAGGTCATTCACTAGGTCCCCCCCGTGTGGTTCTGGGATTTTTGCTCACCGTTCTTGTGATCATTTTGACCCAACGGGGTGAGATCTTGCGTGGAGCCCCAGATCGAGGGAGATTATCAGTGGTATTGTATGTCTTCCATTTCCTAATAATTGCTCCCACAGTTGATTTCTTCAAACCAAGCTGCTTACCTATTGCAGATTCAGTCTTCCCAGCCTGGCGCAGGTCTACAATTTTGTTTCTGGTGTCCTTTGACAGCTCTTTGGTCTTGGCCATAGTGGAGTTTGGAGTGTGACTGTTTGAGGTTGTGGACAGGTGTCTTTTATACTGATAACAAGTTCAAACAGGTGCCATTAATATAGGTAATGAGTGGAGGACAGAGGAGCCTCTTAAAGAAGAAGTTACAGGTCTGTGAGAGCCAGAAATCTTGCTTGTTTGTAGGTGACCAAATACTTATTTTCCACCATAATTTGCAAATAAATATCATAAAAAATCCTACAATGTGATTTTCTGGATTTTTTTTTCTCAATTTGTCTGTCATAGTTGACGTGTACCTATGATGAAAATTACAGGCCTCTCTCATCTTTTTAAGTGGGAGAACTTGCACAATTGGTGGCTGACTAAATACTTTTTTCCCCCCACTGTATATGGGGAGGGAGAAACCCTGTATATTCTGCACCAGGATCAGGGAACTCCTGTTGTATACGGGACACCACAGGTAGCCCTATTAACACCAGACAAAATGTTGATAGACACAGTATCTGTGAATTATATAGTATTTGCCCTGATGTTTTCCATTTAAATGATGTTTCATCACCTGCAGCTTATGTACATTATTATTGACTATTTATTGATTTTTTAAAAACATTTTATAATTTTTACATGGCCAACATCAACTGAGTGTTGAATGCTTCATATCCAAAGGCTGTTAAACTAAGTCTGAAATGCCCGTCAGCCAGCTATAGGGGCCTCCTGTAGCTCAGTTGGTAGAGCATGGCGCTTGCAACGCCAGGGTTGTGGGTTCGATTCCCACGGGGGGGCCAGTATGAAAAATGTATGCACTCACTAACTAAGTCGCTCTGGATAAGAGCGTCTGCTAAATGATTAAAATGTAAATGTAATGACAATGAAAGATTGAAGGTGCACATTGTTATATTAGCAGAACACTGTTATATGGTATTATGTAAAGGGTTGTTTATTCTACATGAACCTGTTACTACATTTGAAAGTTATCAAAACACTTAGTTTAGAATATCTACATAAATTCAGCAATTGCATTCTTCTCATCTAGGCTACCAACCTATTCAAAGCTTCCTCCGGCATCTCGCCATACATTTGCCTGTAGTCAGGGGCGGTGTGTTCATTAGGGCGATATGGGCGACGCACTGCCAAACGGGAAAAGGAAGGGATTTTTTTTCTAATCAATTATATCACGGCAACAGTAGTTATCAGTGTTCTAATCTAGACGTCTGATCTGCCACTAAATGTCCAATCAGGCTAAAGTCGTGCTTCAAATGGCCCTCGCCCTTTTGGGGCGATTTCAGTTAGGTTGAAAATTGCCCAGAAGTCTCTCTATAGACTCTCATGTAAAATCTATTTTTTTCAAATATCAGAGCTTTCAATACAATCTCTATGGGTTCCGGGAGGGCTTGCACTTACGCCGCTTTCGTCATACGTAACATAACCATGAACGTAACTAAGAAAAGAGCGGGTAGCAGCGTCAATCAATTCACGTACTACTGTCAAGATGGCTAGCGTTCAGTGCAACTCGATTGTCTCTTTGAAAGAAGTTCCTTTTTGTCGGCGAACAAATCAAGATAAATTGGCAACAAAACAATTAGGACCTCCCAGACCAAATTTAATAATTCAACAGGTTTCTACTAAAGGGGGAAAGTCCTACACCGAGGATTTTCCAAAAATTGGTACGAACGAAAAACCTGGCTAGCAGGCTGCGATGTAGCTAATGCAGTCTTCTGCTACCCCTGCTTACTCTTTCACCCTGAAGGCGGCACGGCAGACAGCACCGCTTGGACAGCGACTGGTGTAACGGACATGCACCATCTTTCAGAAAAGATTAAGAAACATGAGCTGTCAAAGACCCACATGGATAGCTGTTTGAGATTGTCTGCTATGGGGAGAGTGAACATTGCCACTCAACTGGATGAGGGATACAGGCTAGCTGTCCGCCGCCACAACGATGAGGTTAGCAAGAACCGCCACATCCTCAGCCGGCTAATCCAGTGTGTGAAGTTTTGCGGAGTGTTTGAGTTAGCTTTGCGAGGCAAAGATGAAACTGAGGGCTCCACCAACCCTGGTATTTTTCTTGGACTTGTCAACTTTGTGGCACAATTAGATGAGGTGTTTTATGGAAATGCATATTGTTTATGCAGTGTTGAGGAATGTGAAAGAACACCCTTGATTATTCTTACTGTGATAACTTATTTTGCTTTTGTAAGCCAACACTTTTGAGATCAGTCAATAAATGCTTCCTGTATTGACTTATATGCTGCCCCTGTCTTCATGTTGTTGCTGGACATATCTTTTTTAAAATGTGTGTAGGTCACCTAAATCATCAGAAAAATTGCCCCCCCTGAGAATTTTTTCAGGAGCCGCCACTGCCTGTAGTTATTGAACTCAACCTGCAGGAGGTTTGTTTGCTGTGATTGAGTTGGGGAAACCGCTGTGGGCAAGGTTCTGACAGATGGGTGTGTCTTGGTGGTGGCAGGGACACACCCAAATCAAACCACACCCCCAAGCCAATTTACGTTTGGCAGCTGTCATGGCCGCCAGCATTTCTTGAGGAGCAAGCCAAAAAAACTAGGCCAAATCAGCAGGTGCAGTTCCCCTTTAAAGGTAGTTTTAGTGTAGCTTAACGTCTTCCAGTGAGAAGTAATTGGTAGCTTGGTAAACTTTTCAGAGTAGCTTCGCCAACACTGCTTATAAATGCCTCATGAGCTTAGTTCAACCGTCGTACCCCATCAGAACCCAAAATAGAAGCTCGTAAATGTTTGTAAACAATGTAAATGTAAACAAACTGTATAACCTCACAAGGTAGTTAAAACTATATTTGAGGAATGAGTTACACTTCTCCAGGCCCATCCCTCAGCTTTTTAACAAAACTGAGGTGGGGTAACCGCTTTGTTATTGTTTCAATTAAGGATCTAGCTTTAACCTGGCTGTCTGAGACATACAGGGAGAATCTTAAGAGTCGAGTCTTAAAGAGAATCTTCAGTGACGTGAGTGTCTGTGATGGGGTCTGCAGAGGAGCCCTTCCAGCCATGATGGCACAAAGTAAAGTGCTCTCAGTTCAAAGAGCCAGAGCTAGGCAGAGCCAGAGTGGGTCTGTGTGGAGGGAGCAAGGCTGGGAGGGATGGAGGGAGCTTATATGAATCATAAGCCGTCAAGCTCTGGGCCTGCACTTCAAAACGAGACCCGCCATTCAAAAGGTGTCTCTGGGAGGCAACGAGTCACAGCTCTGCCTCCGGGAGACGGAGAAGCCACGGAGTGTGCGAGATCTGGCAATTCTGATCTGGGATCTCATCTCTCTGGCTCTGCCGAAGATGTCTTTTAAAGACATGTGCACCTGCACTCACAAATGCGTGCTCCCGCCCATACACACACACACACATGCGCGCACGTACTCACGGGGACGGGCACACACACAATCCCCAAGAGACACTAGGGACATTCTGCTTTCACCCAGGTGAACCCAGTATCAAAAGGACACAACCCTTCCATCTTCCTTGGCAGAGAGCCTGACAGAGTGAGGGCACAGCTGCCCCAGGTCCTGCTCTATAAGCAGCCTTTAAATAGCGAGTGAGCAAGAAAGAGATAGATAGGAGAGAGGAAGCAAATGAGGGAGAAAATGCACAGCTTAAAGAACACATCTTGGTGCAGATTTTGCTCACACAAGAGGCTGCACAACTCTAAATCAAAGAAACGTGCAACCGAGCCCTGTGGAACCTCGAAGGGCTCTGGCAGAGTGGAGGGGGAGAGAGAGTGGGAGGCAGGGAGAAAGAGGATGAGGGCTGCTGTCAGAACAGAAGCCCTCCAGATAAGAGCACTCTCATACAAATCTTAGCCAGTTGTACCCTAAGGGAGAACAGAGAGAAGGTCAACAGTCACAATACATATGCCTTCCAAAAGGGTATAGAGACTAACACATCCCTCTCTGTAGACAGAGTCATATCCCTGTAATAACATATCTATCATCAAATAAACAGATCAATCATACCACCATTAGATGCCTGCCGTCTACAGACATCGAACCATTACGGCATACCTCAACAGGTACTCGAACAATGATGTGGATCTGTCAACCCCTTTAGCTGAACCCAGAACTCACTCAGTCAAAAACATGACAACTGACCTTGATTCAATTCATTATGATGTGCTAATACAAATTGGAGCAAGGTATTCTGTTGTGTTTAAGATAAACAGTTATCTTTCTCTCCTGCCGTTGAATTTCTCTACAAGTAGCCTAAGCTGTCATGGAAGTGGACAGATCCCTCCTTGTAGCTTGTAGTTCCAGGAGAAGAGAGACATCTAATCTCATGATGAAGACTGAAAAGGAATGTGGAGATCTAGGTGGAGAGGAGGGCCAAAACATCCCAATGTGTTGGAGTGTCACACTAGCAATCACAGCCCAGAATTAGGGCCATTATTAGTGTGGAGTGAGGGAGCGGAGAACCAATGGAGGGTGAAATGGAGCGTCAGATGAAGATAAATAATGGACGCCAACGGGGCGACAAAAATGCAGCAATTGGGGCATCAAAACATCAGACTTCTTCCTTCAGTTCCATCGTCTCCTTTCTCCCTCTCCTCCGCTGCTCTGAGCTCTCATCCCCCCCTTTTCTCCTTGTGCCCCCCTCAACTCGCACTACCCCTCCTCCTCTGCCCCTCCCTCCTCTCAGTCTTTGAAGATGTTTTGTTCTCTGTGTGTGTGTGTGTGTGTGTGTGTGTGTTCCAGTTTGTATGTGCATGTCAGGGTGTGTTTGTGGGTGTGTGTGTGTCTGGGAGCATGTTGGTCCTCTTCTTAACATTGCCCTCGGCACAGTAAGGATGTCTTGCTGAGCATACCATGTCTCTGTCTGAATGAAACGCACTAGGAGGGTGAGACTGTTTGTGTGTGTTTGTGTCTGAGGCACAGCATGACGGCTGGTACAGTAGACGCACACAGACAGCTGGATACCAGAGAGAGAAAGGGCAGAAAGAGAGCGAAACAGTGAGAAAGACCGGGAAGGCGGGACAAACAGAGTAGATTCTCTGTAGTACATATTCAACAACCAGCTTACTACATGCATGCCTCTGTGTGTGTTTTATATACAGTACACTTTGTTCCAAAAACTCTGTCCATTAACAAACGTTTACATATGCACAATACACATGTAGGCCTGTCCCTGGTTGTACTGTATTTTACTTGCCATCATGTCATGTCACGCCGTAAGTATTTTGAGAAGTTGTATCAGCAAAACCCATTTAGACTAACATTCTCGTAAGGCCTAATTAAGTTCTGACATGTATAGGAGGGAGCAGAATGGTTCAATACAGCTTTATGTGTTGAGATAAAGATGGAGGAGGAGAGGAGGGAGAGAAGCGAGAGAGCAGGGAGGGGGAGGGCTGACGGGAGCGTAATAGAGGTGGACAGATACAGAGGAGAAAGGGAAACAAAGACTAGTCAAACAAAAATAGAGGAGGGGGGAGTGGTAATGACAGCTAGAGAGAAAGAAAGAAAGGCCAACCGCACAAATGAGAGAGGGGATGAGGGGTACAGAAAGAGGGGGAGAACAAGAATGACAGAGAGAAAGAAAGACAGAAAATAGTCAGAGTCCCGTCCATTCTGAACTCCCTTGTGTGCCATCTCTCCAGCACCAGTTAACACTCAGCAGGCAAAGGAAATGAGCTCATGTCCTCTTCTCACTCCTCTACCACCCTGGTGCCCAGTGTGTGTCATTAGTAACTGATATGGGTGACTAATTGAAGATGTCTCAATAGCAGCAGTGTGTATTGGCTTGGCTTGCACAAGCTGCTGGGACACCTCTCAGTACGCCTACACACCCAGTGGCATGAGCTCGCACACACACACACACACACACACACACACACACACACACACACACACACACACACACCTCTGGCATTGGAGGCACACTGCCACCTTAATAAAAGGTTGAAAGGATGGACTCAATTACCCATGGTGTCCAGCTGGCTCCTTACGCCTTGATCACATCGACAGAATCATTGCGCAAAAATGGTATGCAGCATCATCTGGATGTGTGCAACAAAAGTTAAATATTCCCCTTCTGCTACCATTTCTGTCAAGCCATCTACGCATACAGTTTGACGCATACGTATGTACCACACAGAATGCACTGCAACTGCCTCTGCAATGCAATGCTGCAAGGCAAACGCAGCATTCCATTGGAAATTAATGTATTTCTGGCGTACCAAAATGCAATGACGCTGTCGGTGTGATCGAGGTATTAGGGAGTGTGTGGAGCCACATTTTTTTTTATATTTAAAAATGGATTGAAATGTAATTGAAAGTTCAAAATGCACTGCATTTACTTGAGGTATAAAGTACAGAATTCTGCCAATAGAGTTTGATTGTGAAGGGGCCTCACCAGTATCCGGTCCTCTGATTTGCCGTTCTTGGTGTCCTGCTTCACAGCTCGCACAAACTTGATGGATTGTTTATCAATGAGCCTCCTGATGCTCTCTGTGGATAGAAGGCATCAAAGAAAAGTCAATGCTGCAGGTAAACTATTCTCACAAAAACTCTTACAAACAACATTACAAACACACCACCACCCTGTCACACACACACACAAAACAAGGGGAAACTGATTTTATATTTAGCCCCAGAGAGGAAACTGATATGATTCTGAATAGTGGAGGTACGGTATGAGACAAAAGAGAGAGCGACGTGTCAGATATTAACAAAATGTAATATGAAAGAAGTCTTATCAAAGATTGATCAAACAGTTGATATATCATCATATAACTGTCATATCCACAAGAAACCCTAAGCATTCAAACACTAAGACACACACATCCTTCTCAAACCCAGTCACTATCTACCCAGTCTCTCACTGGATAGATATATTCTTCATTCTCACTTGTCACATTCAATCAAATTCATGAACCTGGCTCTTCCCAATCCTCACATACCCTGAGAGCTTTACGAGCAGAGAAGAGGGGGATGGGGACAGAGGGCGAGACAAGGAAGGATCACAGAAAGACCAGCAGAGAGTTAATGCAGCTGTAATCGACGTTAATCTCTGTAAAACCCAATCACTTAAAGCCCTTAACACTGGGCATTCCCACAGACGGCCCGGCCACAGCATATGCTGCACCACCATTAGAGAGAGAAGGAGGGAATGGGAGAGAGAGATGGGAGAGGAGAGGATGAGTTAAAACTCTGCCTTGATTGTCTAATGGACCTGCTCAACACACAAACCTTCCTTCCGCACTCCCTGTACTTATAGCTGTGACTGGTCATTACAACAGACAGATGCAGGTGGAGGGGGGACAGAAACAGACAAGGGATTCATTTGCCGTCACGATAATTAACAGTGAGACACCCTTCTAACACCCTTCTGTCCAATTGTGTCAGTCAGTGTGTGTGTTTGTGTGTGTCAGCCAATTCCATTGTGTTGGCATGTGTGACCAATGTGAGTGTGATTGTGGTTGTCACAAGTGTGTATAAATATAACTATCCCTCTTGCTCTGTCTGTCTGTCTGTCTGTCTGTCTGTGTTATGAGCAGTGGTGTTCTGAGCGCTGCACACCCTCAATGCAGAAACTCATGCCTGCATGCTTCACACAAAATGCTTATTCGCACAGAACTCCCCCCCACACACACAAACTAATATTTAAGCCACATCAAAGCACCCAGAGACGCACCCACATAGGCCTTACCCACAAAGCGCAAGCAAGCATTTGCAGTAAGGCACACAAACCAACTCGCTGCTGAACGAAATGGGAATCAAAGAACCGTTTACAGTATGATTGTTTATCGTATCAGGTTATCATTATCGATGTAGGCTTACACAGCCATTAGCCTGCCCTGGGAGCGCATGTCATTTGCATGCGGCAGCGGCACTAACATCACACAAGCGCAAATAGATGCCAAAGAGTGAAATGTTCAATAAAATAACCATTGGAATTCATAAGAGCGATAAGCTGCGTAACATGCGTACTAAATACACTCAGCCGAATAAATGCGGTCTTTCGGCTACAGCAGTGTCGAGCTTGACAGTGATTTTTAAAAGAACAGTTTTGCGCTTACCTGTATTTTCCCTGCTGACGTTAATGAAGCCTGCAGCGGTGGTCTCTTTAGAGGCCATTGTGCGCTCTGACTCCCCCCCTCTCTTCTCTTCTCTTCTTCTCTTCTCTTCTCTTCTCTTCTCTTCTCTTCTCTTCTCTTCTCTCACTCCCTCTCTCTCCGCTTCTTATAATCAAGGGAGAGAGCTGCTAATGCGTTTCCAATGGCAATCCGAGCGTAGCGCGGCCGACTCCAGAGAGAGAGAGATGCGTCAGTTATTTTTTAAAGGTCCAATGCAGCCATTTTTATCTCAATATGAAATCATTTCTGGGTAACAATTATTACCTTACTGTGATTGTTTTAAATTAAAATGGTAAACAAATATACAAAAATCGTTTTTTTATCAAAGAGCAATTTCTCAAGCAAGAATTTGGCTAGTACTGTCTGGGAGTGGTCTAAGTGGGGATGGGAAAACTGAAAACTTATTGGCAAAGAGGTTTGGCTTCACTTTCTTATTGGTCTGTTAACTAATTTACCGCCTAGTGATGTCAGGCCAAAACTCCATCCCACCAAAACAGGCTGAAATTTCAGACAGTCTTTTCAAACAGCTCTTACACTAAAAGGGCATTATCATATTTTTCACAATTTCACAGTATTATTCCAACCTCATAGTGTGGAAATATTTATAAAACACAGGAAAATCACGTTTTTGACTGCACTGGGCCTTTATTAAAGAAAAAGATAATGATGGTAATCTCAAGTCTCCACAATCTCAATACTAATACTAATGACTTTGATACAATGTTAATTATAATATTTATTACCTTAATTACTAATGACTTTTGCTTCATTAGACCAAGAACTATTGGCTTATTTTATTAATATAAAGAAATAGCCTTCAGTAGACATAGGCCTACCGCCCATGGTCACCCTTGGCCATGAAGCCTGTTTCTTCTATGTGAGCTGGATGATTGCCAACAAGTAAGCTATTATACCATATGGTAATACGTTTAGAGGTGAAAACTGGAGAGGCATTGAGGAAAATATGTTGAGACTGTTTCAAGGGCAATCCAGGTTCTGGCCATTTAGTTATCTGTATTGGAATCAATATTTTTGAAGATGTAGATGCCTTCACGTAAGATAACAACATATTACATTGCATCAATCTTCACAGTATGGTACAGACATGAGTTTTGTTAAGTACAAATCCATTCAGTTTGCAGACACTACCCCCTCCCTTTGTACTCTTGATAGGATTGGTAAAGAGGAGTACAAAGGGCTCGAGAGGCCAGGTTGGATCAAGCAGCAAATAAATCCCAAAGCAGAAAGAGGATCATTCCCCCCATCGCTTGTCAAAGCCATTTCAAATGCAATTTCTGTGATTGTTTCACTGCATAGTGTGTACCTCCCTCTCATGCCTTTCACTCATTCTACACTTAGAGTAGCGAGTGCATACATGTTCTTATTAGTTCCTACTGGTCCCCCGTGGGAATCAAACCTACAACCTTGGCGTTGCAAGTGCCATGTTCTACCAACTCAGCCACACAGCACTCCGCAGACTGAAGTGGACAATGAACCCATGCGTGTGAGCATGCATCATGTACAGTGCCTTCAGAAAGTATTCACACCCCTTGACTTTTTCCACATTTTGTTGTGTTACAAAGTGGGATTAAAATGGATGTAAGTGTCATTTTGTTGTCGACGACCTACATAAAATACTCTGTAATGTCAAAGTGAAAAATTCTAACATTTGTAAAAAATAAAAATAAACACTACTAAATTATATCATGATTAGATAAGTATTCAACCCCCTGGGTGAATACATGTTAGAATTACATTTGCCAGCGATTACAGCTGTGAGTCTTTCTGGGTAAGTCACTAAGAGCATTCCACACCTGGATTGTGCAACATTTGCCCATTATGCTTTTCAAAAATCTTTAAGCTCTGTCAAATTGATTGTTGATCATTGGTAGACAACCATTTTCAGGTCTTGCCATAGATTGTCAAGCAGATTTAAGTAAAAACTGTAACTCGGCCACTCAAAAACATTCACTGTGTTCTTAGTAAGCAACTCCAGTGTAGATTTGGCCTTGTGTTTTAGGTTATTGTCCTGCTGAAATGTGAATTCATCTACCAGTGTCTGGTGGAAAGCAGACTGAACCAGGTTTTCCTCTATGATTTTGCCTGTGCTTAGCTCCATTCCATTTCTTATTTATCCAGAAAAACTCCCCAGTCCTTAACTATTACAAGCATACCCATAACATGATGCAGCCACCACTATTCTTCTATGGAGAGTGGTACTCAGTAATGTGTTGTATTGGATTTGCCCAATACAATTTGAACGTAACACTTTGTATTCAGGACAAAAAGTTCATTGCTTTGCCAATTTTTTTGCAGTATTACTTTAGTGCCTTGTTTTGGATGCATGTTTTGGAATACATTCTGAACAGGCTTCCTTCTATGCACTCTGTCAATTAGGTTAGTATTGTGGAGTAACTACAATGTTGTTGATCCATCCTCAGTTTTCTCCTATCACAGCCATTCAACTCTGTAACTGTTTTAAAGTCACCATTGGCCTCATGGTAAAATCCCTGAGAGGTTTCCTTCCTCTCTGGCAACTGAGTTAGGAAGGACGCCTGTATCTTTGTAGTGACTGGGTGTATTAATACACCATCCAAAGTGTAATTAATAACGTCACCATGCTCAAAGGGATATGCAACGTTTTTTATTACCCATCTACCAATAGGTGCCCTTCTTTGCGAGGCATTGGAAAACCTCCCTGGTCTTTGTGGTTGAATCTGTGTTTGACATTCTGTCCACGCAACTTATTATGTGACTTGTAAAGCTAATTTTTACTTGCCATAACAAAGGGGTTGACTCAAGACATTTCAGCTTTTTATTTTTAATTAATTTGTCAAAAAGATTGAAAAACATAATTCCACTTTGACATTATGGGGTATTATGTGTAGGCCAGTGACAAACATCTCAAATTCAGTCTGTAACACAACAAAAATGTGGAAAAAGTCAAGGGGTGTGAATACCTTCTGAAGGCACTGTACGTACACACACAGTTCAGGGTTAGCTTGTGTGTGTGAGGGGTTGAGTGTGTGTTTTCTTGTGTGTGTGGAGGGCACAGACGCAGCTGGCTCTGGTGTCATTCCGAACACTGACCCTGAAGGGGACCCATGGCCACATAAACATGTGTGTGTGTCTGTGTGTGCATGTGTGAGAAGAGACCTTTGTGTCTGTGTCTCTCAAATATGTCACTGGAGTAAAAGACCCCAGTGGGGAGTGTAACAGCAGAGTGAGAAGGGGAGGGACAGAGGAGGAGGAGGAGGAGGAGGAGGAGGAGGAGGAGGAGAGAGGGACAGTGAAAACTGGCAGTCTATTAAAAGGTTTAGGGTCTTTTAATAGTCTAAGTGTCTCCATCCCCTTGTCTCCTCTCCTTCTGGAGTTTCTTTCCCTGTCCAGTTGTTCAACACTAGTGCAGATGGTAAGGAGGCAAGGAGAGGAAGCCACTGTTTACTATTGAGATGGACCCTTAAGAGGTTAACTGAAGTGACAGACAGGCCGGCATGGGGTCCAGGTTTCACATGGTTAAAGACTTCAGCTCTTCACACAGACTTGAAAGTAAGATCTCAACCATCCAAGATGGCGTAGAAGTGCGGTCGTGTACTCTGTAGTGTGTCCGTGTAAATAGCCTGTTTTTTGTTTTTTGTCTCTTTCGTATATATTTCTCAATCACACTTTTCATCCTTCAACTAAATATACTTTCCTGCAACCTGCCTCACCCAATGTGGAACGGATTATATTATTTATTTTACCTTTTTATCCAGAACCTCCAGTTGAAACTAGCCAGCTAGCCAGCTAACTAGCTACTTGCTATTAGCCACCGTTAGCAGTTTTCACCATTGTCCGTGGCCTGCACTACCTACCAGCCAGCTCTAGCCTGGACTATTATCGGCCAGTCTGCACTGTCTGCACAGCGCGCTATCGACCAAGAACATATCGGATTTTCTGCCGGAATCACTGAATCACTGGACCTTAACACCGGATCATCGCAACTAGTTAGCTGCAACCGAATGGATGTTGTTGGCTAATCACCACTACCCCCGAAGCAAGCACCAGTTAGCCTTGAGCTAGCCTCGAGCCAGGCCCATCACCCGGCTATCTACCTCTCTGTCAACCGGACGGGACCTCCTAGTGTCGACACAGAGCCCTGCCGATCCATCACGACTGGTCTGCCGATGTAATCGTCTGATGTGGTTTCAACAGGCTTCCCTTTGCGACGACCACGAAGAGCCATCTGCTAGCCCCGGCCTGCTAGCACACGCAATCAACAGCCGTGCTTCTTGCTTGCCTGTGCTGTAGCAGCCATTCGAACTGCTCCCGGTCTCACCTATTGCTGTCCATTGGACCTTATGATCATTCAGCTGCACAGCTGATGCCTGCTGGACTGTTCCTTTATACGGTACCCCATCCTGTTTATCTGTTTAGCCTCAGCCCAAACATCGCCATTACCAGTTGTTGTCTTAGCTCTCTCGAATAACACCTGTGATTGCTTTATGCCTTTTTCCCAAGTCAATATGCCTTGCCTATTGCTGTTCCGGTTAGTTCTTATTATACAATTTCACTGTAGACCCCCCCAGTACCGCTCAACCAGCCTCAGAGAGCTCCTTTGTCCCACCCCCCATACACGCGGAGACCGGCTCTCTTTTCTCTTTCATCGTTACCCAATGCTTAGGTTTACCTCCACTGTACTCATATCCTTCCATATCCTTGTCTGTACATAATGCCCTGAATCTATTCTACAACGCCCGGAAATCTGCCCCTTTTATTCTCTGTACCCAACGCACTAGAAGACCAGTTCTTAAAGCCTTTAGCCATATCCTTATTCTACTCCTCCTCTGTTCCTCTGGTGATGTAGAGGTTAACCCAGGCCCTGTAGCCCCCAGGTATCACTCCTACTCCCCAGGCGCTATCATTTGTTGACTTCTGTAACCGTAAAAGTCTTGTTTTTTTGCATGTTAACATCAGAAGCCTCCTCCCTAAGTTTGAGTTACTCACTGCGTTAGCACACTCCGCCAACCCTGATGTTCTAGCAGTGTCTGAATCCTGTCTTAGGAAGACCACCAAAAACTCTGAAATGTCCATCCCCAACTACAACATTTTCCGTCTAGATAGAACTGCCAAAGGGGGCGGAGTTGCAATCTACTGTAGAGATAGCCTGCAGAGCTCTGTCATACTATCCAGGTCTGTGCCCAAACAGTTTGAGCTTCTACTTCAAAAAATCCCCCTCTCCAGAAATAAGTATATCACTGTTGCCGCTTGCTACAGACCCCCCTCAGCCCCCAACTGTGCCCTGGACACCATATGTGAATTGATTGCCCCCCATCTATCATCAGAGTTCGTACTGCTTGGTGACCTAAACTGGGATATGCTTAACACCCCGGCCGTCCTACAATCTAAACTAGATGCCCTCAATCTCACACAAATTATCAAGGAACCTACCAGGTACAACCCTAAAGCCGTAAACATGGGCACCCTCATAGATATCATCCTGACTAATTTACCCTCTAAATACACCTCCGCTGTCTTCAACCAGGATCTCAGCAATCACTGCCTCATTGCCTGCGTCCGTAATGGGTCCGCGGTCAAACGACCACCCTCATCACTGTCAAACGCTCCCTAAAACACTTCAGCGTGCAGGCCTTTCTAATTGACATGGCCCGGGTATCCTGGATGGATATTGTGTCACAGTTCCCTCAGCCAGAACCCAAAAGCAGACCAGGACAAGGAGAGTTGAACGAAAGTGAGGGTTTATTCGGATACAAACAAAAGGTGCAGAATATTCCAGGGACAGAGCGGGCGGCGTGGATGAGTAGTTGGGGGGTGCAGTGCAAGGTCAGTGATGGCTCGGCAGCCGCCGACCCTCAGGCAGAGGTGGGGTGAAGGTTCCGGACGTGTGACTGCAGGTGAAACAAAACGGAGGTAAGGACACAAAAACTCAACAAAGTACAAAACAACAAAAACTCACGCTAGATACTCTAACTGATACGCAGATACACCTACTGTTCATGGCTAACGATCCGGCAGGAACTGGATGTTGGGCCAGAGCCTAAGAAAGGTGCTGATTAGGCCCAGGTGTGCAGATTGCTAATGGGAAGCAGGTGCGGAAAACCAGAGCGCTCCCCGGAGCGTTCCCGAACCCTCGGGAAACTGGAGATTACGACCAGGACCCGACTCAGACAGCCGGGATCGTACAGTACCCCTCCGACGAACGCCACCGGGCGGACTCCCGGAGCGCCAGGATGGAGGCGGTAAAGTCCCTGATGAGATCCGCATCTAGGACCTGTCGCCGCGGAATCCAACTCCTCTCTTCAGGACCATACCCCCTCCCAGTCCACGAGATACTGGAAACCCCGGCCCCGCCGTCTGGAATCCATAATGCGACGCACCGTGTAGGCAGGACCACCTCCATCATCCGAGGAGGAGGAGGAGGAGGCGGAGGAGGCAACAGAGGACTGAGGAAGACAGGCTTGAGGCAGGGAGACATGAAAGGTGGGATGGACTCTGAGCGTCCTCGGTAGTTTGAGTCGCACTGCCACTGGATTGATCACCTTCTCCACCACAAACGGACCAATAAACTTCGGCAACTTCCTAGACTCCAGTCCGTAACGAAGATCCCGTGTGGCCAACCAAACCCTATCTCCGATGGTATAGGTGGGAGCGGGGGTCCGGCGACGATTCGCCTGGAGCTGATACCGTCCGAACCTCTAAGGAGTGCCTTTCTGGCCCGATGCCAGGTCCGGTGGCAACGACGAATATGGGCCTGAACAGAAGGCACAGAGAGCTCCTTCTCCTGAGAGGGGAACAGGGGAGGTTGGTAGCCATACAGGCACTGGAAGGGAGACATCCCAGTGGCAGATGTAGGGAGAGTATTGTGGGCATACTCAACCCAAGGCAACTGAGAGGCCCAGGAGGTGGGGTTGGAAGAGACCAGACAGCGTAGCGTGGATTCCATCTTCTGGTTAGCTCTCTCCGCCTGACCATTGGATTGGGGGTGAAAACCAGATGTGAGACTGACTGTAGCTCCAATGGCCAAACAGAAGGACTTCCAGACAGCAGAGGTAAACTGAGGGCCACGGTCGGAAACGATATCACTGGGCAAACCGTGGACCCTGAAAACCTCCCTGACCAGGATCTCGACGTCTCCGAGGCAGAGGGAAGCTTGGCAATAGGCACAAAGTGGGCGAACTTGCTGAACCTGTCCACGATAGTCAGAACGACCGTGTTCCCCCTCAGAAGCGGGCAACCCCGTGACGAAGTCCAGGGCCAGATGCGACCATGGACGCTGGGGGAATAGGAAGGGGGGTGAAGTAGTCCAGAGCTGGGCCGATTGGTACTCTTATTCTGCGCACACACTGGACAGGCAGCAACAAAACCCCGAGTATCCTCGGCCATGGCAGGCCACCAAAACGTCTGCGAAGAAAACGCCATTGTCCGAGCCACGCCAGGGTGACAAGCCATCTTACTGGCGTGGGACCATTTGAGAACAGCAGGACGAACCGACTCAGGCACAAACAACCGACCGGGTGGACCGTTACGGGTCGGGCTGAGTCCGAAGGGCCGCCAGCACCTCCTCCTCAATCTTCCACATAACTGCTCCCACGACGCAGTTCCGGGGGAGAATTGTCTCGGTCTTGGACCCACTCTCCTCCGTCTTGGAGAACATCCGGGACAAGGCGTCCGCCTTGCCGTTCTTAGATCCAGGTCGGAACGTCAGGACAAACTTGAATCGATCCGAAAAACAACGCCCACCTGGCCTGGACGGGAGTTGAGCCGTTTAGCCGATTGCACGTAAGCAAGATTCTTGTGGTCAGTCCAGACAATAAACGGTTGCTCCGCCCCTCCAACCAGTGGCGCCACTCCTCCAAGGCAAGTTTCACCGCGAGAAGCTCCCGGTTACCCACATCGTAATTCCTCTCCGCAGGCGAAAGGCGACGAGAGTAGTAGGCGCAGGGATGGAGTTTACTGTCCGTGGAGCATCGCTGCGACAGGATGGCGCCAACTCCCACATCAGACGCTGTCCACTTCAACGACGAACTGACGGGCCGTGTCCGGTTGAGAGAGAATCGGTGCGTTGGTGAATCGCTTCTTCAAATCCAGAACGCCTCGATCCGCCTCCGGATTCCACTTGAAGGTCCTGATGCTGGAAGTCAAGGCAGTTAATGGAGCGGCCACACGGCTGTAATCCCGGATGAATCTGCGGTAGAAATTCGCAAACCCCAAAAATCTCTGGAGCTGCAATCTCGTACCGGGCTGGGCCCATTCCAGAACCGCTCTAACCTTCTCCTGGTCCATCCTAATCTCACCCCTGGAGATGATGTACCCGAAAAGGATGTCGTGTGGGCGTGGAAACTCGCACTTCTCGGCCTTCACGAACAGGCGATTCTCCAATAATCGCTGCAGAACCTGCCGGACATGCTGGACGTGGTCGGAAGGTTCCTTCGAGAAGATCAGAATGTCATCCAGGTAAACAAACACGAAGAGACCCGATCATATCTCTCAGGACGTCGTTCACCATACTCTGGAATACCGCTGGAGCATTGGTCAGTCCAAAACGGCATCACCTGATACTCGAAGTGCCCCATCGGTGTATTGAAACCCGTCAACCACTCGTCCCCCTCTCTGATCCGGACCAGGTGATACGCATTGCGTGAGGTCTAACTTGGTGAACACCGTAGCACCCTGTAAGGAGTCGAAGGCAGAACTCATCAAGGGCAGGGGATACTTGTTCTTGACCGTGATGTCATTCAACCCCGATAGTCAATACATGGTCGAAGAGAGCCATCCTTCTTACCCACAAAGAAGAATCCTACCCCCAGGGGTGATGACGAGGGACGAACGAGACCAGCAGCTAGGGACTCCTTGATGTAGGTCTCCAACGCCTCACGTTCAGGTCGGGAGATACTGTATAACCTTCCCTTGGGGTAGACAGCTCCAGGGACCAGGTTGATGGCACAATCATATGGTCGGTGGGGAGGGAGTGACAGAGCCTTCTGCTTACTGAAAACCTCCCCCAAATCGTGATATGTCTCGGGGAACCAGGGACAAATCTGGAGGTTTAGCCTCAATCACCTGACTGGGAACCGAATGGGGGCAGGCGGTCTTGAGACAGTTAGCATGACAATCCAGGCTCCAACTCGTTACCTTGCCCGTCACCCAATCGAACGTGGGATTGTGTTCCTTCAGCCAGGGGTATCCAAGGACCAGAGGAACATGGGAAGACGGCAGAATGAAAAATGAAATCATCTCAGAATGATTCCCTGACAACCGCATCTTAACCGGTTCAGTCCTCATCGTGATACGTGCCAGACTACTGCCGTTCAGAGTGGTCGCTTCAATGGCTTCCGGCAATTGCTCCTTGGAAAGCCCCAGCTGTTCCACCAACTCGGCATCAAGAAAGCTTCCGCCGGCACCTGAATCGATAAAAGCGTTAAGCGCTAAGCTCTGATTCCTGTTCACAAGGGTAGCCGGGAAGCGGGGTCTGACAGAGGTACTGAGAGGTTGAAACTGGCTCGCTAAAAGTCCTCCCAACTTTAGCGAGCCGGGCAGTTTGACGACCGCAGGGAGCAAGTGGAGAATGTAATGTCCCGAGCGACCACAGTAGAGGCAGCAGTTGGTCCCTACGTCTCTGTTGACGCTCCTCCTTGGTTAACCCGTGCCGCCCCACTTGCCTGGGTTCAGAATCGGGAGAGGTCCTCTCCACTAATCCTTCGTGGTGGAGAATGATCGACGTGTTCTGGTTCACCACCCGACCCGACTGGGAACTGAGAAGCTGATCGATTGGAAGGACCCCATTGCTTCTCCCTCCTTCGCTCTCGGACTCGATTATCCACCCGAATAGACAAGGCTACCAGCTGTCCAGGTCACTAGGCTCCGGATAGGAGATCAACTCATCCTTGAGCTGCTCCGACAGACCCTGGTAAAAAGCCGCTTGCAAAGACTCCTCGTTCCACCCACTCTCCACAGCCAACGTCTTGAACTCGATCACGAAATCGGCCACGCTGCGAGTTCCTTGGTGAAGAGAAAACAGGCGCCTAGCTGCGTCCCTCCCTCGGACGGAATGGTCGAAGAGCTTCCTCATCTCGGCCGTGAACCCCTGGTATGAAGCCATGCAGGGATCCTGTCGTTCCCAAACGGCTGAAGCCCACTCCAGCGCTCGACCACGCAGCAACTCAATCACAAAGGCTATCCTAGCCTTGTCTGTGGCATAAGAGTAGGGCTGTAGATCGAACACTAATCCACACTGCATAAGGAAGGAACGGCATCCTCCCAGCTCCCCCTCATATTTATCCGGCGTCGGAACCTTGGGCTCACGGAGGGACACAACTTCAGAAGCGGCAGGCGAGATGGGTGAAACCGGTAGTGGGTCCTCCACCGGACACTGGCGTTGGTTTTGGACCTCCATCAGGCCGGTAGAAAGGTTCCGAACTGACAACGCGATCTCCTGTAGTACCGTGCTATGATGGCCCAACATCTTCTCCTGCTGGGTAATGGCATGGCGAACTGAGTCCAGGTCCGCTGGGTTCATAATTGGCCGGATCGTTCTGTCACAGTTCCCTCAGCCAGAACCCAAAAGCAGACCAGGACAAGGAGAGTTGAACGAAAGTGAGGGTTTATTCGGATACAAACAAAAGGTGCAGAATATTCCAGGGACAGAGCGGGCGGCGTGGATGAGTAGTTGGGGGTGCAGTGCAAGGTCCAGTGATGGCTCGGCAGCCGCCGACCCTCAGGCAGAGGTGGGGTGAAGGTTCCGGACGTGTGACTGCAGGTGAAACAAAAACGGAGGTAAGGACACAAAAACTCAACAAAGTACAAAACAACAAAAACTCACGCTAGATACTCTAACTGATACGCAGATACACCTACTGTTCATGGCTAACGATCCGGCAGGAACTGGATGTTGGGCCAGAGCCTAAGAAAGGTGCTGATTAGGCCCAGGTGTGCAGATTGCTAATGGGAAGCAGGTGCGGAAACCAGAGCGCTCCCTGGAGATTACGACCAGGACCCGACTCAGACAGCCGGGATCGTTACATATTGACCTCATTCCGTCAGTAGAGGATGCCTTGTTGTTCTTTAAAAGTGCTTTCCTCTCCATTTTAAATAAGCATGCCCCATTCAAAAAATTCCTAACTAAGAACAGATTCACCCCAGACTTGACTGCCCTTGACCAGCACAAAAACATCCTGTGGCGTACTGCATTAGCATCGAACAGCCCCCGCGATATGCAACTTTTCAGGGAAGTCAGGAACCAATATACACAATCAGTTAGGAAAGCAAAGGCTAGCTTTTTCAAACAGAAATGTGCATCCTGTAGCACTAATTCCCAAAAGTTTTTTTCCTCCCAGCTGCCCACTGCACTGAGGCTAGGAAACACCGTCACCACTGATAAATCTACGATAATCGAGAATTTCAATAAGCATTTTGCTACGGCTGGCCATGCTTTCCACCTGGCTACCCCTACCCCGGCCACCAGCTCTCTCCTTCACCCAAATTCAGATAGCTGATGTTGTGAAAGAGCTGCAAATTCTGGACCCCTACAAATCAGCTGGGCTAGACAATCTGGACCCTTTCTTTCTAAAATTAGCTGCCGAAATTGTAGCAACCCCTATTACTAGCCTGTTCAACCTCTCTTTCGTATAATCTGAGATCCCCAGAGATTGGAAAGCTGCCGCGGTCATCCCCCTCTTCAAAGGGGGTGACACTCTAGATCCAAACTGTTACAGACCTATATCCATCCTGCCCTGCCTTTCGAAAGTATTTGAAAGCCAAGTTAACAAACAGATCACCGTCCATTTCGAATCCCACCGTACCTTCTCCGCTATGCAATCTGGTTTCCGAGCTGGTCATGGGTGCACCTCAGCCACGCTAAAGGTCCTAAACAATATTATAACCGCGATCGATAAAAGACAGTACTGTGCAGCTGTCTTCATCGACCTGGCCAAGGCTTTCGACTCTGTCAATCACCGCATTCTTATTGGCAGACTAAATAGCCTTGGTTTCTCAAATGACTGCCTCGCCTGGTTCACTTCTCAGATAGAGTTCAATGTGTCAAATCGGAGGGCCTGTTGTCTGGACCTCTGGCAGTCTCTATGGGGGTGCCACAGGGTTCAATTCTCAGGCCGACTCTATTCTCTGTGTATATCAATGATGTCGCTCTTGCTGCTGGTGACTCTCAGATCCACCTCTATGCAGACGACACCATTTTGTATACATCTGGCCCTTCATTGGACACTGTGTTAACAAACCTCCAAACAAGCTTCAATGACATACAACACTCCAACTGCTCTTAAACGCTAGTAAAACTAAATGCATGCTCTTCAATCGAACGCTGCTTGAACCCGCCTGCCCGACTAGAATCACTACTCTCGGCGGGTCTGACTTAGAATATGTGGACAACTACAAATACCTAGGTGTCTGGTTAGACCGTAAACTCTCCTTCCAGACTCACATTAAGCATCTCCAATCCAAAGTTAAATCTAGATTCGGCTTCCTATTTCGCAACAAAGCCTCCTTCACTCATCCTGCCAAACATGCCCTCGTAAAACTGACTATCCTACCGATCCTTGACTTCGGCGATGTCATTTACAAAATAGCCTCCAACACTCTACTCAGCAAATTGGATGTAGTCTATCACAGTGCCATTCGTTTTGTCACCAAAGCCCCATATACTACCCACCATTGTGACCTGTACGCTCTCGTTGGCTGGCCCTCACTACATATTCGTCGCCAAACCCACTGGCTTCAGGTCATCTATAAATCACTGCTAGGCAAATCCCCGCCTTATCTTAGCTCATTGGTCACCATAGCAACACCCACCCGTAGTATGCGCTCCAGCAGGTATATCTCACTGGTCATCCCCAAAGCCAACAACTCCTTTGGCCGCCATTCCTTCCAGTTCTCTGCTGCTATTGACTGGAACTAACTGCAACAATCTCTGAAGCTGGAGACTCTTATATCCCTCACTAACTTTAAGCATCAGTTGTCAGAGCAGCTTACCGATCACTGCACCTGTACACGGCCCATCTGTAATTAGCCCACCCAACTACCTCATCCCCATATTGATATTTATTTTGCTCATTTGCACCCCAGTATCTCTTTTTGCACATCATCTTCTGCACATCTATCACTCCAGTGTTAATACTAAATTGTAATTATTTTGCACTATGGCCTATTTATTGCCTTACCTCCATAACTTACTACATTTGCACACACTGTATATATATTTTATATTGTGTTATTGACTGTATGTTTTCTTTTATCCCATGTGTAACTGTGTTGTTGTTGTTTTTATCGCACTGCTTTGCTTTATCTTGGCCAGGTCGCAGTTGTAAATGAGAACTTGTTCTCAACTGGCTTACCTGGTTAAATAAAGGTTAAATAAATAAATAAATAAATAATTCATGAATATAGCATCTCAAAGATAAGAGCAGATAGGTCCTTAGTGTACTCTCAACTACTTCTCTGTCTGTACAGATCTATGAATTTATGACGTTTCCCAGTAAAATGACTCAGACATGGCATTTCCACTCAAAAAATGTACAGTTGACTGTTCTTTTGACTGTCATGCATGGTCTTACAGATTGTATAAGTACAGTCAGAATGCGAGAGGCATAAAATTCTCAATCAGCGCATTTTCAATTACACAGTGGTGCTTAGCTAAAGAAGGTTTACGAACTGTATCAATTTCATCATTTTGTGGCTTGATCTTTTCCTTACTGTCTACACCAGGATGTGTGAAAGTATGATAAGGCAAGTAATGCTTCATATAATAATAGGCCTACCAGTGCTTATGGTGTGCTGCCCTCCTCTGGTGAGACAGGGTAAAATCACATTCTATTTCTTCTCTATTCCTTAGCACATAGATGAAAGTTGGCTGATACTGACATGAAGAAGAGAGTGTTGCATATAGTCAATTATATAATTATGTTCACTGTGCTGTACACATTCTTTACCATGGAAAGCCCGGTTTGTCATTGCGTTTGAGTGCACGTCAAAGCAAATCCAATCAAAGTTTATTTGTCGCGTACACTGATTAGCAGATGTTAAAGCAGGTGCAGCGAAATGCTTATTAGCAAAATACTGCAAAGTTGGCTAGGAGCTAGAAACAGGGGGACCGTGTCTGTCGGCACCATCTTGTTATTTAAAGTCAGTGATGAGGGGGCCTCTGGGGGCTTACACCATTATAAAACCACCCCAGGCAACATGGGCTAGGGCCCAAATACTCTTCAGCTGGCTGAGGGGTCTACATGGGGGACCTTCACAGCAAGGTTCATGTTGTGACCCGACAGATGCACAGCAGAACATGCAGCCTGGCAGTCATACAAGCCCACAGAGAATTAGATGTGTGTGTAGACTAGCCTAAACACTCCGAATGTCAGACAATGGGAGAGATCAAGAATACGCAAGGAAACAAGGATGTAGGCCTATTAATAATGCAATCCTATGTTCCCAAAGAGTCTGTGTTTATTTGTGCATCATACTATTGAGACTGCATAAGTCTTGATGATAAATGTTGATGATCTGTAAGAAAAGTGTCAAGGGTGATTGTAAAAATGCAATTGTAAAGCAACTACGGTAGGTTTATTACCGATAAATGTCTTTATGGTGATATAGCCTTTTAGCCTGGTGAAACCAGCCTGACCTCTGCGTTCACCATTGTTTGAAGTGAAATAGAATGGTCCTCGCAGAGATCAGGCTGGGTCCACCAGGCTAATTCATGGTGCCTGCAACGCCAGGTTTGTTGGTTCGATTCCCACATGGGACCAGAACAAAAAAAAGTACACAAATGTATGCACTCACTACTGTAAGTCACTCTAGATAAGAGCGTCTGCTAAATGATTAAAATATAAAAAGGCTTAGGAGAAACTAAGGTTTGTACATTACAATCAATCAATTACAGAAAAGTTACAGATAGCTTTTATTCACCCAGTCAAGTTCCAATTCTACCCACAGTTGTTGCTTTCACAAGAAGAAAGAAACCGCATAATAAACATTCAACGTTAAGGTAGTTCATCTTGAAAAACAAGAGAGCATACCGGTAGGTCACAGAATGTCTAAATATTCAGCAACAAAAGAAGAGGCCACTTAACAGAACACAGAGATTCAAACTAGCACAGGAATAACACGTATTGGGCTTGATCAGCAAAAGAAAAATGCAAAAGACAGCTCTCAACTGAGCTCTCAGAGAATATTGACATATCACAGTAGGATAAACACACTTATAAAGCCATTTGCTGTTAGCTCTTTGGGTACATGAGCCTTTCATCTTTTGTGGCACACAAGGAAAGGGCAAGATGGCATCAATGTTTCACTTCTTTCCACAGCACCTGGGGGAGCTCGTCAAAGCGGTGGGCTGGGGCTCCTTGCAGGGTTTAACTGAACTGTTGTCTTCTGTCAGGAGGTTGTAGTTGGCCGTGTTGGGGTCAAGGGTCAGGGTGGTGGCATCTGGAGGTTAAAAGAGAGGACAAAATAATGGCTTTATTATCCCCATGGGGATAACAACCAACTTGATTAGGTGACAGTTTCACAGTCACAGCTGCATCAAGGTCAGACTCTGGGGTTTGACATGAGGTCAAGTAATAACAAATGAGATCTTTTTTTATCAGCTTGTGTGATAGACAATTCATTTGGAAATCCAAGTAAAAAACGTACAACACAAGAAATCCACTCTGGTTGTTGGCACAAACATCAGCTCTTCTGTTTCCTTTGCTGTAGGAAGGAAGGGGTCCAAAAGAGGGGAATAAATAATGAAACTAACAAAGGGTTATAAAGCAAATATGCTATTCCATCACAATCCCCATAAAAATAGATTTTACTTAATTCCAAACTCAAGTCCTGTGAATGCAGTTTGCTTTGCAAAAGAGAGCACCTATCCTTACACCCACCTCTTTCAGAGAAGCGATCCATCTCCTTCTTGCAGTCATCATCCAGTGTCTCGTGAAGAGACTGGACTGACTTCATAGCAGAACTGAAGCTTGAGTTGTGACTGCCATTGCATGCAGTCTGGAAGGCCTATGGACAGACAGACAATGTGATTGTGTTTTAATCACTAATACATATTAAGTAATGCATCAATAAAGCAAGGTCATGTTATTAACCCATATACATAATTTCCATTCACAAACAATATCCCTGTCAAACTCTGTGGCACTACTAAGACACGTTAGCTATGTAGCTTGGCAAACCCACTGTTTCATTTCACCATAGTAAACATGCCATGATGGGAACGACAACATTCTATAAAACCAACTACCCAACAACAGTGGCTCTGGCATTACCTGGAAGAAATGGACATGGTCCTCTGTGTATGCAAGCTGCCTCAGTTCATCATCCCTACTAGCTCTTCATCCTCATGAGCCTGGACTCCGTCATCTTCACTTAAAGCGTTGCTCTCCTTCGGCTTCAGCCGTTCCTCCATCTTCGTTTGCCGCTCTCTCATCGCAACCATTAAAGCGGTGGTGGTTTTCTTGCTGTTCTCCACAACTTATTTTATGACACAAAGAAAATACAGGAATACACGTCACAGAGCTGCCAACTCTAACGCATTGGCCGTGATACACGCATTTGACTCTCTTCTCACACCTCATATCTCACGCATTGAAAAGTACTACTTTTATTTGTCTAATTAGTACATTGTATAGTCTGCGATTTAACTTTTCAACTGTGCTCCAAATCATTTGTGAAATGCGCCTGCAATTTAACACCACGATCTGAACCTCTATCATTGTCCTGTCTTGCCACAGCACTGACCCGTGGCACATTGTAGCATATGATTGGTCTAGTTACGTAAGGGATAAAGGGGATTGGATGCATGTTTTAAAGAAACGCCCCTCAAGATTAGAGTGGAGCTGAATGGAGCTAGAGGACGTTCTATATCGTGGAGCTCCGCCCCATAGGGGAGCTCTGCTCCTAGTGGTTTACCCTCTGCCCTAAGGCAGCAACAGCCTGAAGCAAAATTATGCACACACCTGCAGCCAATGGGAGCACAGGTGTCCCTATAAGAGGGGACGCCTCCCCTCAATCAGCCTCCCATTATCTTCAGCGACTGGACGACTAGACTGAAGAAGCCAAGAAGTAAGAAGTAAGAAGATTCAGGAAGAAATCGCCGTCTTCTAAAATGAGCACGCCAGGAGATTTTCCACCCCCAAAAGCCCTTTTCAGGGCTCAGTGCCGATGCTCCTCCATGGCATCTGCGGACCCCCACAACCTTTGTTTCGTGTGTTTGGGGCCGCAGCATGCCAAGAAGGGACCGGCAATCCCCTAATTGCGCCTCCTGCGCCCTCCTTCCTATGAAGGAGAGGAAGCAGCGTTGGCGTTTTTTAGGGAGGATATCCCCCTAGAGGATGTACTGTCTCTTCTCGCCTCTGCTTCAGAGGCGTCGTCGGACAGTGCTGGCTCAGGGGATGACAAGGAGAGAGACGCAGAGATGGATGTTCCAATGGAACAATCCGACCCTCTGGCGCCAACCTTCAAGACCCCCTTCCCTATGGGGAGTGTGAGATCTGAAGGCTCCTTGTGCGATGACGACACAGGCTCTGTTACGTCAGCAGCCCTGTCCTTCGCAGCGGCCTCTCTGCGTGCGGACTTTCCCGAACTCATTGAGAGAGCCGCCAATCGACTCGAGATAGCGCTGCCCCCTGCTCCCCCCCCGTGGAGGTCGACATGATGGAGGGCGGCCCCTACTCTAGACCGAGGAAGGCAGCTGAGCCGATGGCTCCTGCTATGCCTTCCCTCTGAAAATATGTCGAGGGCTCGTGGGATACACCCCTGGCGGCGCGTTCACCGGCCAAAGTGTACACCCCATTCACGAGAGTGGCTGGACGTGAGTGGGCTGCTAAGGGAATCCCTAGGCTCGAGAGCGCCATGGCGGCGTATCTAGTGCCGGGTTCGAGTCCCTGGGCGGCCTCCAAGAAAGCCACCTTGCCAGCACAAAAGGACAGACTCACAGCACAGCTGGCTGAGAAGTCCTTTACGCTGGGAGCCCAGGCTGTGTCAGCGGCTAACAACATTGCCCTCCTCGCAGCCTCCCTATCCCGTCTAACAACGGGTAGGTCTGAGTTGACCAGCGAGGAGATTGACGAGGCGTCCAGGATTTCTGGCGCTATTCTTCATTTGACACAGGCGTCAGCGATATGCGCAGGCCGGTCCATGGCCACCTCGGTGGTCATGGAACGTCACCTCTGGTTGTCAATGACAGCCATGAAGGAGACGGACAGAGCCTCGCTGCTAACGCTCCCGTCTCTAGCGAGGGCCTCTTTGGGGGTCGCCGTTAAGGAGGCGACGGAACGTTTTGGTAAGCTTGACGAAAGAGAAAGCACCTGGCTAAACACCTGCCATTGGTAGGCAAGTTTAGCAGGGCCTCAACTAACCCGTCAACCTCTAACGCCCCCCAGTAGAACTACAGGGAGGCGATGGGCCAGGCGACAGGCGCCTACCACCGACAGCAGGCGAGCGGGCTCGGCCCCTCCAGCGACGACGGTGGTGGCGACGATTCCGCCGGCGAGAGAGGTCGTCACAAAACCGTCCTGGCAACACCAGAAGGTCAGCCAGAAACGACGCGTCAATGACGGGACGAGGGGGAGAGGACGGATGACGGCTCGGCGCTGTACGCGACAGAGCTCACTGTTCCCCCCCACACTACTGTTCAGGGCATGGAGGGAAATGTTTATTGTTGTTATGTGAATAAAGAGCTGGCTCTCACTGACATTGTCACAAAAGAGCCTTTCTTCCATGACACATTGCAGAGTACTTCACGTCCTATGAATTTCTCTCACCATCCTGAGTGTAGCTCAACCCACCGAGGGTGCGTAGTTGAACACACTCAGGAGAGGAAAGAGAAAAAGGTAGCAAGGCGTAGCCTTAGCTCACCTAATAAATATATTTTACTACAGACTCCTAGGAGCTCTGTAGTAAAGGTCTCACATAGCAGGCAGCTGTCTCAGTCTAAATATGACATGAAGACGCAGCCGCTAGCTGGGAATGACGCCTTGCTTCAGGCTAACGCCTCAGCCAGCGCAGTTCAGACCCGTGCGACGTTCACAGAGGGCCGGAATACTAGAGTTACAGGTGTAACCAATGTATGGGCGCCCCCGGTTAATTCAGAACGTAACAATGCCCACTACTCTGAGTGCAGCTCACACACCTAGAGTGTGCTGTTGAGCAGCCTCATGAGACCAGTGAAAAAGAGGTATTGTGGCGCCACCTTGTGGTACCAGTTAGAGACCACACTTTCCAGACTCTGTTGAGTACTGCAGTGGACGGATCTCATGACAAGCAGCAGTCTCAGTCAGACAATGACATGATGACGCAATTGCTATCCGTGGAGGGCGCTCTGTCTCAGGTTAATACCTCAGTCAGTGCAGCTCAAAACCGTGCTGCGTTCACGGAGGGCCGGAATACTAGAGTTACAGACGTAACTAACGTATCAAGGCCTCCGATTCTCTCAGAACGAGCTGATGTTTCCTCTCCCCTTTCGAGGGGGGCCCGCCTTGGGCTATTCCACCAACCCAGTGCTGGGGAATAGCGGCGGCGAGGGCCATAGACGAATACAGGTCCTTCCTACTGGATGCACCACAGCTTCGTGCGCGCCCGCTTTCTCTGCATTGCTGGCAGTGGCAACGAAGCTGTACCCTCTCACGCTGGCTAGAACAGACGTTGCAGAAGGGTTATGCCCTCCAATTCCATCGAACCCCACCCCCGTTCAGGGGAGTGGTGGAGACGGTGATGAAAACACCGGACAAAGTGGCCGCTCTGATGTCAGAGATTACGGAACTTTTGGCGAAGGAGGCGGTCACAGTAGTTCCCCGGGAGCAGAGGAACAAAGGGCTATATTCGCCTTATTTCCTAGTGCCCAAAAAGACGGGGGGAGTGAGGCCGATTTTGGATTTACGCACTCTCAGCGAGAGCATAACCAAACGACCCTTCCGAATGCTGACGACAAAACGTCTACTGGAATGTGTCCAGAAAGGAGACTTTTGTACAAGCATAGACCTAAAGGACGCGTACTTCCATGTGCCGATACAATCGCGTCACAGGAAGTTTCTGCGGTTCGCCTTTCAAGGGGTGGCGTACGAGTTCACGAGGATGCCATTCGGGTACGCCCTGGCACCTCGAACGTTTTCCAAATGTGTGGAGGCGGCATTGGAGCCGCTGCGTCGTCAAGGGATAAGGCTATTAGCCTACCTAGACGACCTGCTGGTTCTCGCCCCGTCAGCAGAGCTGGCGTTCACTCACACAACACAGACAGTGATTCATCTCACGCGTCTGGGGTTCGCTGTGAATTGGAAAAGAGCGCACCCTGGCCCAGTCATCAGATTGTCTACCTGGGGCTACAGCTAGACACTGTAATGATGAGGGCTCGAATTTCGGACCCTCGAAGGGTAGCATTGTTGCTAGCCCTGAGGAAGTGTCGTCCGAATCACACAGTGACGGCGTTGTCGATCATGTCACTTTTGGGTCTCATGTCGTCAGCCCACTCTGTGGTCCCGCTGGGACTCCTGCACATGCGCAGAATACAGCGATGGTTCGCCCAACTAAGACTAGACCCAGTGCGTCAACGTCATCGGTTGGTGGTGGTTCCTCTCTCGCTAAGAGCAGACCTGGACTATTGGAGGAATCCGAGCGTTCTCACGCACGGAGTCCCGATGGGCAAGGTGTCATCCTACATTCCAGTATTTACAGATGCTTCTCTGACTGGATGGGGAGGGACATGTCAGACTCAAGCGATAGGAGGTGTATGGCCTCAATCAGGTCGTCACATAAACCTCTTGGAGTTGGAAACGGTTTGACTGGTTCTGACCCACTTCGCGCCTACCCTTCGGGTCGCGATGTGCTGGTCTGGTCAGACAACCGGACCACAGTAGCTCACATAAATCGCCAGGGAGGGGTCAGGTCACCTGCCCTCCACAGGGCGGCAGAGGAATTGTGGCTGTGGGCTCACAAGCACCTTCGCTCGTTGAGAGCAGCACACATTCCGGGCTACTTGAACGTAGGAGCAGACCTCATGTCAAGAGGGGGTCCTCGAGACGACGAGTGGTGTCTGCATCCGGACATTGTTCTCCGAATTTGGGAACAGTTCGGGAGAGCCGAGGTGGATCTGTTCGCGTCACGCGTGAACGCGCAATGTCCCCTATGGTTCTCTCTGAGGGAACAGGACGAGCCACCACTGGGAAGAGACGCATTCGCGCACTACCCGTGGCCGAAAGTTCTCCTGTATGCATTCCCTCCGCTGTCTTGCATTCTCCCACTGCTAGCCAGGGTGAGGTCAGAGGGGCTGTCAGTGATACTGATAGCGCCCGATCGCCCGGGGGCTCCGTGGTTTGCGGAGATGAGTCAGATGTTGATTGCGCCACCTTGGCCAATTCCACATCGACGGGACGCGTTGACCTAGGCGGGAGGCTCGATAGGGCAGTGGCCCATAATCGGCCAACCACTGAAGGCTTGGTTCCTGAATGGGACAGGTTGAGGCGCCGTGGGTTATCTGATGCAGTGATCAGAACCATACAAGGTGCACGAGCCAGTTCCACTTCTAGGATGTATACCAGCAGATGGAACGTTTTTTCACGATGGTGTGACACACAAGGTGTGGACCCCATGAACTGTCAGGTTGAGAGTGTGCTCTCTTTTCTGCAGTTTATGTTTGATAAGCAGAAATCACCCTCCACCATTAGAGTGTTTGCAGCGGCAATTTCAGCTGGTCATGAGGGGTTTGGCGGAACGAACGTGTTCAGCCATCCTTTAGTGAAACGTTTCTTATTGGGAACGCGGCGGCTTAGGCCAATGCCTAGAGCCACGCTGCCCCCAGTGGGATTTGGCCTTGGTACTCGAGCGCTATGTAAGTCGCCGTTCGAGCCATTGAATCAAATACCCCTCAAGATGCTGTCTATCAAGACGGCACTGTTGCTCGCCTTGACTACCGCTAAGCGTGTCAGTGATTTGTGTGCCCTGTCGACGAGACCCGACTGCCTTGCCATTAATGGCGATCTGAGCAGAGCGGTGTTACGTCCCTAACCCGGCGTTTGTGCCGAAGGTTATTAGCAGTGCATATAGATCACAGACCGTGGAGTTGTGGGCTTTTTCTCCCCCCTCCTCATGGGGAGAGGAGTGAGGAAAAGCTTCATTGTCTGTGCCCAGTGCGCGCTTTGGCGTGTTACGTTGAGCGCACAGCAGCGATTAGGTCATCGCCTCAGCTGTTTGTGTGTCACGCGTGCGGCTGCATTAGGTAGACCACTTTCAAAACAGCGATTGTCTCATTGGCTTTGTGAAGGTATTGAGACAGCTTACGAGGCAGCGGGCGACAACTGCCTCAGGGTATCAGAGCTCACTCCACTCGTGGAGTAGCAGCTTCTACTGCCCTCTTCAGAGGAACAGGGGTAGAGGATATTTGTAGAGCAGCGTCATGGTCGACACCGTCTCCATTTATCCGTTTCTATCTTCTAACGCTTTGGCTCGATCTGTACTCAGCGTGGCTGAAGGGAGATCTTGAGCAAGAAAGAGAGGAAAAAAGCAGGACTGTGGACATGGGTGTCCATCAGGTCCGCTTTGGTTAGGAAGACATATTCTGTTTCTATCTATGAGATATGCCTTCTAACTCTTTGGCTCGATCTGTACTCAGCGTGGCTGAAAGGAGATCTTGAGCAAGAAAGAGAGGAAAAAAGCAGGACTGTGGACATGGATGTTCATCAGGTCCGCTTTGGTTAGGAAGACATATTCTGGACAGATATGTTTTCTAACTCTTTGGCTCGGTCTGTACTCAGCAAAGCTGAAAGGAGATTTTGAGCCAGGAAGAGAGGATAAAGCAGGACTATGGGCAGGTTCCCATCAGGTCCGCTTTGGTTAGGAAAACATGTTTTTGTGATAGATAGGCTTTCTATCTCTCTGGCTCGATTGTACTCAGCATAGCTGAAGGGGAATCTTGAGCTAGAAGAGAGAAAAGCAGGACGATGGACACAGGTTTCTATCAGGTCCGCTTTGGATGGAAAGCATATCTTGTGGCATGTCTCTTGACTGACAGGGTCAGTATAGTAGAGACATGTATTGAATTGACAGAATGTGAGGTCATCTATCTGATTGTTCAGTTTAGTATGACTTATATTTTGTTCCTGCCTACTAATCTCTGGGATTCCATTGAGTGAGTGAGGTGGTCTACTGTGCACATAATGTAGAGTGACACTTGGTGTCATTCCATTAGTGGTCGGTGGTGTTTTCACAGGATATTGAGGCACATCTATCTGCTAGTACAGATTAGTGTAGCTTCTATTCTGGTGATCTGCCCACTAGTCATTGGCATTGCCATTGAACTAGGTGGGGCGGGTCCTTAACCGATGACGCGGTATATTGTGACGCCCGTAGGGGTTTTTAGTTGCAGTACTGCGGGAATTGGTTGCGGCCATTGCTAGGCTTGACCTTTTCATTTTTTAATGGGAAGTGTTAGGCTCGGCAGGGAGTACATTTTGGAGCGCTACGCTCCGCCTTAAACCACTAGGAGCAGAGCTCCCCTATGGGGCGGAGCTCCACGATATAGAACGATTAGTTACCGGAGTGTAACTCCAGTTCTATGAGTGGAGCGGAGCCCCATAGGACTTAAGGCCCTGCCGACCCTCTCTAGTCTCGCTGAAGATAATATCTCGGGAGGCTGATTGAGGGGAGGCGTCCCCTCTTATAGGGACACCTGTGCTCCCATTGGCTGCAGGTGTGTGCATAATTTTGCTTCAGGCTGTTGCTGCCTTAGGGCAGAGGGTAAACCACTAGGAGCAGAGCTCCCCTATGGGGCTCCGCTCCACTCATAGAACTGGAGTTACACTCCGGTAACTAATCGTTCTCTGTTTATAAAACTCTAAAAAGAGTAGCACGGTAGCAGTGTTACCAATTTAGCGACTTTGTCGCTATATTTAGCGAGTTTTCAGACCCCACTAGCGACACATTTTCAAAAAAGCGACTAGCGACAAATCTAGCGACTTTTTCTGGTGTTATTGAAGACTTTTGGAGACTCTGACGTGAAAGCACGTATCGTTCTTACTCTTCTCAAGAGCAGCGGGTACTGCCATGCAGTCCCAAAGCACTTACAGGTGGCCCAGTCCTCGCGCAGCAGTCCCTCCCAGCTGCAGTCAGAGCAGGAGATGTTCACCCCTCCGCATCCAGACTGCAAATGAATCCCACATGTGGGAAGCCACCACTGGCTGATCCCGTCCTGGCTTACATTCAGGGCGGGATGTAAATGTAGGGTGTTTTTTACTCACTTTTTGTCTCTCCCACGACGTTATTCCTCTCTCCTACAGCGTCTATCACAATTACATGCACATGGCCAATTATGCAAATTGGGTGATTACATAATTTAGCGACTTCTAGCGACTTGTTGGCAACACTGCATAGTGCTGTTTTATGTACAATGTTGTCAACAAAATTAGGTTGCTGTTACTCCAGTCCCAATTGCAGAATGCAGCCTTTTGACAGCATGTACTAAAGTCTACTTAATCCACACTTGTATTAGTCCCCTCTGTTTGGAGATTGGTATTAGGCCATGACAACGAAAATGCAGCAGACAGACCTACAGTATGTTTTAGCAGGGAGGTTTGGTAGGTTGACCTGATTTTGTCGAACAGATTGTAAACCCAAAAGTGTACATTTTATTCTAGACAAAAAATAATTTGGTTAGGGTGTAGGGGCAGATATATGTAATCTTTTCTTCAGGAGATTTTATTATTTATGTACATTATTTAGTCTGATCAGTGGAAGAATTTTCATTCTTAACAATGAGATAAAATATAGGGTAATTTGTGTGTTTGTCCGCAAGAACACTTCTATTATTCCCCACACTTATTTACTATCCCACCTCTTTCCAATTTTGCCAGTGTCATCTCATTTGAAATCTGATATCCCTACTTGTATCTTTTAAAATGAATTATACAAAATGAGTTATATGAGGCTATGTATTTTTGCTGCCATTCATGGATAGTTTTGAATAAGTCATACAAATAAGCATTGGATATTAAATGCTCCAGGAATCAAATATAATTATTAACATTTTAGTACTGTGCCCATGCTAGGCAGAATACGTAGAATTGCAGGAAATTAGCTTCGTTATAATGATTTGTGATACAAGATTCATTAATGTATGTAAAACTCATAAGCTGCATGTAGGAGAGAGGACAAGGACACGCCATGTGTTATAGAGGTCATGAGTGAGGAACATAAGTTCTGCGTGCCAAGATAGATTGCGGGCCACTTGTGCTAATCTTAGAAGGTGTATGTGATGGAATGGCCTGGCTAGGATGACACAATACCAAGTATGGGGATGCTATTGTGGTTGATGAGTGACACTCAATGATGGTTGGCAGATGTTGGAAGAAGCAGCTCGGAGAGCATTATATAAACTGAGAGATTTTGTATGGAAGTCATTCAGATGGCAGGAGGCTACGTCCGTACCGCCTGTCATTGAATCCATTATTGTAACCATTAAATAATATCTGAATAAACTCTCCATCTGTGTCCCATATTCTCTTACATACTGAACCTCTCGATACCAGAAACTCATCATAACAAGCTTTAAAACAGTAACATTTTCCATCTAGGGGATGTGCCAGGGGGCAATGAAATTCACATAGTAAATCTCACTCCAAGCTTTCTTCAAAAATTGGCAGCCCTGATGTCATCTGGTTTTAGAATACAATACAGAAGTGAAACCTAGTTGAGGATTGACATGATAGTGCCCGCAATGGTGAAACACTCCTTATCTGAACACAAGAACGTCAGATTTCCCCCATATGATGGCAGAGATACCCCACGGACATCTTACTAGCCAACTGTCCCCACCTTTAGTCCATCCAAACTCCCCTTGATAGCTTCCATTGATTGTCTGAGCTTCTTCACCTATCCTTGTTTCTCCACTATTCTTTGGTGGGGGGTTCACTTGCTGCTGCAGAGGGAATGGAATTCCGTTAACTTACAGGTTATTTGACAAACACATCACTGTGTTCCCTAGGCCTAGACAGAAAGCTAATGATGGGATTGTGCGGTATTAAGTTAGGCCTAAATGTAAAAGAGAGAGAAGTAAACGTCCATACAAAACTGAACTGATAACTAGCTAAGTAGCTATATGTTTTCAGTGAAAATAGCTAACCGTCATGGGCCAGAGTGCCTCTCTGTTTCTGCTGGGACAGTCTCGTGTCCTTTAGGGTCGCCTGTGAGACACGCGTAGCAGATACACACTTTATAAGTGTGACAGTACAACTCTTCCACCTTGTCGTGTTGTGGACAAACTATGTCTTGAAGACATCCCATGGCCATCACCAGCTTGTGCTTCTGGAAGGCTGGGGAATCAATGTGCCGCTGGTGGAGGTGCGTTTCACAGTATGAGACAAGGCATACCAAACATGACTTTGTAGCTTTCAATTTTCTTTCTCTCCGCTCTGCCGCAATCACAATGATTTCAAACTTCCTAGATCTTTTCTCCACCTTGGCAGTGCCATTTATCACCATTGCGATAAAGGCCACAAAGTCCACCTTTTTAACCTTTAAAATGTCAGGATCCTCTTGGTGTAAGACAACCCCTGCAGCCTGCAGTGAAGGCCTATCCACTATGGACTCTTCTGGTGCAACATTCAAACCCTCAACCCTTTTCACAGCTTCTGCATATGAAATGCTCTGTATAACCCTGACTTTGGCCACCTCATTCTCATATAGCCTTGTGGGGCATTCAGAAGACGTGGCTTTATGAATCCCACCGCAATTACAACATGTCACATTTTCTTCACTTTTATGTCACATAATATGATATTTTCCACATCTTGTGCATCTCGGCTTCTCCCTTCTACAAACACTTTCTACATTACCAAAAGCTTTACAATGTTCATACTGCATTGTTCTTGGGATAAATGCTCTAACTCTGTAGTTAATATACCCTAACCGCACTTCATTAGGGAGAGACTCCATTTCAAAAAACAAAAGAACAGATAAACTCTTCACATTTTCCCCATTCACCACTTGATTCATCTGACGTGCTTCAATCACTCCAGGAATATTTTTCATCTCTTCCAAATCAACTTCCCACGAAACGCCAGATATAACCCCCTTAAGGGGTGCCCTGTTCCGAAGCGACACACACAACACTTCAAACTTATCAAATCGATTAAGACACAACGCACGTTCCTTCTGTTCCGCAGAATCACAAAAAATCTAAACAAGCCATCCTCTCGTGATCCTCACATCCTTCACTTTACACAGAACTCTCTCCACCAGTTTGGATAACTCAAATGGTTTCTTCAAGATTGGTACTCTGCTCAGCTGTTCCTTATTAACAAACCATACTCCTACTAGAATCGAAGGGTCATTCTCATCACTGTACCCTACTTTGCTCCGTTATCCATTCTTTTGAACAATACTCCAATTCTCCTTGATTCTACCACCATTGTATTCAGATTCCACATCATCCGCTTCCGCCATCTTCCGTGAAGCTGTCAAAAAAAACTCCTCTTCTCCCAAAGCTAGGCATTCTTCTTCTTCTTCTTTGGGATTTGGTTACACTTTTAGGTGCATACACCACCACCTACTGTAATGGTGTGTGAGGCCATTCACGGCCTACCTACATTATATTCTTTGATACAATAATACAAAATTGGGAAAAAGGAAAAGTGAATTTGTCCTACCACCTATTAGCCCTCTCAAAAAAAAAGAAAAGGAAAAAAAAGAAATGATTTAACCCTATTGATATAACGTTTTGTCATAGTGTTGTGGGAACAAAGTTAAATCTGTTAGATAGGTAACTCTTGGTGCCACAGAGTCTGAATGCCAAGGATTCCAGTACGTCTAGGGAGCTTACTGGTGTTTATCTTAGAATTATTGTTAGATGGAATATACTGACTTGGGTACAAGCTGGTACTATCAGGGTGGGGAGTGTCCACTGATGGTTACCAGATGTTGTTGAAGAAACGTGTAACATGAAGTATATAAACTGAGAGACTTCCTTTGTCCAGGGTTCGAATGACAAGAGGCAACGCCTGTGCCATTTTTTATGCGAAACCGGTACCGTATCTATTAAATACTTTGCATCAACTCTCCATATAATTGTTTAAGTATATTCTTGTATGCTGAATTACTTGATACCAGAGAAACTCATCATAACACCTATCTAGTCATACTCCAGACCAACGGTCTAAGAGGACATATCACTAACATTCAACACCCCCTGCAGCTGTTCTGCTGTAAATCCTCGCAATCCCAATTACTTCTCTGCCGCTGCCACCACAACCTCTATTTTCTGTGACTTTCGATCAATTTCTGCAGTACAATTAACAACCATGGCTATAAATGCTAAAAATCCCACTTTACTGAAGCACATATTCTTCCCATCACTGTCTCTTGATCTCTGTCTACTCACAGGAATCCTCTCAGGATCCCTCACCCTGTACCCATCTTCCTCTACCACTCTTCACTGCTTCGGCATATGACAATTTCTGTACCCGTCTAATCCTGGCAACCTCAATCTGCCTTTCTCAAACCGGACACCTCCAATCTCCAGCCCCATGATCACCCCCACAACTAACACACACAACTTTCTCCACCAATTCTTTGTTTCATGCCCTCCTGCACACTTCTCACATCTAGGCATCTCCCTCCTACACACTGCTGCAATTTGCCCATAACCTTGACACAGAAAACACCGTAATATTTTCGGAACATAAACTCTCAAGGGATAACTGACACTTCCTACTTTGACTTTATCTGGTAAAGACTCTGCATCAAAACTCAGCATGACAGATAATGTCTTCTCTGTTTCCCCACCGTATCTACGTTTCACCGAACGGCTGGTGTCACAGACATCGGGAATCTTCATTTTCAACTGCTTCTCCTCAACACTTAATGCCATCCCCGTTATCACTCCTTTCAATGGTGCCCTGCTCCAGAGTGTAAAACGTCACAATTCTTGTCCCTAATCTTGTAATCCGGAGCGCCCACTCCCTCTGGACTGAGGAAACACAAAACATTATCACAAGTCCACTCTGAGTTACCTTCACCAACTCAACAGTCCCCAACCTCTCCTCCACCCAACCTAACACCACATATGGATCAACCAAAAAGCACGGATCCATTCTCTCTACAAATCTCACTTCCACTGGGCCAAAATCATCCTTATCATCCTTGGGACGAGGCCCGAACTCGGCGTTCCTCGCCGCAGCTACTTCACCCTCACCCCAGACAATTGCGGTAAACAGCGCCACACTCAGGCAGAAAACGGAATGTTCTATTCTCAGCAATTATATCTCTATTTGAGCAAAATACGTAGTTTTGTTGTGATCACAAGAACATCCTAATAATTCTGGTAACGAGCCCCACAGTCAGGCAGACAAATCTGAATGTTCTATCACAAAGTGAGAACAATCAATTTCCCTGTCTGATATGGCTTCTACTTAGCAATACTATAAGAGTAAATGAATAGATTATATTCACTGCTATACACCTGTCTCCAATATAATCGCATAATTTACACAAACCCACCTCTGACTTTCGTGTGAAAAGGTGTTCCATGGTCTGTTTTGTCAACGAGGTCAATGTATTCCAAAGATTTGTGGTAACCAGATCATCCCAATAATTTAGGTAGCCTAGTAAACGTTATCTCATCACACCGGCATAAAATGACTAAAGAAACCGTGGGCTGCTCCGTTTTGATTTTCTCTATGATTTCACCTAACAGGCCATTGTTGTCTTAAGAAGGCCTGGGGCTAAACAACTTTCTACACTGAGGACATTGACAGACGTCAACGTCCCAGAAGCCTGCGATGCATTGCATGCAACAATTGTTTGCACACGGAGTAGTCGTTGTATTTTTCAGTACATTGAGACATATCTAGCATTTAAAAATGTCCAGACGTTGTCAGCCATTCTCTTTTGTAAACTGGTTAGCTAGCAGCAAAGTGAACTCAGAGATGTTTGGCTAAATTATCTAGCTAGCTACAGCAGCTAGCTGCCTGTCAAAGTAATTGACAGACTAGACACTGTTTTGCGTATATCGGGTGCAACATTTGGAAAGTATTCAAACCCCTTCCCTTTTTCCACATTTTATTACATTACAGCCAGTGGCGGTCAGTGCCGTTTAAAATGAGGGAGGATTATTATTTTTTTCATGAGCATGGCCTCATTTCTATTACATCATATTGGATGACTGTCATTTATATTCCATTTACCCAGTTCAATTTAACAGCGATAGGTTTAGGCTACTAAATTTTCCCTATACCCATCATGAGGTTGCTACAACCTAGCTTATAAATGAAAGTTTACAACGTAGGTGCACACAGGTCAAGAGACAAATTTGAGGTGACAGACAGTAATCATTAGTCCAACAGTTGCAAACGAGAGTTTCTATTGGACAAATTTAGGTATGTTTATCCCCGTTGTGTTCCGTTTGCTTCCGTTTAAGAAATGTTTTTCAACAGAATCGGCGGAATGATTACACAACTGATCACCACTGATCACATGCTTCTACATCTGCATTGCTTGCTGTTTGGGGTTTTAGGCTGGGTTTCTGTATAGCACTTTGTGACATCTGCTGATGTAAAAAGGGCTTTTTAAATAACATTTGATTGATTGATTGATTGAGTTCACTTTCATAGCAGCCACGTTGTATTCTTTCTCGCATCTATGCACTCTCCTCCTCTCACCTTTGCTTGTGGACTTCAATGCACAACACATCAGCTGTTTGTGTTCAGGCAAAAAAAAACGTTCCAAGCCAAACCGCTATACACAGCCTACATCGTTGTCACCATATTAGCTAAAGTAACGTCATAGTCAGCCTAGCTAATAGAACTAATGCGTTAGCAAACCCGCTACAGTCATGAAGTAATGTTACAGTCTACAGTCAGTAAGCAGTTACACCGGCGAGCCCCGGTGGCAATATATTAGTAAAACCAAAAGCTTACCTTGACTTGGAAAAGTTCCAGTGTTGTGTTGGATAGTCATAGCCAGCTAGCTAACATAGCTTCCCTCTGTTTGAGCAGGGTGTTTCAGTAGTCTAAGCTAGCTAGCTGCATTTGCTAGCTAAGTAAGTGAAACTGAAAAAAAAAATTGAAATCTCTCTCTCTATTTCTCTCTTGCTTCTCCTTCATTTTGGAAGAAATGAATTTGTTCAAAACTGTTCAACTATTGTCTTTCTCTCTCTTTGAGTCAACTGCTCACCACATTTTATGCAAGGTAGTGCTAGCTAGCTGTAGTTTATGCTTTCAGCACTAAATTATTTATCTGATCCTTTGATTGGGTGGACAACATGTCAGTTCATGCTGCAAGAGCTCTGATAAGTTGGAGGACATCCTCCAGAAGTTGTCATAATTACTGTGTAAGTCTATGGAAGGGGGTGGGAACCATGAGCCTCGTAAGTGTTGTATTGAAGTCAATGTACCCAGAGGAGGACAGAAGCTAGCTGTCCTCCAGCTACACCATGGTGCTACCCTAGAGTGCTGTTGAGGCTACTGTAGACCTTCTTTGCAAAATAGTGTGTTTTAATCAATTATTTGGTGACGTGAATATATGTAGTATAGTTTTATCTAAAAATGATGACTTTTTAAATGTTTAAAAATATATATTTTAATGAAATTCACTGAGGAGGATGGTCCTCCACTTCCTCCTCTGAGGAGCCTCCACTGGTTACAGCCTTATTCTAAAATGGATTAAATAAATAAAAATCCTCATCAATCTACAGACAATACCCCATAATGACAAAGAAATACCTTATTTACATAAGTATTCAGACCCTTTGCGATGAGACTCGAAATTGAGCTCAGGTGCATCCTGTTTCCATTGATCATCCTTGAGATGTTTCTACAACTTGATTGGAGTCCAAATGTGGTTAATTAAATTGATTGGACATGATTTGGAAAGGCACACACCTATCTATATAAGGTCCCACAGTTGACTGTGCATGTCAGAGCAAAAACCATCCGTGATGTCGAAGGAATTGTCTGTAGAGCTCCAAGACAGGATTGTGTCGGGGCACAGATCTGAGGAAGGATACCAAAACATTTCTGCAGCATTGAAGGTCCCCAAGAACACAGTGGCCTCCATCATACTTAAATAGAAGAAAGTTTGGAACATTACATTTGACATTTTAGTCATTTAGCAGACGCTCTTATCCAGAGCGACTTACAGTTAGTGAGTGCATACATTTTTCATGAACCACCAAGACTCTTCCTAGAGCTGGCAGCCCGGCCAAACTGAGCAATTGGGGGAGAAGGTCCTTGGTCAGGGAAGTGACCAAGAACCCAATGGTCACTCTGACAGAGCTCAGAACCAAGATTGAACTCTTTGGCCTGAATGCCAAACGTCACGCCTGGAGGAAACCTGGCACCATCCCTACGGTGAAGCATGGTGGTGGCAGCATCATGCTGTGGGAATGTTTTTCAGCGGCAGGGACTGGGAGACTAGTCAGGATCAAGGGCAAGATGAACGGAGCAAAGTACAGAGATATCTTTGATGAAAACCTGCTCAGAGCGCTCAGGACCTCAGACTGGGGCGAAGGTTCACCTTCCAACAGGACAACGACCCTAAGCACACAGCCAAGACAACGCAGGAGTGGCTTCGGGACAAGTCTCTGAATGTCGGAGTGGCCCAGCCAGAGCCTGGACTTGAACCCGATCGAACATCTCTGGAGAGACCTGAAAATAGCTGTGCAGCGACGCTCCCCATCCACCCTGACAGAGCTTGAGAGGATCTGCAGAGAAGAATGGTGTGCCAAATACAGGTGTGCTAAGATTGTAGCGCCATACCCAATAAAACCTGAGGCTGTAATCGCTGCCTAAGGTGCTTCAACAAAGTACTGAGTAAAGGGTCTGAATACTTATGTAAATGTGGTATTTCATTTTTATGTTTTTTATAAATTGCTAAAAATTCTAAAACCCTGTTTTTGCTTTGTCATTATGGGGTATTGTGTGTCCATTGATGACGAAAAAATACAATTTAATCCATTTTAAAATAAGGCTGTAACGTAACAAAATGTGGGATAAGTCAAGGGGTCTGAATACTTTCCAAATGCACTGCCTTTGTTAGGTCGGACTGGGGAATGCACATTTGGGTCATTAAAAAAAGGGGAACGGGAAAACCTAAACTGCACCACCATCTAACCCTGCACCTATACACTATCCCCCCAAAAACCCACCACCCCATCCCACTACTTTGGCCCTACACAATCCTACACCAGGTTGGCCTGGGAGGATGGAACCCCTTCTCTCAAAACATCCTTTGTATCTTCTGCACTAAAGTCTCTCACACCAAAATATTTCTCTGCTGCTGCAACTACCACATCTATCTTCTGTGATTTCCGCTCCATCAGTGCAGTGCAGTTGATCACCATGGCTATAAATGCAAGAAATCCAACCTTACTAAAATTAATCCTCTCTGGATCTCGCTCTTCAGGCCTACTCACAGTCGACTCACCAAACGGCGGGCGTCACAAACACCAGGAATATTATGTTTCATTTGATCCACCTCTATACTCAACGCTATCCCTTTGAGCGGCGGCCTGCTCCAGAGAGAAAGCACGACACAGGTTGAGGTGCGTGACTCGAAGCGCCCGCTTTCTGTGGACGGCGGATACACAATTAATCTAAACAATTCCACTTCTCAACACTTTCATAGATGTAACCATTCCCAGTTTGTCCTTTACCCAGCTTGTCATAACGTATGAGTCAGCCAAAAAGCAGGAATCCACTCTTTCCAAAGATCTCACGCCTACCGGTCCAAAATCATCTCTGGTTGGATTCTCAGCGCAAACGTTAGAAGTCTCTACTACACCTGTCGCAACAGGTAGACCTACTTCATTCTGGTCTTGCTCAACCTCAGAGTGCTCACCACTGCCGACCAACTCCATTTCGAGATCCTCAAGATTCTCATGAGAGCAAGAAGACCTAAAGGTAAGATTACTTGGTTTGTATTCATGAGTCAAATCTTAGCAGCGCCATTCTTACGCTTTCGCGTAAGGGCGTGGTTAGAAACCATAGCGAGCTTTTCACTGGATTAATTTGAAAGATATTGCAACTGTAATAACTGGGAAGCGCTAGCTACTTTCAAACATAAAACTCAGGACAGTATGAACAAATTTGAAGCATCATAAAATTGTCCTTTTGAATTTGTTTGTAAGATTTTGACAAAAAAATAAAAATAAATAAACAATCAAAAGATGTCAAAATGATGTTTGCATCTTGTTTCCAAAGCAAAGTTCCACCAGGTGACAGCAGTCAGTAGGCATACAAACAGATGATTGTAACAGAAGACAACGTAATCATTGACACCCCAGTCACACAAAACATATTGATGAAAATGCATTATGAACAGTACACACACGATAATAATTTAGCAAGGTGTCGTATCGGGTGAATGGTGGCAATTATTGCTGATGAACAAAGGAGTCCGCTCATACTGAACTTGGATCATAAGGTTTATTCATATCACAAGCTTCAGCATAAGTGACAGATGTCATGACATCCGGAGAACGGCGTCCCAGATTGTAATGGCCGTTCTGCCCTTTCTTTGTCTAGCCCCTACTTATAAACAATGCAAAAAGATGGGTGGCTCCCTCTTCTGGCCAATCACCAGTCTCCCCTGGGGCGTCACCCTCCAAACGCCACATTTGGCCTAACATAAACAACATTCAATTTCTTCAAGAAAAACATTTAACAAAGGCATAATCCCAATACACAACATTTCCCCCCTTCGAGACGAATTAAAAGTCTCGAAAACAAACAGAATAGGATTATGACAAGTAACAATTTATCTTATTGAGTATCTTTAACATTAAACCAAAAACATTCTCCTCTAGAGTGTATATACCTTTCTATGAAATATGAATAACTGTTTATGAAGTGTGAATACATTACTATGAAATATGAACAAATCTTTATGGAGTGTAAGAGCGAAAAACTGTCTGGCAACCTTCGTTCCAAATCCATCCATCAATCAAGACAGTAAAATTCTCTCATGGTCCCTCTGCCCCAGGCAACCACCTCGGTACTCCCGATAAACTCATAAACAATGTAAATGCATTTGAAACTATGATGCAATTAAATACACATGTAAGCCCCTGCAAACAAAATCCTATCCAAAAAATATCCACTCTAAGGCTGGTCAACCCATTGGACCCTACAGTGGACCTCTCCCTGCCTAGACTCCCTGTCCCTAAGCATCACCGAAATAAACAAAAACATCTAAGATCCCCACATGTATTCAATAACATCAAATATCCTTCTACAAAAATTAATCCCTAAGAATATGACACAATTATGTATTACACATCAAATATGTCTATATTTCATTGCAGACACTGGAATGTAGTCCACTACACTTCATCTCCCCGTAGTCTCCTCTTCCAATGGATTGTTGATGATGGAATCGGAATCTTTCCACACCCTCCTTGTTTCATCTCCTCCAGTCATATTGTCCCTTCATATTGTCCTTGTTTGAGTATTTCAATCTCCACATGTTACCCCAAATGCTTGTGGAAGAAAAAGAAAAGACCAAACAGTATCTTTTGCAAAACAACACTTTCAAATTGAACATCAATATCAACTAAGAATATAAAAATGATATATAAATGATGTATGAATCACATTAAATGATAGAATAATGAACTAGGATAATTATCCATTCATACACTTCCCCCCTTTGATTCATAAAATCATACCAACATCACCCCAATATTGAGATTTTTTTTTGTTGAAAAATGATCAAATCATCAAAAATGATATTTATCCATTCAGTTCCACTTGTCCATCTTCATCCAGATCAGGAACAGTCAACAACGGCATCTGAGTGTTGTCTCCAGGCATCACTCTCCAACCTATCTCAATATCATAGCTTTCTCAAAGGTCAGTAACAAATTACAAACATCACACACAGTGCTATCAAAGCTGCCATTAAATGTAACCCATCACTGCCCCTACTGGCCTACCTGATCATGCAACCAAGTCTTCGCTGACTTCCGCTCCTTCAGATATACCAAATGCATCCCTTATATTCTTCAATGCATATATAACCCTAGTGATAATATCTGAACTATCTGGACTCAAAGTATAAATAATATTATCAATATGATCTTCCCAAATGTTACACCATACCATGGAAAAAGTCCCCCCTTCTCCCTTAGATTTATCCTTCAATGATAGGCTTGAAGACTATGACATGTAGCCATGTCTTTTTCATCCTATTTCCAACCTAGCTTCAGATTTCTGTGTCCGGTGCTACCCCTCTTTTAATGGTAAAAACCTCATATGGAAGCTTCAACGTTGACATGTAACAACATCCTGTCCATCCATAGGGTAAGAATATATATGCTTCATCACCACAAACCCTCAAAATATCTCTAAAATTTCCCATAGTCACATTGTCAGGCAAAAGCTAATCTTTTAACCCTCAAAGTCCTGCTCTTCTTACTACCTGGTACATAAAAAGTAACATATTTCTCATTACTACCCTTAAGGTCATGCATACCCAAAGTTATCATATAACATCACAAACTGATATTCCCATAAACATACCCCTTACCTCATATGTTTTATTAGAACCAAACAACTTTTAGCCCTCAATGGTTACACCTCCAATGTTTCAGGGCTCGCTGTTACCTGATTTTTCTTCCCATCTAACAAATGCACACAAGTTAATTCACTTAACCCAATACCACCTATCCTAGGCTTAAACAAATGTTTTGACAACGACATTATTTTATCTGTTACTGACTGTTGTTGCTGATACAACAGTCATGACAAAGCATAAGATTGACACATACTTGATAGAGGTCGAGCGACCGTCTCTAACATGTTTGTTGCTGGAATTCTCAACAGACATGGACCCTCAAGATTCCTCACTGATATTACAGAATGAGTTACTGGAACCAAAGATTCCTACCTGCTATCTTTAATTTTCACAACAGAAGAATCAAACTACATGCATTTAGTTTCTCTCTTCCCTAACGAGCGGTACTGATCAGATACCTCTCCTTGTCTGTCATCAAAATCAAAGACCTCATCCTGTACCTCCATGATGAATCTATATTCTCTCTACTACTATCTGTTCTCCTATTTTAACCCTATTCGTACTATCATTGACAGCACTCTCCAATTCGTAACATAAACCCCTGAGTCCTTCTTGCTACCCCCTTTAATTTCAGAAAAGTTGTTGTCGGTGTCATACTTCCTACATTTGCTATTGCCATCGTATCATTAATCCCTTTCCAAAGTTACCATTAAAGTAGTTGATTTAGTTGATGTATTAACCTCAATTATTTCTACCGATATCCTATGTGTATTATTTACTGTTGGAGTGACTACTGTAATCTACTCCTCCTGAACTCCTTTGGTGACCGCGGAAGCTTCAACAGATTTCAAATCTTCCATTATAGGCGTCACTTTACGAATTACATAGCCTTTTAACCAATAATTCTTAACCGGAACAAATTTTAATGCTTGCACTAGATAAGTACACATATATTCTCCCTGATCTTTCTCTGTACCATTACGCAACATAAGTGAACAGTCACTCATAACCCTCTTCCAAACTATACCTCCTTTGATTAGGTGCAACAGCTTCTACTCTTGGTCCTGATAACAATACTTCTTCTCCATAATTATCTCTCCATGTGGGAGGAACGTCCCCATCCTAACCCTAATAACAGCGTTTTTCCTCTAAAATTGGTGCTGGAGCTATTGGTTCCCTTATAATCAAATGCGATATATTTATGGCTTTAATAACTATCAATGTTGAAAGAGTTAAATTGCTTCTCACTGTTGTTATAATAGACTGACGTGTTAATGTCCTTATTGTTACTTCATCCATTTTCCCCAAAGCTTTGAAGTCTTTGCTTGTACTTCCATCTATCACCACTAGTGTCACTTTTTCCCAACTCTCAGTCCTAACTTTCAAACTTTTGATTATAAAAATACACCTATAATTACCTTGATCTCCCTACTCTAAAGTGTAAATATAGATACTCAATCACCCTCAATCTTCTCTTATCATTCAGCAACACATACTTTCTCATGCTTCTAACAGATCTAAACTCCTACCATATCTTCCCACTCAACTCTAAAATGTCCTTCACCACTGTTCTCTCTCTCTTACTACTAACTTTGAAACTTAGCTTACTGTCTTAGAGTTCCTTCAACCTAGTTCTCCTAACTTTTTAATCTAATCTTTTCTCCTAACCTTTAAAAACCTTTTCCACTGATTTATTCACAAAATCCCTTTACCACCAAATTTTTAGGATATGTGATAGGGAAAGTCTCCACCTGCTTCTGACTTCTTTACACACAGACTTGGCAAACGACTAAACACCTTTTAGCCTAGCCTGAAATCTCTTGGTGTAAGAATGTAACCCAGAATAACAGTCACCCCTTTTAACTTTATTTTTCAGACAGATTGTCTAATAGGCAGTCTAATAGATTATCATCCTTCCTATGATATTATCTTTTGAAGCAAATATGATTCCCAAAAACCCTACTTTTTTAAAATCTTCTACCAGACAGCCATTTAGTGTACATCTTATTGTACAATTCAATTTAAACAATGCATCTCTTCCCAACACTGCAATAACAGTATCTGCTAATATTAGTATGTCTATTTTAATTTCTCTTTGATTTTTATAGCAGAGCTCAATTGGTTCCTTACGAGTAATTAGCTGTTTTACTACCTCAAATCCCTATCCTAATTAGTTAATTTTACATAGTGAGATGTTTAACCTCTTTAGGCTCAACACAGATAAGTTTTTCCACTATTCACCATTCTTCTCATAGTCCTCTGTTTTTACTTCAATTGTTAGATATTTTCTCTTCTTCTCTAATCGATGCTATCAGCTGACACCCCCCTTCGTATCTTCTAGGCACTCTAGAATCTTTAGGGTTCACCTGGAGAACAGGTGATCTTGACTGGCCCCTGTATCTTCCTTAAAAATGTTCTCTGTTGTTTCCTCCTGACTTGTTGCACTCACAGGTAAAGTGACCAATCTGTCCACAATTATAACAGTCTTCTGAAAGTTGCTGGAAGTGTAGCTGAAATCTTCCTCCTCCTTCTAAGCCTTCTCGTCCTCTTCCTCTCCAATTCTGTGTCTGTCCAGAAACTGGCTGTGGATATGGAACACCTGGTACCCCCCTTGGCTGGTACAATTGCATTTGATATTGTTCAGTTGAAGCTGTAGTAGTGATTGTTGATTTGGTTCACTCTGATTCTTCATAACCAAAGCTTCTCTTCTCCTTCTTCTTCTCCAATTCTTGGGATCCTTTTCTCAGCAGTTTCTCTCTTCTGTATCTTCAGCTGTGTTACTTCTTCTAAACTATTTGCTTTATCCAGGCATGATAAACATCGGTCTATATCTCTATTTCTTCTTTGCTAGTCATTGTAGGATAACCTCCTTTTGAATACACAGCACCTTTAGTCTCCTCTTTATCGCTGTCTTCATCTGAACTCGAATCTCTTGTATCCTTCTTCCTTCAACTTCCATCAGAGATCAAATCTCTAGTATCCTTCTTTCCTCTCTTGCCAACTTCCTTCTGATCACAGAGTCATATCCACCCATGACCTCTTCTCAATCACTCTCATCTTCATCATCCTCGTCTTCTTTAACCTCACTCTTCTCTTCCAGACATCTCATTTTCTTCCTTCTGGAGTTTTGGATTCATCTTTATCGTCGTTTCTGCTTGTCCTCTATCTATTATTCGTTCATCTTCATCTCTGATGCAATAATCACCCTGCTGGATGATCACTGGAAGCTGAGGATAAACATCCCTAAGCTCTACTTCCCTTAGCCTTATCTCTATAGCTTTGTTTATCTTATCGCTGGAATCTTTTATCAGTTTTTGTTTGAGAATGAAGGGCAACTTTTGTTTCATTTGCCGGATAACCTAGCAATACTCTTAACTAAAGGATTACCATTTCGTACTATATCAATCGGTGTAATGACTTTTATAGCCTTGCTGTCCTTTCTCCCCATTGTAACTACTCTTTTATATTCCTTTATTATGAATTATCTTATTTTAGACTATATAGCCTATGGCTTCCCCCCTTTAATTATTAATAGAACTAAACAACTCCAAAAAAAAATAAAAAAAAATCAAAAATCAAATCAACTAAAATATGAATATTAAAAAATTCAATTAAATGTTTTATTCAAAAACCATTTCTAATTAAAATAAAAAATCAATTAAAAAAATCAATTAAAAATTATGAATAATTTAAAACCAATTTTTTATTTCTATATCCTAACTTACCCATTTATCAATTAGTGGTGGCTATCTTACCACAACCCATCAAATGCAAGTAGCCAACTTCAGACCACAATTCCCATAACCCCTTGCTCTATAAGCACCGAATTATCTTAAATTTACAGAATAATGTCAGTCCTTGATTCCCAACACAACTCCAATCAACCCCAGTGATGCACATAGCCTCCAAAATGCAATTTTCAATTAAATAGTATTTGCCAAGCCTATGTGAAATTGTCATAACATCAGATATTTTGTAACCAGACCAGTCTCAAACCCTTGACTCGATCCTGTCGCGTCACGTCTTGTCACGTCACGCACACGTTAGCCCCTCCTCTCTCTCTCCTTTGTTCCTCTCATATGACAAAAGAACAAAGACACAGAATAACATTTTAGTAGTTAATGCAATTACTGAGTATTTCCAACCATTCAATATTCGTTCGTTCTACATTTGCTCTAAGAATTAACTCAGGAATAATTATCGATCGCTCAAAAACATTTTTATTTTAATCCGTCATTTAATTTAATTCATTACGTCAACATATACCTAATTTATAAATTCACTACATCCCAACAAATAGTTTCATTTTCAAACAGCAGTCACTTTAACGATTTAGAAGATTCGTGTCCAAATTCCCCTTGTCTGTGGCTATTTCTCTGTCTTCCTGCAGCCCCCAACAGAAATATGACCCATTAGCAAAAACGTGTTGTAGTTTAGTACCGTAAACCAAAACGTGTCCTAATCTCGTGCCATAAACTACAACTCCCACGTTTTGTAGTGTAGTGTCATAAAATTAAACGCATGCGCAAATACATTCAATGATACGATTCCCAGACAATAGAACGATAGCATTACGCTACAGCTTCACTATTTTATACCTTATACTCACACAATTACACATAACAGAGCTCACATTTGCGTAGAGCTTTGAATTCTACACACACATACATATTTTAAGAGGCTTATCCTATCGCAATAGGACCTCTAAGGACACGTTAGCATGTAGCACACAACACAATTAGCATTTAGCATTAGCCGCTATGTACCATGTAGCATGAACCACACTCCCATTTAGCATTAACATTAGCCTTAGCCTTTAGCTAACTGTGGCCTACCACGCCCTAAGTAACCTTGCATTGTGCCTAAATCATTGTCCATATATCCCCTGCTAACTTTATGCTGCCGTAAGTTCTGGATAATCATATGAGCGGTTACCCCAAACAAATAATCAGTCGACTATAAGATGAGCATAACATACATATAACCCGTCCACCTCATGGTTCCCAGAACCAACCTGACACCACCCTAGCGCGATGCAAGGATTTTATGGCCCACTCCTAAAGAGTCGCCTCGTTTCGAGGTCTTTAACAGATTCACAATGCTCTAATTGCATACGTATCCCTGACTTTATTCTGCCAATATCTGCCGTTAATATCTGCCTTCAATCGCTGTACAATTTTAGAATAATTATTACCAGACTCCTAGTCAACAGCAATAACGCCACACGAGGCACGGTCGTATGGTACATCTCTCCAGTGTACACAAGCAGTATTCAATCTAACAAGCTCCAAAGCGGTAAGAAAAACTCACCCTTGTCTGGCCATGGCTTCAAAGCGAGTTAGCCTGGCGGCTGAATGAAACAAAGGGGAGATGCAGACCAGCCCCACGTTGGGCGCCATTTGTCGTATCGGGTGAATGGTGGCAATTATTGCTGATGAACAAAGGAGTCCGCTCATACTGAACTTGGATCATAAGGTTTATTCATATCACAAGCTTCAGCATAAGTGACAGATGTCATGACATCCGGAGAACGGCGTCCCAGATTGTAATGGCCGTTCTGCCCTTTCTTTGTCTAGCCCCTACTTATAAACAATGCAAAAAGATGGGTGGCTCCCTCTTCTGGCCAATCACCAGTCTCCCCTGGGGCGTCACCCTCCAAACGCCACATTTGGCCTAACATAAACAACATTCAATTTCTTCAAGAAAAACATTTAACAAAGGCATAATCCCAATACACGACAAAGGCTTCATGAAGTCTTCATCTCAACGCCACCAGGTGGCAGTAGCAACACATGTAATGGATGTTGTAATTATAATCTGTTTGAATGAAGTTACTGATGCTGCTGATGCTCCTTACGATGGGTAAATGCATAGGTGATTTACCTTGATGGTGGTGTCACTGGTGTGTAAGGTTCAAAAGCGTTATCCTCCTCTGAGCACATTACAATCCTTATTTTTGACAAATAGTGATGCACAACATGAATGCTTACACAACAGTTCCATTCCATTATTTTATGATTAAACATATTCACAGCCCCTTCATCTACCTTATTGTATTCAATCTATTATTTATGTGTTCAAATAATAGACAGTCACATTACACGAGCCATGAATTACAATGCATGTGTTTCTCTGCCTTCCTACCATTATCATTATTTCATGTTCTGTGTCATAAGAACCTCTACAGAGGAGAACAAATCTCAGACACCCTTGAATAGAGAGGATGCAATATCCTTTTATTAGTTATTATTCCAGTCATTTATTTTGTTAACGAAACAATTTTACAGTAGGCCCTGTGCGTGTATATTGGTGGCAGTTTACAATTTCCCTGTCATTGCGTTTTCTCTCTAATCAGCTGTGCAAATAGAGGCAGAATCACAAGCACACACACACACAAATTCTCCTCTGAGTCCCCAAACACACACACACACCCAGCCACTCACATACACACACACACACACACACACACACACACACACACACACACACACACACACACACACACACACACACACACACACAAACAAACAAATTCTCCTCAGAGTCCCCAAACACACACACACACACACACACACACACACACACACACACACACACACACACACACAGCCACCCGCATGCACGCACGCACACACACACACACGCACATAAATTCTCCTCAGATTCCCCAAACACCCAGCCACCCGTATACACACACACACACACACACACACACACTTCCTTCAGAGTCCACACACACAGCACAACTTAACCACAGATATGATCACACAGCGTAGTGCAGCACCACTCCCAGGCAGCTACTCTGATAAATAACCCCCCCCGACATTATCTACTGTTCTTACAGTTTAGAAACATTCTGGGGTCATATTTATTTATGTTCTCTATAATGTAGACAACATCAGGACACGGGTAAATCCATGAATATAGATCTCTGCCATATTCTATCTCCCATAGGAATTCCATGTAGACGTTGTATGTAGTTGCACCGGTCATGAGAGCACAGAGGATGTCTTTGTATAATTTTTACCTCACAGGTTTTTCCCTAGGCAAAGCCTAGTCAGCTCCCCTCAGTCTGCTTGTAGCCTATGAGCTTCTACTCTGAATGTAGATTATATTTAGGAAGTGGATACACAGTAAGGTGAGTATGTTGTGGGTTGTTTTTATATTAGAATCATATGTTTTGCTGTTCGTTTTTTGTCTGAGGACATTAAAAGTTTCTTCAAGCTAGTATTGGAGAATTGCTTTATGCTTATGTAAGCATGATAAATCAGGTCGCCTCAGCTAACATCACCTCACTGAAAAGCAATACAAGCAGTCATTTGAACAAAACATTTGCAAAATAATGCTTTCTTTTATTTTAAATACTGAATAAACAGAATGTAGCAAACAATCCAATAACTGAGTTCAGAAATATATCACACATTAACAGTACATTTTGCATCATCCCAGTCTGAATGCTTGTATACTTCTCATTACCATGACTCTGGTGCTCCCCATCCTTCCTCATTCATCTCATTGCCTTTGGAGAGTAGGCCTAGTTCTTCCTGTGTAACTAACTAACTAGCTAGCCCCAAAGCTCTCATTCTCTGATTGCCTCCTTAGCCCCACACCCCTACCCGTCTTCCCCTGTTACACTATAGATTATCTGTCGACTTACTGTTGGGAGATCAAAGTCTAATTAAGATTGTTAATGAAGATTTAATTTTCTACTTCAAACGAGCCACTGAACACAGAGCAGCCAGTGTAACAGAGAATGAGAGAGAGAGTTTGAGTTTTTATAAAACCTTTATTTTATACTCAAGTGTTAACATAAATAATGGCACACTGCCTTTTCAGAAATGAAAACAAATGTAATTCCTACATAAAATAAATAAAACAAAAGAACATATACATTCAACTCATTTCATCAACAAAAAACAGTTGACATTTTCTTTTCTGATGCTTACTATATTGAAACCCCAAAATAAAAACAGTGTTATTGAAAATCTCCCCTACAGCTTTAAACAAAGACTCCAGCATTTCCAAGAGAGGTTTTATCCTCTCACACTCCATAAAACAGTGAAAAATTGTTTATCTTATATTACAAAAAGGGCATCCATCTCCAACATCTTGTTATGATTTAACTGGATAAGAACCCAAATGCAGACAAGTACACCAAGCCAGAGAAGTTTTAACAGGTTTATTTACAATGTTCAAAGTCCAGGTTTCCAAATATATGGGAAGAGCAAGTCCAGGTACAGGGAGGGTAACAGATCCAGATCAGGGCAGGTGTGGTACCGTAATGTCCTAGTGTCCGTGGTGAGTCCAAAAGAGAGGTCCGGTAATGGAGAGCAGGATGGTGGTGGCAGGAGTGAAGCGGAGGCAGGAGTCAGGTTCCAAATATCTGTGGCACAGGAGAAAAAGTAAATAGAACAGGCCAAAACACAAAGAGCAAAAATAAACAGGTTGAGTCGGCAGCGAGACTAACATGGTCGTCTTGACTATGATCTGACGATGAGTGGTAAGTTTGACCGGGTCTTAAAGGCTGAGGTGATATGGTGAATGAGCTGCAGCTGGAACCCTGACTCCCGCACACCAGACTTCACTCCTGCAATCAAGGACAGACAGAGGGGAGGGAGAGAGCAGAGAGAGCTACCTATCAGCAGTAGGCCTAACAGTACCCCCCCCTCTACGGACGCCACCTGGCGGCCGACGGGGTTACTCGGGATGTAACCTATGAAACTCTCGGACCAGATCAGGATCCACAATGAAGCTCCTGGGCACCCAGGAACGTTCCTCGGGACCATAACCCTCCCAATCCACCAGGTACTGGAAACCACGACCTCGGCGGCGAACATCCAGAAGTCGCCGGACAGTGTAGACCGGACCCCCACCCACGATCTTGGGCGGAGGAGGGGGACGAGAGGGCGGGCACAAAGGGCTAACCGACACAGGCTTAATCTGGGAAACATGAAAAGTGGAATGAACCCGTAGGGAGGCAGGAAGCTGTAGCTTAACCGCGCAGGGGTTAACAATAGACAGTATCTTGAACGGTCCTATAAAACGAGGCGCCATCTTCTTAGACTCCACCTTCAATGGAAGGTCCCGTGACTTCAGCCATACCTCTTGACCAGGAGAGTAACCGGGAGCCTGGGACCGGTGACGGTTGGCTTGCCTCTGCATGTACGCGAAGCTTCGGGACAGAGCTACCCTGGCCTTCCTCCAGACCTTGAAGCAGCGGCGCATGTGGGACTGCACCGAGGGGTACCGCAAGTTCCCTCTCTTGGGAAGGGAACAGGGGAGGTTGATAACCCAGAGCACACAGAAAAGGAGACAAACCAGAGGAAGCGTTAGTCAAGGTGTTATGAGCATATTCCACCCAGGGGAGCATGGAGCTCCATGACCCAGGGTTAGACCCAGTGACACAGCGAAGTGCGGTCTCCATCTCCTGGTTCGCTCTCTCGGCTTGCCCCGTTGGTCTGGGGGTGATATCCAGAGGACAGGCTGGATGTAATGCCCAAAGCTTTACAGAAAGCTTTCCACACCTGGGAGACAAACTGGGGACCCCTGTCAGAGACAATATCCGTGGGTAGACCATGAGAGCGGAACACATGTTCAACCAAAATATCAGCCGTCTCTCTGGCAGTGGGCAGTTTAGGTAGGGCCAAAAAATGAGCGAACTTAGAAAAGCGATCAATCACCGTAAGAATGACAGTCTCACCAGATGAGGGGGAAGTCCAGTGACAAAATCCATAGCGATATGCGACCAGGGCCGGCTGGGTATAGGTAGAGGTCGTAGATGACCAGCGCTGGCCTGGGTGGAGTTTTTACTTCGTGCACATACCGTACAAGCAGCAATGAAGGCTCGAGTGTCCGCCTCCATCGTGGGCCACCAGAACTTCCGTCGCACAAAGTCAAGGGTCCGCGAAACTCCAGGGTGACAGGTAAGGGGAGACGAGTGAGCCCACTGAAGTACCTGGGAGCGAGCAGACTCAGGGACAAACATCCGGTTAGGAGGACCCCTCCCAGGGTCAGCTTGATGATGTTGAGCCTGTCTAACAATCCCCTCGATGTCACATGTGATGACTGCAATACTGCAGGTAGGAGGCAAAATGGGTTCAGGGTTACTACCAGTATCAACAGCCGAATGAACACGAGACAGGGCGTCAGGCTTGACGTTGCGTGACCCAGGACGGTAAGACAGAGAAAAATTGAATCTCCCAAAAAATAGTGCCCACCTGGCTTGACGGGGGTTGAGCTGCTTACCGCTGACTGGAGGTAAGCCAGATTCTTATGATCCGTCCAAACGATGAAGGGTTGTTCCGCCCCCTCCAACCAATGTCGCCACTCCTCGAGAGCCAGCTTAACGGCGAGCAGTTCACGATTTCCAACATCATAATTCCTCTCTGCCTGAGAAAGTTTCCTTGAGAGAAAAGCACAGGGATGCAGTTTGTTATCTTCAGGAGAACGTTGTGACAACACTGCACCTACCCCAGTGTCGGATGCATCCACCTCCACGACAAACTGGCGGTCGGGGTCCGGCTGCATCAGAATGGGAGCCGAGGCGAAGCGATGTTTCAGTTCTTCGAACGCTGATTCGGCCCCCTTCATTCCAAGCGAACGGTCGTGAGATGGAGGTGAGAGCGGTGAGTGGCGCCGCAATGCGGCTGTAGTCCTTGATGAACCTCCTAGAAGTTCGCAAACCCCAGGAATCGTTGAAGTTGTTTGCGGGTAGAGGTAGCTGGCCAGTCCGTGACAGCAGAGATCTTAGCTGGGTCCATCCGCAGCTCCCCCTGAGCTATGATGTAACCCAAAAAGAGGTCTCAGACACATGAAATTCACATTTCTCCATCTTCACAAACAGTTTGTTCTCCAACAACCTTTGCAACACCTGGCGCACATGCAGTTCATGTTCCTGGGAGGACTCTGAGAAAATCAAGATATCATCCAGATAGACAAAAACAAACCGATTCAACATGTCCCGAAGGACATCATTGACTAGTGCCTGAAAAACAGCAGGGGCATTAGACAACCCAAAAGGCATAACCCGATACTCAAAATGTCCCAAGGGTGTGTTGAAGGCAGTCTTCCATTCATCACCCTTACGAATGCGCACCAGGTGATACGCATTTCGTAGATCCAGTTTCGTAAAGATGGTAGCACCATGAAGGAGGGGAAAAGCAGAATTAATCAAAGGCAGAGAATACTTGTTCTTAATGGTGATGTTGTTAAGTCCACGGTAATCAATACAGGGTCTGAGGGTCTTATCCTTCTTAGCAACAAAAAAGAATCCCGCTCCTACAGGTGACGAGGAAGGACGCATAATACCTGCCGCCAAGGAGTCCCGAATGTAGTTCCTCCATAGCCTCCGTCTCCGGCCGGGAGAGATTGTACAGGCGACTGCTGGGAGCGGGGCTCCTGGCTGGAGGTCAATGGCGCAGTCGTAAGGGCCGGTGAGGAGGAAGAGAAGTAGCTCTGTGTTTGCAGAAAACGGATGCCAGGTCATGATACACGTCAGGAACAGCAGAAAGATCCATGGGCTCCAGTGGAGGTTGAGGCACAGTACTGGCAGGAGTCTGAGCAGAACACAAACAATTCACATGACAAAATGTGCTCCATGAAACAATGCTACCTGTCACCCAATCAATGTGTGGATTGTGTTTTATGAGCCAGGGGATACCAAGGACCAGGGGAGTCTGTGGGCAGTCGATAATATGGAATTGAATGTTCTCCTGATGATTTCCCGACACTCTAAGACAAACAGGAACAGTCTGATGGGTAATGCGGGTCAACAATTGTCCATTTAGACCCTTAGCCTGCAGCGGACAGTCCATAGGAACAGTCTCCAAATCCATTTGTTGAGCCCACTCTCTATCCAAAAAGCTTTCGTCGGCACCAGAGTCCATCAGCGCACTAACAGAGAAATTCTGGGACTGCCACTGGAGGGATGCCTGGAGCAGAATGCGGGGAGAAGAGGAAGAATCCGCTGCTCGGCTCACCAAAACTTCTCCCATTAATGATGAGCGGCCCTTTTCCCCCGGACGAACTGGGCAGGAAGGAACGAAATGACCAGCTTCTCCACAATACAGGCAGACCCGAGCCTGAATACGACGTGCACGCTCCCTCTGAGGACAACCGTGCCCGACCCACCTCCATGGCTCGGGTTCAGTGCTCCTCGTATCGACTCGGGAAGACACGGCTCTCTCCGTGAGGGACGATGCAGGAGGAGTTTGTTGATGACAGACAGGTTGCTTGGAACTAACACTCCTCTCCCGGCGGCGCTCCCGAATCCGATTATCCAACCTGATAGTGAGTGAAATAAGATTATCCAGCGTAGGCGATTCATCATATGACACCAATTCATCTTTTAAGGTCTCAGACAAAGCATTGATGAACACTCCTTGTAATGCCTCGTCATTCCAACCACTCACTGCTGCTAAAGTCCGAAACTCCACTGCCATCTCCGCCCTCCCACGAGCCCCCTGCCGAAGAGAAAACAGCCGTTTCGCAGCCTCCTTGCCTCGTACGGGGGTGGTCAAAAACCTTCCTCATCTCCGTGGTGAAGGCAACGTAAGCGTTGCAAATGTCCGACTGACTCTCCCAGACCGCGGATCCCCAGGCACGAGCGGAACCGCTAGTAGAGTTGATAAGGTAGGCAATACGGGCTCTTTCTGAGGCGTAGGTGAGGGGCTGTTGTTCAAACACTAACGAGCATTGAGTCAAAAATCGCCACAGGTTCCCATGTTCCCGTCATAGCGCTCTGGAGCAGGAACAAAAGGCTCTCTGATCTGGGCTGAAGGGGTAGTAAGGGCAGATACTTGATTGGAGAGTAATTGAACCTGATTAAGCAGCACCTGACTGTCCTCAGCAATCGTTTTAAACAGGGTATCATGTTGGCCAAGTAAAATGCCCTGATTGGCTATGGCAGTCCAAATTTGAGTGCACTCTGGGGTGGTATCCGAGCTACTGTCTGCTGGGTTCATGTTGGTCAGATCATACTGTTATGATTTAACTGGATAAGAACCCAAATGCAGACAAGTACACCAAGCCAGAGAAGTTTTAACAGGTTTATTTACAATGTTCAAAGTCCAGGTTTCCAAATATATGGGAAGAGCAAGTCCAGGTACAGGGAGGGTAACAGATCCAGATCAGGGCAGGTGTGGTACCGTAATGTCCTAGTGTCCGTGGTGAGTCCAAAAGAGAGGTCCGGTAATGGAGAGCAGGATGGTGGTGGCAGGAGTGAAGCGGAGGCAGGAGTCAGGTTCCAAATATCTGTGGCACAGGAGAAAAAGTAAATAGAACAGGCCAAAACACAAAGAGCAAAAATAAACAGGTTGAGTCGGCAGCGAGACTAACATGGTCGTCTTGACTATGATCTGACGATGAGTGGTAAGTTTGACCGGGTCTTAAAGGCTGAGGTGATATGGTGAATGAGCTGCAGCTGGAACCCTGACTCCCGCACACCAGACTTCACTCCTGCAATCAAGGACAGACAGAGGGGAGGGAGAGAGCAGAGAGAGCTACCTATCAGCAGTAGGCCTAACACATCTGAGTTAATAACAGATACAAAAGCATTAACTGCAATGATGCCATGCAAAACCCTCCATTGCATATCCCCAGTACCCTTTTGTAACGGTGGCTTGTACAGTGCTCTCCATGTTGGCTTTACCTTGTCATCAATGCCCAATTTTACCCTCCATGGAGTGTCTTTTCTATTTTTCAATGTATCTTTATTCAAAACCTTGACACACCCCCTATATAAGTCTTTCCCATTCACCTCATCCAAACCCACCTCTTCCAACCCTCTCAAATCCAGTAATAACGCCTTTCTTTCTGACTCTGGGATATTGGGTGTAATCCCTAGTCTTGGAAATGAGACGTTTTCATCTTGTACCTTCTTCTTGTGACTATTCAGCATACCCCACTCTTCTGCTGACAGAGCCTTCCTGCAGCTTCCCAGCAGTTGTCCGACAATCCTTTCCGACCTCACCCCCAAATGTTCAGCCACCCGTCTTCCATCCATTAAGGCGGGCCCAGCCATGGCCATTAACTGTTTTAAGGTGATTATTTTGCCCTTCACCAGAATCTTGGAGAAATATGGAACAGCTGCAGTTGTACAATCCAGTCTTGCCCCATACACCAGAGGTTCCTCCAACAGCCAATGCGCTGACTCCGCTGACGTTCGTCTGGACACCTTCATAATGCTCCACACCCTAAGAAGGCCTCTGTAAAACGGAGTTACTCCCTCCCTAGAAATCTGGCTACTATCAACCAAAAATAAAGCTTTCTTTAAACCTAATCCCCCAACCTGCTGTAATACAAGACCTGCCACCCCTCTCCAAACCACATTTTCCGGTCCATAAAGCAACCTTTGAATAAACTGAAACCGGAAAGCAGCAGCCCTACTAGCAAGATGTACAAGACCTTGTCCCCCCTCCTCTTTTGACAAATACAAAACACTTTGTGGAACCCAGTGATATTTATCCCAAAGAAAATCCACAATAATTGCCTGTATCTTAGCCAGAAGGCCAGATGGTGGCTCTAAAACTGACAACCGATGCCACAGTGCAGAGGCAATCACATTGTTAACTATAATAATGCGCCCCCTATATGACATACGCGATAACAACCAACGCCATCTCCTCATCCTCCCTTCCACCATTTCAACCACCCCAATCCAATTTTTTTCCATTGTCCCCTCATCTCCTAGGTACACTCCAAGATACTTAAAACCTCCCTTACACCATTACAGCCCCCCTGGCAAAGCCATGATCCCTCCAGACCATTCTCCAATCTGTAAAGCACAACTTTTTTCCCCAATTTACCTTTGCAGAGGATATTCCCCTAAAACGATCAACCATTAGACTCAAACTATCCACCTCCGCTTGATTTTTCACTAAAACAACTACATCATCAGCATAGGCTGAGAGACGAATAGGAGGAATATCCTCTGAAAGGTACACCCCTTCAATGCGACTTCTAATGCTATTTAGTAGTGGCTCTATAGCAATGGCATATAACATTCCCGACAAAGAACATCCTTGCCTAATACCTCTACACACTTTAAAAAGGAGCACTCAAACCACCGTTAACTTTCAATACACTTTCAATGTCACCATATATCACCTTTATCATGGCAATAAAACCAGAGCTGAACCCAAACGCCTCAAAAGTGTGCCATAAGTATTGATGTTCAACTCGGTCAAATGCCTTTTCCTGATCAATTGAAATTAGACCAGCATCCAACCCAATAGCCCTAGAGACGTCCACAAAATCACGAATCAGAGAAATGTTATCCCCTATCTGCCTGCCGGGAACACAGTACGACTGGTCCGTATGTATGATTTGCCCCATCGCCTCCCTCAGCCTGTTGGACAAAGCCTTTGACAGGATCTTATAATCAGTGCACAATAGAGCCACCGGCCTCCAGTTCTTCACCTCCCTAGGGTCACCCTTTTTGGGCAGTAGGGTGAGGACAGCCCTTCTGCAGCTTATTGGTAGTAACCCTCCGGTTAAACTATCATTAACTACTGCTAGCCAATCCTCTCCCAACATAGCCCAAAAAGACTTTAAAAAGTAAACGGGAAGCCCATCAATGCATGGTGCCCTTCCATTTTCCATGCCTTTTAATGCAGTGTATAGCTCCTGCAAAGACAATGGTTGCTCTAGCTCAACCTGAGCTTCTGCAGCCACCTGTGGGAGCCCATCAAGGAACTGCTGTGTCACTGTTTTATCCTCATTGTACTCACACTTGTAGAGCTCAGCATAGAACTCTACTGCCCTCTTTCAAATTTCACTAGGGCTAGTGAGCTCCTGTCCAACAGCTGATTTGAGACAATGAATAATTTTTCTTTGTCCATTCTTTTTCTCTAAACCAAAGAAAAATTTGGATGAGGCATCCATTTCAGAGATTCCCTGAAACTTACTTCTCACCAATGCCCCCTATGCTCTGATACCCAGCAGGTCTGCCAATGCAGCTTTTTTCCTCTTGAGGGCCTGAGTATGGCCTCGATCTTCTGTGGTCTCAACCAACGTCATGAGTTCCACTATTTCAGTCTCTAGGGCTTTCATTGATCTGGTGATATCCTTGGTGACATTCCTCGTGTATTGATTACATAATTGTTGAATCTGGATTTTCCCTATATCCCACCACTGTTGAAGGGATACAAAACTGGTCTTTTGAGACCTCCACCTCTCCCAGAAAAAACTAAAACATTTCCTGAAGTGAGCATCACTCAATAAAGTTATATTAAAATGCCAATATGCGCTTTTGGGTTTTACATCGTTAATGAACACCACCTCTGATATTAAACAATGATCAGAAAATCCCACTGGGGTTATCACACTTGATTTACAGACCTGAGATTGATGCTCAAAACAATAAAACCTATCTAACCTGGCCATAGAGATGGTGTTCTCTCTCACATGCGCCCAGGTGTACTGTCGGGTGCCTCCATGTTGACTCCGCCAAATATCACACAGTTCATGTGTTACAATGAGGCGTTTTTAAAAAGTCCTTGAGGCTATATAAGGTTCTTTGTGATTTCTATCTAAATCACTGACTGTGCAGTTAAAATCCCCAGCAATAAATAAATAATCTTCATTATTACATTTCTCAATGGTATTTGATAATGTCTCTAAAAAACATACCCTCTCAACTGCCACCACTGGGGCATATACATTTATCAGACACATAGTGATGTTTTCATACCTTGCTCTAACTTTTAATAACCTCCCCTCAACTACCTCTTCAACCTCATATGACAAAGGCAAAAACCCTTTTGAGAACAAGATGGCCACACACCCACTTTTTGAGTTTTTATGACTACACACCACTGTCCCCCCCCCCCACTCCTGTTGCCAGATAACTTCATTTTCCAAATTACTATGCGTTTCTTGTAGAAAATGTATGTCACTTCCCTTTCCCCTAATTAACTCATACACTATGGCTCTTTTTTTAACGTCTCTTGCCCCATTTAGGTTTAAAGAAAAAATCTTAAAACTGCTCATGGATGGAAAAAAAAATACAGAGGAAGACACGAAACCACATCTCTTTACAGAGTTAAGGCTGCGACTGAACTCTTTCATTTTCTTTAGGAATTTACATCACTTATCACTCTCGTGACCACTTTCTTGAGTCTAGCAATTTCAGGGCTTGTCAAACCTCCCCCTGTTATTTTTGACATCAGAAACTTTGCTGATTCAATAAACAATTCACTTTCAGGGAAAAAATCTGTTACATTATAATCCTGCATATATTTCTTCCCTTTTGTCAACTTCAGAAATTGACGTACTTTCTCAATCCCATACCTCCCTTCCACCCCATTTATCTCACTATTTTGTTGTGACGCATCAGATGACTCACTCTCGCTTATCCTCCCCAGAAGAAAACTCCACCATCTCTACAACCTGTTTATCTTCAACTGATTTATCAATCTCTACCTTCCTCTTGGAATTAGACCCTTCACCACCCCTTACATTCTTCCTCTTACTCCTCGGTACTTTGAAAACAGCTGCTTCCTTTTCCATTATTTCAATCTCCTCTTGACCTCCAATTTCATTTTCCAGCACCACCTCAGCAACGGCAGTCGCAATCTCACCGACTTTTTCCCCTCCTTCTTTGTTCTGATCTACCACCATTGCCCCCGTATCCACACTGCCTTCCTCTCCTACTTTTCCTACCACATCTGCCCACCTCCTCCCTTCCCCAGCACCCGCACCCTTAGCATGTTCATCCCTTCGCGGTGGTGCATTAGCTGCACCAGCACTAGAGCTGCTACCAGAATCTGCGCGCTCATTCTCGGGACAATTACGCACCAAATGCCCCCTCTCTTCCACAGCCAAAGCATTTCATTGATTCAGTAGAAGCGTAGAAGACATAATCAAATCCATCAATCTTAAAACTGAATGCTAAATTCAGTTCATCAATGTCCTTTTTAAAAATCATATGCACTTGTCTCCTATGAGACACGACATGTTTCAGCAATGGAGATTTGCATCCAAAAGAACCTTCTTTATTGTAGATACAATTTGACCATGACGAGATAACTCTCGCTCCAACACTTCATCTCTAACAAATGGTGGCACGTTAGAAAGTATAACTTTCTTCGCCGGATTCATAAGCGGAAATACCGGCGTCTGCGTCTCCCGCAACACAACACCACTCTCAACTATCATATTCACCTTTTCAATGGAATCTAAAAATATCACCACAGCGCTATTCATCCTTGAGGCTGATTTGATGCTATCATACCCAATGATAGCACCCACTGCCAAACTACATTCTTCCACTGAACACCCGGCCGCAGCAGGAATCTTTACTCCATGTCGCCGACTAAGTTTTTCAAACTCCAAACTTCCGCGAGTGGCCATTGCAACCAGCCTCACCCGCTGGTTGTGCCCTCGAAAAACAACCTCAACAATCCCACCACCCCTATACGTGCTTAGTGATAGTTAGACAAGATAACCTTAAAACAACTAAACTAATCAATATAAATATATACACACCAAAACCCAATAGAGTGAAAACAATTCCAGTCGCTCTCACAATCACTCCTGCTTCACGTCTCACTCCCAGCATGCACTCCAACGAGAGAGAGAGAGAATATGGGGGAGGGAGAGGGAGAGAGAAACAGTGGGGAAAAGATAGGGTTCAATTCTGTACTTGTCTTAAGGACAGGACATTTGTGTGACTTACTGTGTTTCCACCCCAAGTTAAATTTTTTTTGTAAATATTTATTTATTGACACAGATACCATCAGAGGCTGTTATCAAACACACACACACACACACACACACACACACACACACATTGCACATAGGCAGTAATGTGGCTATGGGGGATTCAGTGTATCAGTTAGGATCAAACAGAATGAGGAATCACCATGTAATGGCTTCCCGCTGAACACACACCAGCCCTGTGCTCTGTGATTTAATCCTGCAGCACTGTGTGTAGTGTAGTGTAGGGTAGAGTAGGGTAGAGTAGTGTAGTGTAGTGTACAGTATATCAGAGTGCTTGCCTAGCCTACCTTGTCCCTGCAGCACTGTGTGTAGTGTAGTGTAGTGTAGTGTAGTGTAGTGTAGTGTAGTGTACAGTATATCAGAGTGCTTTTCTAGCCTACCTTGTCCCTGCAGCACTGTGTGTAGTGTAGTGTAGTGTAGTGTAGTGTAGTGTAGTGCAGTGTAGTGTAGTGTAGTGTAGTGTACAGTATATCAGAGTGCTTGCCTAGCCTACCTTGTCCCTGCAGCAATGAGTGTAGTGTAGTGTAGGTAGTGTAGTGTAGTGTAGTGTACAGTATATCAGAGTGCTTGTCTAGCCTACCTTGTCCCTGCAGCACTGTGTGTAGTGTAGTGTAGTGTAGTGTAGTGTACAGTATATCAGAGTGCTTGTCTAGCCTACCTTGTCCCTGCAGCACTGTGTGTAGTGTAGAGTAGTGTAGTGTAGTGTAGTATATCAGAGTGCTTGCCTAGCCTACCTTGTCCCTGCAGCACTGTGTGTAGTGTAGTGTAGTGTAGTGTAGTGTAGTGTAGTGTAGTGTAGTGTAGGGTAGAGTAGTGTAGTGTAGTGTACAGTATATCAGAGTGCTTTTCTAGCCTACCTTGTCCCTGCAGCACTGTGTGTAGTGTAGTGTAGTGTAGTGTAGTGTAGTGGTAGAGTAGTGTAGTGTAGTGTACAGTATATCAGAGTGCTTTTCTAGCCTACCTTGTCCCTGCAGCACTGTGTGTAGTGTAGTGTAGTGTAGTGTAGGGTAGGGTAGAGTAGTGTAGTGTTGTGTAGTGTAGAGTATATCAGAGTGCTTGTCTAGCCTACCTTGTCCCTGCAGCACTGTGTGTAGTGTAGTGTAGTGTAGTATAGGGTAGAGTAGTGTAGTCTAGTGTAGTGTAGTGTAGGGTAGGGTAGAGTAGTGTAGTGTTGTGTAGTGTAGAGTATATCAGAGTGCTTGTCTAGCCTACCTTTCCCCTGCAGCACTGTGTGTAGTGTAGGGTAGAGTAGTGTAGTGTAGTGTACATTATATCAGAGTGCTTGTCTAGCCTACCTTGCCCCTGCAGCACTGAGTGTAGTGTAGTGTAGTGTAGTGTAGTGTAGTGTACAGTATTTTAGAGTGATTGTCTAGCCTACCTTGCCCCTGCAGCACTGTGTGTAGTGTAGTGTAGTGTAGTGTAGTGTAGTGTAGTGTAGTGTAGTGCACAGTATATCAGAGTGCTTGTCTAGCCTACCTTGTCCCTGCAGCACTGTGTGTAGTGTAGTGTAGTGTAGTGTAGTGTAGTGTAGTGTAGTGTACAGTATATCAGAGTGCTTGTCTAGCCTACCTTGTCCCTGCAGCACTGTGTGTAGTGTAGTTTTGTCATAAGTGTGTCCATTCGTATTAATTGAACACAGATCATTTCATTACTGATGTACAGCATAATAGTGTTTTGTTTGGTTCCTTGTGTTTTCAAGAATCCCCTTTAGGCCTTACAGTACATTCTGGAGAATCCCCTTTAGGCCTTACAGTACATTCCGGAGAATCCCCTTTAGGCCTTACAGTACATTCTGGAGAATCCCCTATAGGCCTTACAGTACATTCTTGAGAATCCCCTTTAGGCCTTACAGTACATTCTTGAGAATCCCCTTTAGGCCTTACAGTACATTCTTGAGAATCCCCTTTAGGCCTTACAGTACATTCTTGAGAATCCCCTTTAGGCCTTACAGTACATTCCTGAGAATCCCCTTTAGGCTTTACAGTACATTCCTGAGAATCCCCTTTAGGTCTTACAGTACATTCCTGAGAATGACCTTTAGGCTTTACAGTACATTACTGAGAATCCCCTTTAGGTCTTACAGTACATTCCTGAGAATCCCCCTTAGGCCTTACAGTACATTCTTGAGAATCCCCTTTAGGCCTTACAGTACATTCTTGAGAATCCCCTTTAGGCTTTACAGTACATTACTGAGAATCCCCTTTAGGTCTTACAGTACATTCCTGAGAATGCCCTTTAGGTCTTACAGTACATTCTTGCGAATCAAATACAGTTCAAGCCTACTGTACTGAGCTGTCTTATTACAATATAATAGAAATTCACATTTCAGTGAACTGTATACTGTCAGTTGTTATTAAACAATCACTTTTGTAGAATGTATATAATGCAATTAGAATAATATTATTTGATAATAGAGTATTTCTCTTAGTTCCTGTCTCCTGACTTGGGCATGTGTACTTAAATCCAATAAAATCTTAACAGAGTCCCTTCTAAAAAATAATAACTTAGGTAAACAAAAATAATCCATTGTACTAGTGTTTACTTTTGAAAATAAATCAATCTCCACATTGTGTTTGTCAACACAGAGGAATCACTGTCATTCTGCTAGCTTTGGAGTGCTGTGGGTTTGGTAAATGTATGTTATCACGTTCAGTGCACCCTGTCAGGTTTGTTCTATTTTCGGGCCTTTTTGGCAGCACTCCTGAGCTCACAATGTCCATTTGTCACCGGGCAAACAAGCAGAAAAGTATCTTGTATCTTCTGAAAGTGTGTGATAGCTCCAGAACTCTCTGTCCTCCTTTATTGACCTTAGATCCCCTGTCTAGAGCAGAGGCGATCAGAACAGACAAGGTGTTTCCATATCTGGGAGTCAGAACACACTCCGTCTCGGGTTCTGAAGAGATTTCAAATATTTTTTGCCTTGCCAACTCAACCCACAGTCACACACACCTACGTGTACACACATGCACACACACTCTCTCACACACACACACACACACACACACTCTCTCAAAGGTAATACAAATAAGATTAGTGAGATTGTTTTATTGAAACACATCCTTTTTTATTAAAATTTACAAAAAAGAAAAGGAAAAATACAACAGAATAATAAATACACTTTATTCAGCGCACCATCGTGGAATTTTATCAACATCGTGTCCCAAAGGGAGATGGAACCTGGGGTCGTCTGGTGGGGTTCAAAGTTCATGACCTACATCCCTCCAGAACACACACAGAGTAGAACCACACACCCCTGAAACACTACATGTAGGTATGTCAGGACCTGCCATTACAATGCACTATATTTTCAATAGCATTTAATGGTCTTGGTAAACAGCTTGATAAATCTCCTGACAATCTGACTTTCCTCTCTGACTCTGAATCGTTTTTTAAAAAGTTAACCGGGAATAGTAAGCCCTGGTCCTGGAGTGCCGCTGTGACTGGAGGCGACTGATTCAACTAATCATGCCTTTGATTGGACCAATTTGGTGTTTCCTTCCCTTTCCTCCGGAGGTGACAATCAGTTCAATCAAGTAGTTTAGTGACAGCGGCACTCCAAGCCAAGGCCTCTCCAGATATAGATCAATCAGCGGAAGCATCACTCTGACTTACATGCTGACTACACCAGCCACACGCGAGTCCACGTGCGCCATCGTATGCATGTTGATTTTGTATATCCCCACCAGACGTGACCATAACACGTAGGTTAAAATATCAAAAACCAACTGTGAACCAACTATATTAACTTGGGGACAGGTCAAAACACATGAGACGGTCATGGACATTAAGCTAGATAGCTGTTGCTAGGAGTTTGTCCTGGGAGATTAACATTGGGTTGTTATTTGTACCTGATCATGCATATGGTCCCCTTTTTAGCTGGTTCTTTGTAGAATTTTGACCCAGATCATACAAAAACCATGTGTTTCTCTACTCCGACAGCTAATCCACAGATAAAAAGGGAAACCTAGTTAGTTTTTAGTTAGTTAACTTTTATTAATATCGACTTTCAATAAACCACGTGAGTTTGTATCATCCTGATATCCAATAACGATGGCACTTGCAGCGCGTGGAGCAAGTTCTATTTTAGCGCTTGGCTACGCAGACACTAATTCACGCACGTGTGCAGTGTGGGGGAAATGATTGAATTTAATATAAATGTATGTGTACATTTATTTTGCAACGCTCATGCACACAACGTGGCCAGCGAGGCGTGAACTACATAGCATATTCCACAGCGTATGAAGGTGTTTTACAGGTGTGTGGTTATTCCCTGAGTGGAGTTTGACTCAGGTGGAGGCTGCTGAGGGGAGGACAGCTCATAATAATGGCTGGAATGGAGTATAATGGCTGGAATGGAGTATAATGGCTAGAATGGAGTTCAATGGATGGAATGTAGTATAATGGCTGGAATGGAGTATAATGGCTGGAATGGAGTATAATGCCTGGAATGGAGTATAATGGCTAGAATGGAGTTCAATGGCTGGAATGGAGTATAATGGCTGGAATGGAGTATAATGGCTGGAATGGAGTATAATGGCTGGAATGGAGTATAATGGCTGGAATGGAGTATAATGGCTGGAATGGAGTATAATGGCTGGAATGGAGTATAATGGCTGGAATGGAGTATAATGGCTGGAATGGAGTATAATGGCTGGAATGGAGTGAATGGAATGGTATCAAACACATGAAAAACAAAAAAATACACGTGTTTGATACCATTCCATTTACTCCATTCCAGCCATTATTATGAGCCGTCCTCCCCTCAGCAGACTACTAGTTTGACTAGCCCTGATATGGCTAACCTCTATAGCCTCCACTATGGTGTCTAGACTATACAATACCATGGAGGCTAGCTATATCAGGACTGGGGTTTGACCAGCTAAACCATGGTTGCTCTGGTCTGACCCTGTTCCCCATCATCCTGCTCCCCTCTCCCCTCCAGTGATTGTGCACTACTACAGTGTTCCTGGCAGGGTCCGGTCAAGTCCATGGCCCTGTTTGAATACATTCGAAATGCATCCTTTCTTCCTTCCATCCTTGAAGTAATAATCATTGATCTGACACAATTTCAATAGGTGAAAGTCAGAGTTCCCTTTCATAGCTTTGACTAATCAGAGATCACGCTTAGGAATGGAGCACAGTACGAAAAAGTATGAAAAATGTATGCACTCATTACTGTAAGTCGCTCTGGATAAGAGCATCTGCTAAATGTCTAAAATGTAAATGTAAATGTAAATGAAGGTAGGGTGTATTTTTTTGAGTATTCCAACAGGACCTTACACAGTGACACAGTGTATACGAGTCAGGGCTGTAGAGAATGTGGCTCAGGTACGGAGAAGTGAGTATGGTCTCTATGGTGATCGTGTAGACTTTCTCGTTTCACTAGGGGGTTTGTCACAACCTGAGCCAATGTTAAGTTAACAGTGCAAAACTTTTGGAGATGGTACATAAAGCACAAGCTGACAGCAGTCTCTGTGGGCTGCCTCGTGTCCCCGTAAAATGTTCCACATTTATTTCTGGGGTGAGCAATAGCTATATATATATATATTCTTTGGGGTCATTTCCATTACAACTCCAGTCAATTCAGGGATTGGATTGTGACAATTGTATTGGAGAATAGAACACTGCATAGGGCAGTTTTCATGGTCCAGTTCAATGGTGTTAAATTGAAATGGAATTAATCTAAATGCTGGTCTACAGCTGAAATGCTGGCTTGGAAATCTACCTCACATAATCTTGCATGCAATGCTTCTAGGTTCTAGTCAGATACATGGCTGAAGAAGACAACTAGTGAGCATGTTCTGTAGGCTACAACACTTTTTGCCAGGTTAAAGACAGAGCATTAATGTATTTTATTTAATACTTGGCTTTTCCATGAGAACCTGGGTTCAGCACACAACTCTATAGTGTGGTCTGCCCTAATTTAAAATGCATGGGCTGTCCAGTTAAGGTCAGGTCAAGTCAAGTCTGTTCAAATATTAATCCAAGTCAGGTCTAGTCCCAACAGTGATCCGTTTTGAACGTGACAGTTTTTTACACGTATTGTTTTACACAAGTATCTTATCTTTTAACAATTGTATTCAGTGATATTTACAAATGCATATACATAGAGTAGAAGAGTAGTTATTTCCCATAGACACCAACTTTTTTATTATGACATTATTCATAGTCTAATATTGAACGTCACACAGTTTAAAAGTGCATTCCAGCTGAAAAAACAGCTCATTCTCATCCTGACCTCAAACCTTTGACCTTTACGGGCGACCCCAGTCACTACCCCAGTAATTTCTGTTCACTGGATCTGCTGGTTTTCATCTGACACAACTCTTCACTGATAAATGGAAGTTATGGATTGGACAGTTAACCGTGTTCAGAGTGTGAATTGGTTGGCGGTTGGTTAAGATTGTTCTAAAATCATGCAGACATGGTCCTCAAGAAATGTTGATTGAATAGGGGGAGGTTTTGCATAAAACATTTACAAATGTCTCTCCTCTCCTCCCTACATACAGTATAATAGTCAAATGTTTCTCCTCCATACATACAGACATAGAAGAGATTTATTTTTCATCACTTCATACGCAGAATCAATGCATCTTGTAATACTTTTGCTTTAGTGATTTACTATACAATCAATGCCTGATAACACAAGTGAGTATTACTGTGAGTGTGTAAATGTGTGTGCGTGAATGTGTGTGCGTGTATGTGTGTGTGTGTGGGGGGGGTGGGTGTGTGTAAAAAAACATAACTCACAGCTAAGTCAGGGAAGATCATATCACTAAATCATTTTAATTTCTCAGAATGTCTATTTTCCGGTGATGCGTCTCCGTGAGAAAATAATATTTTTAAGGATTTAAATTATTCATCGTTTTCAGTAGTGAGTTGAATTATTCACTTTTCTGCCTCTGCAGTTCAAATAAATGCAACAGTTTCTGTACAATCTCTCTCTCTCTCTCTCTCTCTCTCTCTCTCTCCCTCGCTCTCCTTCCTCTCCATCTCTGTCTTGTTCATCTTATATCACTTCTGTGTGGTACCCTAGTTTTCCATACTCCCTAGTTGAATGTATTGTCTTGCTTGCACATCGTCCCCAAAAAATATTAGCTGAGGTTCCATTATTTTCCCATCTCTCTCTCTCTCTCTCTCTCTCTCTCTCTCTCTCTCTCTCTCTCTCTCTCTCCCTCTCTCTCACTCTCTCACTCTCACTCTCTCTCATCCCCTCCACACACACAAACAAACAAACAAACAAATTCCCTCTCTCGTCTCTTTCTAATTCTATAGGTGTACAGACTTTCTGAATGAAATCCTTTCTTGGATGTTTAGGTTGTTTTTCTTTGTCCAGACCAATTAACAAATGGTTGCTGTTCAGTGGAGAAACACCATGCACATTGTCTCAGTACCTTTCAACACTTATTGCTTTAAATTATATCAATCACTCCCTGCCCTCCCCTCCCCTGCCCTCGCCTTCCCTGGGCAAATTTTTCTCTGTGTCTTTTTATTACTCTCCCTCTTCATCTCTCTTCCTTTAACTTCTCTTCCCATTATTCTAGCTCTGCTTGCCTTTTAACCACCCCTCCTTCGTTCTCTCTCCTTTTCCTTCTCCCTCTCAGTCTTTCTCCTCTTTCTCCCCCTCCTCTTTTTCATCCTCTTTTTTGTTGTTCTCTACCTCTTCCTCCCCTTCATTCTCCTTCTCCTCTTTCTCTTTCTCTCTATCTCGGAACAGCTTGGCTAGTTCCTGAAACTGCGGACCCCACTCCTCCAGCCCTCCTCCCCACTCCTCCTTCTCTGCATCCTTCTCTCCCTCACTCTCCAGTGAGCTGAGGGAGCCTGCACGCGACCCTGTTCCCTCCAGCCCGTAAATCTGCACTGAATCATAGGGCGGCTGTGAGGGGTCAAAGGTGACCTGAGCCAGACGCAGGTGGAGGAACTCACCCACCCTGAGGGCCAAGGAATGACCACCTGGTACTGGACCCCCTCTCACCGCCTCCATCCCTGGGACCCACCCTGCCCCGTACCCCATGATGCCCCCGTATGCGCCCCTGGTCTGCCCTGGGAAGGGCAGCATGTGGGGGGTCATATCCCTCCTTCCTAAAACGTATGCCCCCATACCCATCCTGTCCCGCCAGTCAGCCATGAACCCTTCTGGGTACATCCCCCCGCAAGAAGTCCCGGTCAGAGATATCCCTCCACCCTCCCTGTCCGGCCTGGCCACCACAAAGTTGCTGCCCATCTCTAGCCCTCCCCTCCCCAGGCTCCCGGGGTAGTCCTGCCTCCGTCCCGCTGCCTTCCCTTGCAGGATGCTGGCATAGTTGCAGGCGGCTGACTGTTGAGACTGGCCGTCTGGGCCGTTGGCTCCATGCCCTTCACCACCACATCCACCACCAGAGGATTCTGCTTCAGCTGAACCGGAGCCAGTGCGTTTGGGGGACAGGCTGGCGCGGAAGGCCCTGCGGCCTGCCATGGGCAGGGTGGCTGAGTCACACACCCAGGCGCCACCGTGACTTTGACCAGCCATGGAGCCGGAGCGAGTCAGGACCAGGGTGTGCTCCCTCTCTCGGGGGAGGGTCTCAGACTGGACCTGCATGGGACGGGGAGGAGGAGGAGGGTCAGTCCGGGACAGGGACAGGGCAAGGGGGCAGGGAGAAGGAGGAGGGTCAGTCCGGGACAGGGACAGGGCAAGGGGGCAGGGAGAAGGAGGAGGGTCAGTCCGGGACAGGGACAGGGAACGGTACTGTTAAGTGGATGTAGAAGATAAAGGATAACAAGAGGTGATGAGAGAATTGTAAAAGGAGCGAATGGAGAGATGAATTGGGGAAACAATTAAAGCAGAAAGCCGGAGAGTAAGTAAAAGGGCAAATGTAAGAAACAGGGAGATAAGAAGGACAAGGGAGAGAAAGGAAATGGTGAGAAGGAAGAAAAGGCAGAGAGACAGGATAAGAATAGACAGACAATGAACAAGCAAGATAGAGAGAGTGAAAGAGAAACAGAGTTGAGAAGGTAAGAGAAGCAGCAGGTTAATGAAGCACTAGAAAGAGCTGCACTGTGAGAGAGAGGGGGATGAAGAGGGAGGAGGAAATCAAGAGACCAAACATTAAAAAGTAAAGAAAGAGACAGAAATCTTCTGAAAGCAAAACATAAAAAATAATACATATTCATCATCATCTGCTCTCAGAAATCAGCAGTGTTATAACCACGTCAAATGATAACACATTGGTTCGTTCATTCATTCACTTGTTGTCATATACAGTGTCCGTCTCTTACCCAGTCCACCGAGTCCTGACTGTGGCTCTGCTGCTCACTACTGCTCTCTGTACAGTTGCTCATTGCTCCTCCCCCGTCACCCCTCTCCTGGCTGTTATTGGTCCGTGGCGTCCCTCCATCTGAAGTGCTAACCCCGCTCTTTGGGCCTGTTCCGTCTCTACTCTCTCTGCTGCTCATTTCAGCTGGGCCTACGTAAACGGCCCCTGGCTCCAGGGCCCCCACCATGGCCCCCTGATTCTGGATGACTAGAGAGTGGTCTGGGTGGCCCCCAGGGAAGCGGTAGGCCAGCTCAGCCAGGCTCGGCTCAAACTGGCCCCCTGGAGTACGTCGGAGAACAGGCAGGGTGTGGCTGCTGTAGCAGAGGCGGCCATACAGGGGCCCTCCAGGGCCGGAGTAGGCTGGGTCCAGGGCTGGGTTCTGGGCCCAGCTGTATGCACGGGCCTTGTCCTGGATGTGCTGGGAGTAGCGTCTGGGGGACAGAAGATAGGGTGTGACAAGGCTAGACAACATGTTATAGCAGCTTTACATAGGAGCACACACCAATGAGGGATTGCACAGTATAGACAGATGATCTCACTCAGCACAGTGGATCATGTTGTAGGGTAAGGGGAAGTAGGTGGTGCCCAACAAAGTGTCTAATAAAATGTAATGGTTTTCCTCTTTATTTTTTTTAGTTAAGAGGCTGATTAGAGCAGGGAGTTTTGAGGCAATCAATGACCTAAGTGGATCAATACAGTCTTAGAGAGACTCTTGTGAAAACTCTTGAGGACTGGAGTTTTGTCTGGGTGTGTTTTTGCACAGCATAGCTTTCAACTAAACACACACACCCACACACACACACTGCACACACCACACACACTCACATGTTCCTGCTGTCCAGGGTGCGGTATCCCCTGCGTGAGCTGTGGGGGGCGCTCTGGAGCGCTGCGATGTCGAAGGCGGCCGTGTCGGCCTCACCTCCTCCCTCGTCATCGTAGGTGATGATGTTCTCCCTCACATCATCCTCCTCCAGGGGAGACAGAGAGTCCCGCTTCTGACGGCGCAGGGACAGGGACAGGGCACTGACCGCTGGAGGGAGGAGAGAGGGAGGGAGGGTGGGAGAGAGGGAGTCAGAGAAAGAGAGAGCGAGGGAGAGAGAGAGCAAGAGAGAGTGTTGGTATATCATATCTGTCCTGCATGCTAAAATCGGTAATTGACTTTGAGACACAGCCAGACAGTCAGATAGAGATATATTGTGTACTGGACTAGCCCAGTCACATTGGGAATAAAGTGGGCCATTCCCAGAAAAATTCCAATGTAATGTTAGTTGGGTTTGTGTTTCCCAGTAAAATTACTAATCAACTAATCATCAATTCTTGAATCACGCGTGATAGTGTTGGGTTGTAATGAAAGCTTGCACACCCTGTGGATCTGGGTCTCTGAGACCAGGTTTGAGTAACACTGCTGTACAGTATATTTACCCAGCAGAGTGGCGACACAGGCCAAGATGGCCAGCAAGGCGGCAGTGCTGAGCCCAGGGGAGGGGGAAGTAGACTGCTGGGGGACACACACCGTCTCTCTCTCCCACTCCCAGTCTCCCTCCGTCTGCCTCTCCTGTCTCTCCTTCTCCCCAGCCCGGGCCCCTCCTCTCAGGCAGGGGCAGATGGACACGGTGACAGTCCCGGTGGAGGTCAGGCCAGACATCCCGTCCCTTAACACCAGGGGAACGTGTAGCGTGAGGGAGGAGGAGGAGAGGAGGAGCGGGAGAGGGACTGCAGGGGAGACAGGAGCAACAGGGTGGCAGTGGGACCTGGATGAAGAGCGAGAGAGGGAAAAACACAACATGAGAAAAAAAAAGCAAGAAACTCAATTGAATTGAACGAAATCTCTACCATTTAATGTTATTCCCATAGCTTCCCACAGCTTCCCTCAGAGGATGTGTCGGAGTGCATTGAAAAGATGGATTTACAGTAGAGGCAAAGGTAAACAACAGGGAAAACACAAAGGGATGAGGATAACAGAATGGAGGCACGGAGGCTGTGAGATGGTTGGTAGAGGAGAGAGAGGTAGAGACAGAGAGAGAGGAGGAGAGAGAGGTAGGGGACAGACAGACAGCCAGACAGACAGACAAGATAGACAGGCAGACAGACAGAGAGGGGGAGGAGAGAGAGGTAGGGGAGAGAGTGAGACAGACAGACAGACAGAGAAGGGGAGGAGAGAGAGGTAGGGGGAGAGAGAGGTAGGGGGAGAGAGGAGAGAGAGAGAGAGAGAGAGAGAGAGGGTAGAGAGAGAGAGAGAGAGAGAGAGAGAGAGAGAGAGAGAGAGAGAGAGAGAGAGAGAGAGAGAGAGAGAGAGAGAGAGAGAGAGAGAGAGAGAGAGAGAGAGAGAGAGAGAAGGGGAGGAGAGGAGAGAGAGAGGTAGGGGGAGATAGGTAGAGAGAGAAAGGGATGAGATGGGTGGAGTGAGGGTGAGAGAGTGGGGGCGAGACAGAGAAAGGGGGAGCGAGACGGGAAGTGTGTGTGAGAGAGAGAGACATAAAGAGAGACTATACCTCCACTGTCTCTAACGCTGAAGTTGAGGGCGACGCTGGACTCTGGAGGGATGTTGAAATATACAGCACTGTCATTCCCTCCCTCATCTCTATCAATCGCACGCAACACCTGCACCACCTGAATGGAAGAGATAGAGCGAGTGTGAGACCAGATACAGAGAAGGAGGTGTGAAGGGAGGATGGGGGGAGGAAGAAGGAGGAGAGGAATGAGAGAGGAGGAGGCGGATTGATTGGGAGGGTGAAGGAAGGTTGGGGGGAGAGAGACAGACAAGGAGAGAGAAAATAGAAAGATAGCATTGGAGAGGTAAAAGAGATAGGAGGGGGAGGGCAATAGAGAAAATAAAAAATATATAAAAAGAGTACTTTGTAACAACGCATTACTTTAACTACCGCCCACATCCCTGTGTGACCTCAGCATTTACCTAATCAAAACAAACAAATAAAACCTCTCAAATCAAGAAGGAAGTAATTATATAACCTTAACTGTGAAGGGAATGACTTGGTTGGCATTCAGTATATAATCTATGAAGATTGGGTTCCGACTGTAGAGAAGCACTTAGAAAATAAATAATAATATTCTATCTAGTGAATATTATCTCGGCTTAAACCATTGGGACTCTCTTAAACACTGCCTGTGGCGAAAAGGCAATACAACACCTCTTTAATGGCCTTTAGACTGCAGTGATTCAGACCTAGAATAAGATGTTAGGACGTTTCTGAGTTATGCAGTAGCTAGGGCTTTCACTTTGAAAGGGTTTTTAAATTATTACACTTTATTAGTTTTGTGTACTTTAATGTCCTTGTAAAAAATTTATTATTTTCAGATACATTATACAACAGTTGGCTGATGGGTTTCTTCCCTGCAAGACAGTTGCTGTAGATTCACAGATCGTGAGACAGAAAAACAAAGACACAGGAACACAAAAGAGGGCATAAACCCAGACACCGATAGAACGAACAGATAGACAAAGACAACACGTTATTGGAATAGAGACAACATGGAAACATGGAAAAAGCTAAGAAGGAATGGAAGCGTGGATAAAATGATCGACGGAATCGACAAGAATATTCAGAGTTTTCACATACTGTAAGCACACACATACACTCATACAGATACACACACACACACACACACACACACACACACACACACACACACACACACACACACACACACACACACACACACACACACTCTGACCTGTCCAGTGGCTGATGAGTCACACATGGCTGCTGTGTACTGTCTGTCCAGCTCAGGCGCATTGTCATTCAGGTCCAGCGTCTCTATGGCAACCACCACTCTGGACACCTGGCTGGGGTTGTCTGGGGGAGAGGAACCAGGAACAGCTGTGTCACAACAGAGAGCATTCCAAGACTGCAGAGTGGCCAACACATCTCAACTCTGCTGCTCAATCCGCTAGTGTATCCTCGTGATCTAGCCTACAGGGTTGCCTGTAATAGGCTTGGTTTAAATCTAGCATTTGTTATGTGATGTTTTAGAAATCTGGCTAAATCTGCAGGTGATTGGTATGTTTTAGTATAGAGCGTTGGAATTAGTGCTTTCCATCCCTCTCTTTCCACACCAAACAGTCTTTTCAAAGCTCCAGCAAAGGCGATATGTAAGGTGAGCTGACATGCATGCAAAGCAGTTACACCAGGGCACAGTCCAAGCTGCATTCACGCACCCACACCCACACGCACACGCACACACCCTTTGGAATGCACCAACTCACAATTTGGACTGCACACGAGTCGACACACACATTTTGGCCCGCACACACACATATTTTGGGCAGCTCACCATACATTCTCTTTGGACTGTGTTACACTCAGTAACACCATGTTATGGACTGGAGCCATGGGTCCACATTGCAATGAGCTCCCAGTGTATTGGCAGGAGAGGAGAGGAGAGGAGAGGAGAGGAGAGGAGAGGAGAGGAGAGGAGAGGAGAGGAGAGGAGAGGAGAGAGGAGAGGAGAGGAGAGGGAGAGGAGAGGGAGAGGAGAGGAGAGGAGAGGAGAGGAGAGGAGAGGAGAGGAGAGGAGAGGAGAGGAGAGTGGCTGCCTCTGGCCACTGAGTTGAGACTGGCTCTCCCGAAGTCAGATAGCAATACTGATACTGCCGCCAATGGTCTGTTTAACTGATAGAGCTCATTATTCAACTCTGGCAGCAGTATTACCACTACTGAAGACCCACTTGCCCGTAGCACTGCTTAAATAAAGACCAGCACTGTCACCACACTAACCACTACTGTTGCTACCACCAGTGGTAAGTCGCTCTGGATAAGAGCGTCCGCTAAATGACGTAAATGTGTGTATTCATGGATGCCAAGAGAAGCCAGGCTTCCACAAGAAAAAAACATAACATCTTTAGTCTCTCTGTGTTTCATAATTGTCCTTCAATTCGCAAGAGGCTGAATGTATCCCACAGGAGAAAGCATCCTAGCGAGTGAAACAGCGCCCCTCTGTCTCTGTATGTGTAGCCCATCTATCTGATGCTGTCTGGTCAAAAAGAGTATGACGTTGTTGCCACCCATAGCATTGAATGCAAGGGAAGCAAGCGTGCATTTGGCCTACCTTCATAAAAAAATTAACAATAATAATAATAGCCAATCAGCATTGAGCTAAACTGAGTGAGCTCAACTGTGAAGGGTCCTGGCGCACCCAAAAAGATAGGGATTTGGACCTTTACTTAATTCTCCGTACTGGCCAATGATTATAACAGCGACTCTGATCAAAACATAAATTCATACATTGTTGTGCCCCTGGCCTGAGAGGATGGAAGTTCAATATGTAGCTAGATGTAGTATGGTAATGTTAACTAGCTGGCTCACCGTTGCCCATGAATGGAAGTTAGGCTAGCGAGCAAGCATTTTAGCCAGGTAGCCTAGGACAACAAAAAATAAAAGTGTGTACTGTATTATTGGGCTCCCGAGTGGCGCATGGGTCTAAGGCACTGCTTGAGGTGTCACTACGGACCCCCTGGCTCGATTCCAGGCTGTATCACAACCGGCCGTGATTGGGAGTCCCATGGGGGGAGCACAATTGGCACAGCGTCGTCTGGGTTTGGCCGATGTAGGCCGTCATTGTAAATAAGAATTTGTTCTTAACTGACTTGCCTAGTTAAACAAAATACAATAAAAAAATAAAAAAATAAAATACAGTCATAGACTGTTTCGTCAACATGAAAGAGATGAGGATGATATTGGCATTCTCTACAAGTAGGGTGAGTCAACATGTTATTTCTACTTGCACAAAAGCACACGCGCACACACACACGTAACTGTTTGTTACATGCAATATGCTTTGTGGACTTCACCGGATAGATGTTGCTCTCTGGTTTTGTGATTTGAATTTATTCTGCCAATATCTTCTTATTGTCTCTGCCTTATGCCTAGACAGTGCCTTTGGAAAGTATTCAGACCCCTTGACTTTTTCCACATTTTGTTACGTTACAGCCTTATTCTAAAATGGATTCAATAAAAAAAAAAATGTCAGCAATCTACACACAATACCCCATAATGACGAAGCGAAAACAGGTTTATATAAATGTTTGCAAATGTATACAAAATAAAAAACAGAAATACCTTATTTACATAAGTATTCAGACCCTTTGCTATGAGACACAAAATTGAGCTCAGGTGCATCATGTTTTCATTGATCCTCATTGAGATGTTTCCACAACTTGATTGGAGTCCACCTGTGGTAAATTCAATTGATTGGACATTATTTGGAAAGGCACACACCTGTCTATATAAGGTCCCACAGTTGACAGTGCATGTCAGAGCAAAAACCAAGCCATGAGGTCGAAGGAATTGTCCGTAGAGCTCCGAGACAGGATTGTGTTGAGGCACAGATCTGGGCAAGGGTACCAAAAAATGTCTGCATCATTGAAGGTCCCCAAGAAGACAGTGACCGTCATTCTTAAATGGAAGAAGTTTGGAACTACCAAGACTCATCCTAGAGCTGGCCGCCCGGCCAAACTGAGCAATCGGGGGAGAAGGGCCTTGGTCAGGGAGGTGACCAAGAACCCAATGGTCACTCTGACAAAGCTCCAGAGTTCCTCTGTGGAGATGGGAGAACCTTCCAGAAGGACAACCATCGCTGCAGCACTCCACCAATCAGGCCTTTATGGTAGAGTGGCCAGACGGAAGCCACTCCTCAGTAAAAGGCACAAGACAGCCCGCTTGGAGTTCGCCAAAAGGCACCTAAAGGACTCTCAGACCATGAGAAACAAGATTCTCTGGTCTGATGAAACCAAGATTGAACTCCAACAGGACAACGACCCTAAGCACACAGCCAAGACAACGCAGGAGTGGCTTCGGGACAAGTCTCTGAATGTCCTTGAGTGGCCAAGCCAGAGCCCGGACTTGAACCCGATCGAACATCTCTGGTGAGACCTGAAAATAGCTGTGCAGCAACGCTCCCCATCCAACCTGACAGAGCTTGAGAGGATCTGCAGAGAATAATGGGAGAACTCCCCAAATACAGGTGTGCCAAGCTTGTAGCGTCATACCCAAGAGGACTCGAGGCTGTAATCGCTGCCAAATGTGCTTCAACAAAGTACTGAGTAAAGGGTCTGAATACTTATGTAAAAGTGATATTTCATATTTATTTATTTTTGCTAAAATTTCTAAAAACCTGTTTTTGCTTTGTCCTTATGGGGTATAGTGTGTAGATTGATGAGGGGAAAAACGATTTAATCAATTTTAGAATATGGCTGTAACCTGACAAAATGTGGAAAAAGTCAAGGGGTCTGAATACTTTCCGAAGGCACGGTACATCACGGTGTCAAGGCATATTAACTATCAGGTTATAGAGCAAACAACGCAATTATCACAACACAGGTTGTAATATGGCATTTTCTTCTGGCTTGGCTTCCCCAGTGATTTCTGGCTTTGGCTTCCCCCGTTATTTTACCCACGCACCGCTACTGGCTACCACTGTGTTACGCTAATAGCTATGACATTAAGGGGTTAATTTAGGATTCTTTAGCTGGTGGAAATGTATGCAAAATGTTTCCTTTTCTGTGACCATTCTTAATATAAAATGTGATGTGTTTAATTAGGATCTGCTGTCTCCAATCCTAAGGTGGTGGCACTTAATTTGATTCCTCCCAATTTCACAGATGGTACTAATACTGCCATAAGCACTACTACTGTCAGCATGGTTAAAGCACAGTGCTACTACTGCTGGTCCCACTGCAGAACCAATAGAAGCCATCAAGACATATCAAGTAAAGCTGCTTAGTGGAGTGTATTGTACTTAAACTCTTTACGGCTTTTCATGCTTTGGCGGAGAGTGAAGGTGCAATGACTGGGGTCAGGAGTTTGTCCTGATCATGTGACCTGAATAGAAAAACTAAGGGCCCGAGTAGGGTTGCAAAATTCCTGGAACTTTCAATAAATGTCCTGGTTTTCCAGAAATCGTGATTGGAGGATTCCGTATTTCCTGCTGATTCCCTCCTGATTCCGTCTTTCCGGGAATCCTTTAACCGGGATTTCGGAAAAACCAGCCAATTTCTTGAAAGTTCCAGGAATTTTGCAACCCTAAGCCCGAGTCATATGCTATAACTAGTGCAGAGTTATTCCTGGTCAGGTCAAAATGCCTGGCTCTAAATGATGACCCTCTGACCTCTCTGCATGGCGATGATGGTGATGTTGTGCCACTGCTCGCGCTCACGGTCCAGCTCCATTGCTGTGGTGATGAGGCCGCTGTCCGCGGTGATACGGAACAGAGCTTCCTGGTCTGACTGGGGATCAATAGAGAACCTGGGAGAGATGGAGAGGGAGCGGGGGAGAGAGAGAGAGAGAGATGGGGGGGAGGGGAGGGGGCGGGGGAAAGGGAGAGAGAGAGAGAGAAAGATAAGGATGAGAGGATATAAATGGCCAGGGAATTAATATCACAGATGATCGTAGTCGATACGAGCTCACTTGAAGTAGCACTCATTTATCTAAATATCTCAATGAATGTTCTAACTACCGTTCCACCACACATTCCCCTATTCCTGCTCTGTATTGCTGTGTGAAAACAGGGCCAGCACTGACTAGATCATTTTTTCTGACGAGAACATACATATAAAATAAATATAATGATAATTTTGCCTTGAACCTTCCTTAGTGTGTGTGTGTGTTTGTGAATGGGACTGAATTGTGTGTCCCCACAAGGTTAGTTGTACAAGACTGTGTGTGTGTGTGTGTGTGTTTGTGTGTATGTGTGTGTGTGTTATGTGTGTTTGTGTGTGTGTGTGTGAGAGAGTGTTTATGATACAGTCCAGTACCTGATGTTGTTGGTGAGTCCAGTATCAGGGTCCACAGCACTAACCCGTCCCACGGTGCAGGCGGGAGGGCAGTTCTCGGACACGTCCATACGGTAGCGTGCCCGGGCGAAACGAGGCGGCTCGTCAGCGTCCAGCACGGCCACCCTGATGGAGGCCCGGTCCTTAAAGGGCCCGCGGCGCATGAAACGAGAGTCCACCATGGGGTTCAACACCTCCACGGAGAAGGAGTAGGAGCTACGACTCTCATAGTCTACAGCCTGCAGAGAGAGGGAGAGGGGGAGAGAGAGAGAGAGCGAGAGAGAGAGAGACAAAGAGAGAGAGAGAGACAAAGAGAGAGACAGACAGACAGACAGACAGACAGACAGACAGACAGACAGACAGACAGACAGACAGACAGACAGACAGACAGACAGACAGACAGACAGACAGACAGACAGAGAGAGAGAGAGAGAGAGAGAGAAAGAGAGAGAGAGAGAGGTGTTACAGTAGGTGTCTATTTGCTGGTTCTGATGGGGAACATTACCAAGTGATATTGTATCATGCTTTCTCTTTATAACACTGGTAGTTAATGTATTCACATTCTCGTGTGTGGTCCTGGGTATGGTGTGGAAACATACACATTTCCATATAAATGCAATAAGCTCACCTTGACAGTGAAAATTTCGCAAAGCTTATGTTTCATTCAGTGGTAGAAACATAAACATCAGGTATGATGTATTGACCTGGTTAACTATTACATTCACAGACATGTAGTCAGCAGGAGGGTTTCATGCTACAGCTCCGGTCTGGTCTGAGTCTGGCGTCTGCTGAGAATTTTGAACACTATTAATGCGAGCTGAGGCCGGCCTGCCTGCCTGCCTGCCTGCCTGCCTGTCTGTCTGTCTGTCTGTCTGTCTGTCTGTCTGTCTGTCTGTCTGTCTGTCGTGGTTTCTCTCCACAGCAGGGTTACTCTAGTCTGAAGGAATGAATCTGTCTCTGATCAAATCAGGACAGATTATGGCTAGCGAGGGCTAAACCCTGCCTTGATTACATACTGGAGAGCAACACGGCTGGTTCTGGTTCCAAACAGCTTTCTGAGATTTTCCTACATGACATGTGCTTCCTGAGCCGAATATTGGATGGAGGCAGTAGGATTGGCAGAAAGATGCAGGCTGGACTGGACTGGGGCTAAATAGACTGGTTAGCAATATTCAAAGCATGAGTCGTGAGTAAAAATAACTAACTTTGAAAATATTGATTTTTTTTCCTCTTTCTAATCCTCTCCCAAATTTTTCATTTTCTCACAGTTGTAAGGAACTGCATTCTCTTAGAAGATATCTGTAATCTTAACAGGGCAGAGACTGATAAAAAAAATATGCAATGAGGAAAGGGCAATTGAAGGGCACAGGTATTGAAATATAGGCAATACGGGAACATTTCTATGCGGGGAAAAAAGGAAATGTCAGAGAGAAAGAGGGAGGCAGGAAGGGAGAGGGAGCGAGGGAGCGAGGGAGCGAGGGAGCGAGGGAGGAGGTCTATAACAGGATCCCATTAGAGGGAGAGAGAGACAATCTGTCTGAGGAGGAGAGATGTCACTTATACTGTGAGCACACACTCATCACCCCCTCCCTTCCTCTATCCAGTACTCCATCACCCACTACCGCCCTCCCTGCCTCCATCCCTCCCTCTCTCTCCCAGGCACTCCATCACCCTCTCCACTCCCCTCCTAGTGTTCAGAAGTCCATTTCTGACACCCAAAACACACACTCATCTCTCTCCCTCGCTCACGCTTACAGAAATCACTTATCACAACCACCTCCTTTATCTCTCTCTCTCTCTCTCTCTCTCTCTCTCTCTCTCTCTCTCTCTCTCTCTCTCTCTCTCTCTCTCTCTCTCTCTCTCTCTCTCTCTCTCTCTCTCTCTCTCTCTCTCTCTCTCTCTCTCTCTCTCTCTCTCTCTCTCTCTCTCTCTCTCTCTCTGTGTACAACCTCTTGTCCTGTCCTACACTCACACTCTTTTTTTGAAATTCAAATTATGTCTCTGTAACAATTGCCTTTTGCTACATTCTAAGTATGAAATTAATTAACTAAACAGTATGGTACAATAGTAAAATGGTCATAATTAATTCATCATGCATCAAATATGATTCATGCTCATGTGTGCGTGTGCGTGTGTGCATGTCCACTGTGATCAGTGAAGCTTTAAATTATCTGAATCCGACTCCTTTGCAGCCATTGTATATGTGCAGCCTGCAAGTCAAAAAAGGATCTCTTTAACTGCATGATGTTGTATAAGAGCCTTCTCTATCCTGCTGACCTAGCCTATGTGAGGTCCTACTCGATTATCTACATTTTATATCAAAATTATGTCTTTGTCTGACTACTCATTTAAGATCACAGACTTGGCTCTGAGCAATTTTGCAGACAGACATGCAACTGCAATACTGCTGGAACAGAGTATCTCCTAAATCTCTCCACCACTTTGTTCTCTCTCTCCCTCGATTCACATTGTTTGTCTTTCCTCTCTCTCTCTGTTTCTCTTCTCTCCCTCTGTTTCTCTTCTCTCTCTCTGTTTCTCCTCTCTCTCTCTGTTTCTCTTCTCTCCCTCTGTTTCTCTTCTCTCCCTCTGTTTCTCTTCTCTCTCTCTGTTTCTCTTCTCTCTCTCTGTTTCTCTTCTCTCTCTGTTTCTCTTCTCTCCCTCTGTTTCTCTTCTCTCTCTCTACCCTCTCTATGTTTACTCATCCCATTGTTTATATTTCTTTAACTCTCTCTCCCTCTTCTTCTCATCCTCTCCCTCCCTCCTCTATTCCCTCTCTTCCTCTCTATCCCATCTCCAATTATCTCTCTTCCTTCCTCTCTCTCCCTCTCTCTGAGGAGATTAGCACAATCTCTCTTCTGAGTGAGAAAACAACACAGATAATCCTCGGAGTGCTGCTAGCGGTGACCGTGGATTAGCCAGCCGTTTAAAGTGAGAGCATATGGAAATAATGCTTAACCAATGGAATCAAAGTGTCCCCAGGTGGAATCACAGACACACGAGTAGCAGGCTTACACAACTCATACCCCCAAAAACATTTCAAGAGTGGAATCGGAGAATGGAGATATTGGGAGAAGATGTGTTAATGATCGTTCTATATGATGTAGTACACAGTATATTTCCATTCAACTCCAAATGTTGCTCAGGATCAGCGTGAGTTCTAGGTTTGTGTAGCATGCAGCTGTGTAGTCAGCACACTTTGGAATAGAGCCAGCTTAGGCGCTTCATGTAGATGTGACAGGATTGGATAGGTATACACAATATGGTAATAGCTCCACCTCGCCCAGTAACAGACTAGGTTACACATTCCTAAAACTGCATAGGGGGTAGGGGCTCTAAAGGTCTGTTTGGGATTTATGCTGAGGCTCTAAAGGTCTGTTTGGGATTTATGCTGAGGCTTCCCTCAGTCTTTTTCTTCCTGACCATACACTATCATGTGTAAGTAGAGGGTATAATGTAAATTAACTATATTTGATTACAGCTGTTATAGTCACCACTGGGTGGCAACATTGCAGAGCAGTAACAAGAGACTACCTGTTATTTACGGTGAAGAAACCTTATTGTAAACTTTAGAACAGGGTTCCCCAACGGGCTTTATTTGGCCCCCCAAGCTTTCTGAGCAAATAAATAAATATTTTGGGGTTTGACCATAAAAGACTGTAAAAACACCAGGAAATCAGCTCCAAGTGATTTTAATTTAAGAAATATGTTGCCAAGTATTATCACACATAATAGAGAAACACGTGATCGTATACAAATGTAAGCAAAGTTAAAAATGATTATGTTTTAGTCAAACATTATATCTGTTCTTGCGGTCAATTTGCAGTCTACAAATTATTTGTAATTATGTTCCGGCCCCCGACCATCCGCTCAAGAAAAAAAATTGTCCCGCTGCTGAATCTAGTTGATGATCGCAGACTTAGAATAATCAGAAAGGGAAGAGGCAGGAATACAGTGATAAGTAGACCGATAAGCAGACAGATAAGCAGACCGCCTGCCTTTCCACTTTTGGGACAATGTGACGATGTGAACACATCCTCATTTTGCTATACAGTGCCTTCAGAAAGTATTAATACTCCTTGACTTATTCCACATTTTGTTGTGTTACAGCCTGAATTCAAAACTGATTACATAGATATTTTTCTCACCCATCTACACACAATATCCCATTATGACAAAGTGAAAACATGTTTGTAGAAATTGTTATTTATTGAAAATGAAATACATAAATATCTTTATCTTTATTTACATAATATTTCACACCCCTGAGTCAATAGTTTGTAGAATCCACTTTGGCAGCATTTACGCCCTGGGTCAATACATGTTAGAATTACATTTGCCAGCGATTACAGCTGTGAGTCTTTCTGGGTAAGTCACTAAGAGCTTTCCACACCTGGATTGTGCAACATTTGCCCATTATTATTTTCGAAATTCTTCAAGCTCTGTCAAATTGGTTGGTGATCATTGCTAGAGAACCATTTTCAGGTCTTGCCATAGATTTTCAAGTAGATTGAAGTCAAAACTATAACTCGGTCACACAGGAACATTCTTTGTCTTCTTGGTAAGCAACTCTAGTGTAGATTTGGCCTTGTGTTTTAGGTTATTGTGCTGCTGAAAAGGTGAATTAATCTCTCAGTGTCTGGTGGAAAGAAGACTGAACCAGGTTTCCCCTAGGATTTTGCCTGTGCTTAGCTCCATTCTGTTGATGTTTTATCCTGAAAAACTCCCCATTCCTGAACGATTAAAAGAGTACCCATAACAAGATACAGCCACTACTATGCTTCAAAATATGGAGAGTGGTACTCAGTAATGTGTTGTAGTGGATTTGCCCCAAACATAACACTTTGTATTCAGGACGATTTTTTTTGCAGTATTACTTTAGTCCCTTGCTGCAAACAGGATGCATGTTTTGGAATATTTGTATTATGTACAAGCTTCCTTCTTTTCACTCTGTCGATTAGGTTAGTATTGTGGAGTAACTACAATGTTGTTGATCCATCCTCAGATCTCATATCACAGCCATTAAACTCTGTACGTGTTTTAAAAAGTCACCATTGGCCTCATGGTGAAATCCCTGAGCGGTTTCCTTCCTCTCCGGTAACTGAGTTAGGAAGGACGCCTGTATCTTTCTAGAGACTGGGTGTATTGATACACCATCCAAAGGGTAATTCATAACTTCACCATGCTCAAAGGGATATGCAACGTTTGCTTTTTTATTACCCATCTACCAATAGGTGCCCATCTTTGTGAGGCATTGGAAAACCTCCCTGGTCTTTGTGGTTGAATCTGTGTTTGAAATGCACTGCTCAACTGAGGGACCTTCTAGACAATTGTATGTGTGGGGTACAGAGATGAGGTAGTCATTCACAAATCATGTTAAACACTATTATTGCACACAGAGAGTCCATGCAATGTATTATCTGAGTTGTTAAGCACATTTTTACTCCTGAATTTATTTAAGCTTGCCATAACAAAGGTGTTGAATACTTATTGACTCAAAATATTTCAGCTTTTCATTTTTAATTAATTTGTACATATTTCTAAAAACATAATTCCACTTTGACATTATGGGGTATTGTGTGTAGACCAGTGACACAACATCTCAATGTAATACATTTTAAATTCAGGCTGTAACACAACAAAATGTGGAAAAAGTCAAGGGGTGTGAATACTTTCTGAAGGCACTGTATGTGTATTTCTGAGTTAATTTATGTACAGTGCATTCGGAATGTATTCAGATTCCTTCACTTTTTCCAAATGTTGTTACATTACAGCCTTTTTCTAAAATTGATGAAATAATTTCCCCCCCTCATCAATCTACACACAATTCCCCATAATGACAAAGCAAAAACAGGTTTATAGAAATGTTTGCAAACGTATTACAAATAAAAAACGGAAACATCACATTTACATAAGTATACAGACCCTTTACTCATTACTTTATTGAAGCACCTTTGACAGCGATTACAGGCTCGAGTCTTCTTGGTTATGACACTACAAGCTTGGCACCCCTGTATTTGGGGAGTTTCTCCCATTCTTCTCTGCAGATCCTTTCAAGCTCTGTCAGGTTGGATGGGGAGCGTTGCTGCACAGCTATTTTCATGTCTCTCCAGAGATGTTCGATCGGGTTCAAGTCCGGGCTGTGGCTGGGCCACTCAAGGGCAATCAGAGACTTGTCCCGAAGCCACTCCTGCATTGTCTTGGCTGTGTTCCTAGGGTCATTGTCCTGTTGGAAGGTGAACCTTCACCCCAGTCTGAGGTCCTGAGCGGTCTGGAGCAGGTTTTCATCAAAGATCTCTCTGTACTTTGCTCCATTCATCTTTCCCTCGATCCTGACTAGTCTCCCAGTCCCTGCTGCTGAAAAATATCCCCACAGCATAATGCTGCCACCACCATGCTTTACTGTAGGGATGGTATTGGCCAGGTGATGAGCGGTGCCTGGTTTCCTCCAGACGTGACGCTTGGCATTCAGGCCAAAGAGTTCAATCTTGGTTTCATCAGACCAGAGAATCTTGTTTCTCATGGTCTGAGAGTCCTTTAGCTGCCTTTTGGCAATCTCCAAGCGTTTTACTCATAGTAGTAGTAGTGATATCTTTTCCACCATTTCACCTGAACCAGTTGATTGTCTTTAATTGAATGTGTGTGAGGAATGTTTGTATGTCAGCACAGGTTGGCTAATTGTTAATTGTAGGCTCCTCCCACTAACTAAGCTAATGAGCTGCAGATGTTTATGGGAGACTGCTAGTTTGAGTGAGAGGTGAGCAAGGAAAGACCTGTTTGTTTTAGGTGTCAATCTTTAATCATTGTTTTAATCTTTTAGCATTTTCTAGCCTATTTTGTATTTATCAAAAATAAATCTCTAATTTTGAGAAGAAACTGCTTTGAGTGAAAACCTTTTTATGTGAAAGGCATCGGCCAGCCTTCTCACAGACAACGTCTCCCATTATTAGGGCGGAGACAAGACCATCTCTATCTCTGGAATAACTCAGTTCACTTGATGCTTCAAGTATAAATACCATTAGTGGGATTGTCTTGCTGACCCAGTAGACCTGTAGTTTAAACTGACACAGTGGTCCTATTTAAGCCATGAGAGATTGGAAACCAAAATGTATTTCCCAATTCCAACCACATTCTAACGGTTTTGAACCCTCACTTTGTCTGCGTTTAGGCTTGTGTGTACAGGGACTGGATCTCATCTCAATCCACTGCCCTCAGAAAACCCCATAAAAAAAAACGTCTTGACTCCCGGTGTGCTCATATAAGCCTATAAATGGATAGTTGTCTGTGTTCAAATCCCCAGCCACCGTTTAGAGGTTGAATTACAGTGACCTGAGCCCAGGCAGTTTAGAGGAAGAATCACAACAATGAGTCAGACTGAGACAGAAAACAGCTAGTATCCTACAAAATGGCCCCGGAGAAAAGAGGAGAGGAGGATGAGTGAGAGGGTGACAGAGGGAGAGAGAGGGATACAGAAAGATAGAGTGATGGAGAGAGAGGGGAGATAGACAGTTTGTTGTGGTCATCTGAGACTCTGCGAAAAAGCAGTGATAAGAGACAGGCACTCTCCAGTCTTTACCCAGACTGACAGCCAGAGTGTTAATGACCCAGCTTCCCCTGCACATCCCTGGCTAACCCTCCACCACCCTCACCTCACCCCACCTCTCCACCACTGCCCATGGGGCCTGTCCCTTTCTGACAGATACACACACACACGCACATGCATGCACACACACACACATGCATGCACACACACATGCATGCATGCGCACACACACGCTCTCTCTCTTTCTCTCCTTCTGCCTTTCTCCCAGCCTGCCTCTCTGTCACCTGTCACATCACACAGTGCTGAACCTCAGTCTTTTAGGCAGGCACCGCAGTTTGTTCCTTTTTTTAAATGAATGACTGTATTCCTTCACACCTTTTTGCTCATTCCACTGAGTGTTAACAGGGAGAGCTGCAAGATCAACAGAGTGTGTGTGTGTGCCTGTGTATGTGTACAAGTGTGCCTGTGTGTATGTGTGCCTGTGTGTGTTCCTGTGTGGCTGTGTGTGTGTCTGTAAGTCTAAGATCAATGGTAAAAAGATTCTGCCCACAGCTGTGAGAGGAGCAATGAGGTCAGACTCAGCGGTAGCAGAAATTGTTCCAGTTGAAAATATTTTCCTCTTAAGGGCAAAAATATCATCTCTTTCCACAAAATCCATCACAGTTTTTTTTTTTTTATCCACTGCACACACACATGCTGACAAACTGGCCACAGAGAGTGAGTGAGTCAGTAAACACAAACCTTAACACACACACACACACCCACCCCTACAACACATATCCAAACATACTGCATGGTTTCTATTTTCTTTTTGTTTAACAGGGTGTAAATCGTGGGGGAAGCTTAGCTCTAATTTTACGCTTGTTTATTTTCATTCTATTAGAGTAGTATCTTTCATGTTTTCAATTAGTTGCGGGTGGATTCCCTGAAAGGCTAAATCACTTTTAACCTCCTCAAATCTTCTTCTCAGCTATACCCACCTACCTAGCCACCGCCTGCCCACCATTCTTATTCTCCCCGTCACAACGAGAACCCTACATTCCCTGAGCCAATATTGAAGAGTGCTAGAGACGACGGCCCTAAAAGTATTTTGAAAAGTTCAATCTCTTCTATTTCATGCTATAATAAAATGTGTTTGGGGGGGAGAGGTGAGATAAAAGCTCCATATAGGAAGAGTAACTGTAGGTTTTGTGTGGCATCCTCAGTGCCATGGAGTCTGAATCCGAGGGGAGATACAGTTGAAGTTGGAAGTTTACATACACCTTAGCCAAATACATTTAAACTCAGTTTTTCACAATTTAATCCTAGTAAAAATTCCCTGTCTTAGGTCAGTTAGGATCACCACTTTATTTTAAGAACGTGAAATGTCAGAATAATAGTAGAGAGAATGATTTATTTCAGCTTTTATTTCTTTCATCACATTCCCAGTGGGTCAGAAGTTTACATACACTCAATTAGTATGTGGTAGCCTTCCACAAGCTTCCCACAATAAGTTGGGTGAATATTGGCCCATTTCTCCTGACAGAGCTGGTGTAACTGAGTCAGGTTTGTAGGCCTCCTTGCTCGCACACGCTTTTTCAGTTCTGCCCACACATTTTCTATAGGATTGAGGTCAGGGCTTTGTGATGGCCACTCCAATACCTTGACTTTGTTGTCCTTAAGCCATTTTGCCATAACTTTGGAAGTATGCTTGGGGTCATTGTCCATTTGGAAGACCCATTTGCGACCAAGCTTTAACTTCCTGACTGATGTCTTGAGATGTTGCTTCAATATATCCACATAATTTTCCTTCCTCATGATGCCATCTATTTTGTGAAGTGCACCAGTCCCTCCTGCAGCAAAGCACCCCCACAGCATGATGCTGCCACCCCCGTGCTTCACGGTTGGGATGGAGTTCTTCGGCTTGCAAGCATCCCCTTTTTCCTCCAAACATAACGATGGTCATTATTGCCAAACGGTTGTATTTTTGTTTCATCAGACCAGAGGACATTTCTCCAAAAAGTATGATCTTTGTCCCCATGTGCAGTTGCAAACCATAGTCTGGCTTTTTTATGGCGGTTTTGGAGCAGTGGCTTCTTGCTTGCTGAGCGGCCTTTCAGGTTATGTCGATATAGGACTCGTTTTACTGTGGATATAGATACTTTAGTACCTGTTTCCTCCAGCATCTTCACAAGGTCCTTTGCTGTTGTTCTAGGATTGATTTGCACTTTTCGTACCAAAGTACGTTATTCTCTAGGAGACAGAACGCGTCTCCTTCCTGAGCGGTATGACGGCTGCGTGGTCCCATGGTGTTTATACTTGCGTGCTTTTGTTTGTACAGATGAACGTGGTACCTTCAGGCATTTGGAAATTGCTCCCAAGGATGAACCAGACTTGTGGAGGTCTACAAAATGTTTTCTGATTTATTTTGATTTTCCCATGATGTCAAGCAAAGAGGCACTGAGTTTGAAGGTAGGCCTTGAAATACATCCACAGGTACACCTCCAATTGACTCAAATTATGTCAATTAGCCTATCAGAAGCTTCTAAAGCCATGACATCATTTTCTGGAATTTTCCAAGCTGTTTAAAGGCACAGTCAACTTAGTGTATGTAAACTTCTCACCCACTGGAATTGTGATACAGTGAATTATAAGTGAAATAATCTGTCTGTAAACAATTGTTGGAAAAATTACTTGTGTCATGCACAAAGTAGATGTCCTAACCGACTTGCCAAAGTTATAGTTTGTTAACAAGAAATTTGTGGAGTGGTTGAAAAACTAGTTTTAATGACTCCCAAGTGGCGCAGCGGTCTAAGGCACTGCATCTCAGTGCTTGAGGCGTCACTACAGACCCCCTGGTTCGATTCCAGGCTGTATCACAACCGGCCGTGATTGGGAGTCCCATAGGGCGGCGCACAATTGGCCCAGCGTCGTCTGGGTTTGGCCGGTGTAGGCCGTCATTGTAAATAAGAATTTGTTCTTAACTGACTTCAACTGTAGGTGAAGGAGTTGAGAGGCAGTGTTTACATGTTATTTTATCTCTCATTTCTCTAGTCACTGAGCACACAGTGAATTGATCACTTCTATCTCTCTCTGCAGGATGCTGCTTAGACATTCTCTCTATGTTGTTCACTCTCTAACTCTCTGTAGCTTTTTTCTCAAACAAACCTCTTATTCAGCCTGCCTGTCTTCCTTTGGATGTGTTGTTCTGCCTCATTCTCTCTCTCTCTCTCTCTCTCTCTCTCTCTCTCTCTCTCTCTCTCTCTCTCTCTCTCTCTCTCTCTCTCTCTCTCTCTCTCTCTCTCTCTCTCTCTCTCTCTCTCTCTCTCTCTCTCTCTCTCTCTCTCTCTCTCTCTCTCTCTCTCTCTCTCTCTCTCTCTCTCTCTCTCTCTCTCTCTCTCTCTCTTCAATTCAATTCAAGGGGCTTTATTGGCATGGGAAACATATGTTTACATTGCCAAAGCAAGTGAAATGGATAAACAAAAGTGAAATAAACAAAAGTGAAATAAACAATAAAAAGTGAACAGTAAATATTACACTCACACAAGTTCCAAAATAATAAAGACATTTCAAATGTCATGGTATGTCTATATACAGTGTTGTAATGATGTGCAAATAGTTAAAGTACAAAAGGGAAAATAAATAAATATGGGTTGTATTTACAATGGTGTTTGTTTTCTTGTGGCAACAGGTCACAAATCGTATTATTTCACCCAATAGATATGGGAGTTTATCAAAATTGGATTTGTTTTCGAATTCTTTGTGGGTCTGTGTAATCTGAGGGAAATATGTGTCTCTAATATCATCATACATTTGGCAGGAGGTTGGAAGTGCAGCTCAGTTTCCACCTCATTTTGTGGGCAGTATGCACATAGCCTGTCTTCTCTTGACAGCCAGGTCTGCCTACAGCAACCTTTCTCAATAGCAAGGCTATGCTCACTGAGTCTGTACATAGTTAAAGCTTTCCTTAATTTTGGGTCAGTCACAGTGGTCAGGTATTCTGCCACTGTGTACTCTCTGTTTAGGGCCAAATAGTATTCTAGTTTGCTTTGTTTTTTTGTTAACTCTTTCCAATGTGTCAAGTAATTATCTTTTTGTTTTCTCATGATTTGGTTGGGTCTAATTGTGTTGCTGTCCTGGGGCTCTGTGGGGTCTGTTTGTATTTGTGAACAGAGCCCCAGGACCAGCTTGCTTAGGGGACTCTTCTCCAGGTTCATCTCTCTGTAGGTGATAGCTTTGTTATGGAAGGTTTGGGAATCGCTTCCTTTTAGGTGGTTGTAGAATTTAATAGCTATTTTCTGGATTTTGATAATTAGCGGGTATCGGCCTAATTCTGCTCTAGATGCATTATTTGGTGGTTTACGTTGTACACGGAGGATATTTTCTGCAGGCAATTTGGTGTTTTTCCCATTTTGTGAATTCTTGGTTGGTGAGCGGACCCCAGACCTCACAACCATAAAGGGCAATGGGTTCTCTACCTGATTCAAGTATTTTTAGGCAGATCCTAATTGGTATGTCAAATTTTATGTTCCTTTTGCCGGCATAGAAGGCCCATCTTGCCTTGTCTTCACAGCTTTGTTGAAGTTACCTGTGGCACTGATGTTTAGGCTGAGGTATGTATAGTTTTTTGTGTGCTCTAGGGCAACGGTGTCAAGATGGAATTTGTATTTGTGGTCCTGGCAACGACCTTTTTTGGAACACCATTATTTTTGTCTTACTGAGATCTACTGTCAGGGCCCAGGTCTGACAGAATATGTGCAGAAGATCTAGGTGCTGCTGTAGGCACTCCTTGGTTGGGGACATTTGACTTCAGATTCTAGTAGGTGAGGCCTCTCTCGCTCTTGCTCTCAATTCAATTTCAATTTCAATTTAAGGGCTTTATTGGCATGGGAAACGTGTGTTAACATTGCCAAAGCAAGTGAAGTAGATAGTAAACAAAAGTGAAATAAACAATAAATAATTGAACAGTAAACATTACACTCACACAAGTTCCAAAATAATAAAGACATTTCAAAATGTCATGTTATGTCTATATACAGTGTTGTAACGATGTGCAAATAGTTAAAGTACATAAAAAATAAATAAATATGGGTTGTATTTACAATGGTGTTTGTTCTTCACTTGCCTTTTTCTTGTGGCAACAGGTCACAAATCTTGCATGTATTATTTCACCCAATAGATATGGGAGTTTATCAAAATTGGGTTTGTTTTCGAATTCTTTGTGGGTCGCTGTAATCTGAGGGAAATATGTGTCTCTAATATCGTCATACATTTGGCAGGAGGTTGGAAGTGCAGCTCAGTTTCCACCTCATTTTGTGGGCAGTATGCACATAGCCTGTCTTCTCTTGACAGCCAGGTCTGCCTACAGCAACCTTTCTCAATAGCAAGGCTATGCTCACTGAGTCTGTACATAGTCAAAGCTTTCCTTAAGTTTGGGTCAGTCACAGTGGTCAGGTATTCTGCCACTGTGTACTCTCTGTTTAGGGCCAAATAGCATTCTAGTTTGCTCTGTTTTTTTGTTTGTTCTTTCCAATGTGTCAAGTAATTCTCTTTTTGTTTTCTCATGATTTGGTTGGGTCTAATTGTGTTGTTGTCCTGGGGCTGTGTGGGGTCTGTTTGTGTTTGTGAACAGCTCTCTCTCTCTCTCTCTCTCTCTCTCTCTCTCTCTCTCTCTCTCTCTCTCTCTCTCTCTCTCTCTCTCTCTCTCTCTCTCTCTCTCTCTCTCTCTCTCTCTCTCTCTCTCTCTCTCTCTCTCTCTCTCTCTCTCTCTCTCTCTCTCTCTCTCTCTCTCTCTCTCTCTCTCTCTCTCTCTCTCTCTCTCTCTCTCTCTCTCTCTCTCTCTCTTCTTGCTGTTTTTGTTCTGGCTGCCTCGCTAATTTCACTCTCCCTTACTCTCTTTTTCCTCCCTGCTTCGACTCTCTCTCCCTACCCCCCCCTCCCTCCCTCCCTCCCACCCCCCCACCCCTCTGATGGATGACCGTCAGAGGTGCCTCAGATTCTCTCATATCTTAGATCTAAGTGGCAAGCTATTTTAAAGAGCAGCGTATATTTTTAACACTCACACACTCTGTCTGTGCCTCTTTGAAAGGCTAATTCAGCTTCAAATAGCATATTTCATGTCTGAGACTGACTAGAGGTCTTTGGTGTGCTGCTATTGATGTCAGTCAACGTCTACATCACAGGTGAGACACACGCACACAAACGTAACACGCAACACTCACAAACACATGTAACACGCAACACACACACACGTAACACGCAACACACACGCAACACACACACCGAGTGTCAGTTCTCATCACCAACCACACTTCATTATTGGAGCTGCTTGTGTGATAACCCAGAATGACAGTCAGTTCTGGTGGGAATCATCTAGAATCAGACAGCATCAAGGGAAATGTGCTGATTCAACAAGCACACACACAGATATGGCCGTCTGACTCACAGAAAAAACACAAAATATATGTATCCAGCATAGCAGTGATTGCACAGCTCTCTGGAGCGTTTCGAGGGAGAACAGGCCAAATCAACAGGCTCACCTGTGTCCTCCTCTCCTCCTCTCCTCCTTTCCTCCTCCTTATCATATGTTCCATTATTCCATCCTGTTCTGCCCTCCCTCGTTCCCTCCATCCCTCTCTCTCGGCTGACACCCAACATGCTCCCTCGCTCACTCCCACATACCTCTTCCCTCTCACCTTGTTCAGGGTGATCACGGCCTCTTGGTTTGTTCCGCTGATGTTGAAGGTGTCCCCCGTCTCTCCCTCCAGGATGGTATATTCCAGCTTGGCATTGTCGCCTAGGTCAGCATCTGTTGCCGAGATACGGCCCACCTCAGCCCCCAGAACAGCCAGCTCTGACACGGAGAAGGACCACATACCTGGAGAGAGGGAGGAGGGAGAGAGGGAGGAGGGGAGGAGGGAGAGAGGGAGGAGGGATGAAGGAAGAGAAAAAGAGAGATTTAGATAAGGGGTATGATGTACAACAGGGAGGAGGGGGTGAGGGAGAAAAAGGGTGATGGCGAGAGAAAAGAGGGCAGGGGACAGCGACATCACAGGCGCTGAAGGTTACACAGCACTTATTTATCTTGTTTATGTTGTTTGTGTTTGGTGAGGCGAGGTAGAGAGGACTCTTCAAATGTCAATGACTGTGTCTGTCTCCTGCTGTTATTTCTTCTCCGCTAACAAGCTTGATTATTCATCAAGATAATAAGCCTGTGGTTCCTCTCCACTCAGTCATGTTGAAACATGCAGGGGCCTTTACCTTTTAGTGCTCTTCACATTAAATCACCACATTAAAATACCCTTTTGCTGGAGCTACAGTTTATATTACAGTGAAATACACCGCTCCCATGACTCACTCTCTGTCTGGAAAAGAGCAGTACAGGAGCTAGCTCAGTCACAACTCTGCATTGCTCACACACAGTCCATTTCTTAAACTTCACTTCAGTCGTGTGGCAAACTAGCGTCTACTGCACACGGACCACCGACTCAAGTGACAAGCTGGAGGAAGGTGGGGAGAAAGAAAGATAGCTCTTTTTGCCTTACATGCACAAAATTGACGTGCCCATTCAGCAGAGCAACTATCTACAACTTGCTATTGCTGGAAAAATCTGATAAACACCGGGGCTCAGACAGACTAACATTGTAAGCAGCGCTTTGTGACAGTAAAAATGATAGCCAGCACAACATCACGACTACATCAAACACACAGGGAGTAAGATAAAGGATTTATCAACCCACATCAGAATAAGACAAATGTTAGATAAGGACCTTATGAAAAGATAAACAACGTGCTCGACTTTCTGTGGGTAAGACCAAACGTGCACTTAAGACAACGAGCTTCAATGCCATACAACACTCCTTCAGTAGCCTCCAACTGCTCTTAAACACTAGTAAAACTAAATGCATGCTCTTCAATCAAACGCTGCTGGCACCCGCCCACCCGACTAGAATCACTACTCTCGACGGGTCTGACCTAGAGTATGTGGACAACTACAAATACCTAGGTGTCTGGTTAGACTGTAAACTCTCCTTCCAGACTCACATTAAGAATCTCCAATCCAAAGTTAAATCTAGAATCGGCTTCCTATTTCGCAACAAAGCCTCCTTCACTCATGCTGCCAAACATGCCCTCGTAAAACTGACTATCCTACCGATCCTTGACTTCGGCGATGTCATTTACAAAATAGCCTCCAACACTCTACTCAGCAAATTGGATGTAGTCTATCACAGTGCCATCCATTTTGTCACCAAAGCCCTATATACAGTGGGGAAAAAAAGTATTTAGTCAGCCACCAATTGTGCAAGTTCTCCCACTTAAAAAGATGAGAGAGGCCTGTAATTTTCATCATAGGTACACGTCAACTATGACAGACAAATTGAGAAAAAAAATCCAGAAAATCACATTGTAGGATTTTTTATGAATTTATTTGCAAATTATGGTGGAAAATAAGTATTTGGTCACCTACAAATAAGCAAGATTTCTGGCTCTCACAGACCTGTAACTTCTTCTTTAAGAGGCTCCTCTGTCCTCCACTCGTTACCTGTATTAATGGCACCTGTTTGAACTTGTTACCAGTATAAAAGACACCTGTCCACAACCTCAAACAGTCACACTCCAAACTCCACTATGGCGAAGACCAAAGAGCTGTCAAAGGACACCAGAAACAAAATTGTAGACCTGCACCAGGCTGGGAAGACTGAATCTGCAATAGGTAAGCAGCTTGGTTTGAAGAAATCAACTGTGGGAGCAATTATTAGGAAATGGAAGACATTCAAGACCACTGATAATCTCCCTCGATCTGGGGCTCCACGCAAGATCTCACCCTGTGGGGTCAAAATGATCACAAGAACGGTGAGCAAAAATCCCAGAACCACATGGGGGGACCTAGTGAATGACCTGCAGAGAGCTGGGACCAAAGTAACAAAGCCTACCATCAGTAACACACTACACCGCCAGGGACTCAAATCCTGCAGTGCCAGACGTGTCCCCCTGCTTAAGCCAGTACATGTCCAGGCCCGTCTGAAGTTTGCTAGAGTGCATTTGGATGATCCAGAAGAGGATTGGGAGAATGTCATATGGTCAGATGAAACCAAAATAGAACTTTTTGGTAAAAACTCAACTCGTTGTGTTTGGAGGACAAAGAATGCTGAGTTGCATCCAAAGAACACCATACCTACTGTGAAGCATGGGGGTGGAAACATCATGCTTTGGGGCTGTTTTTCTGCAAAGGGACCAGGACGACTGATCCGTGTAAAGGAAAGAATGAATGGGGCCATGTATCGTGAGATTTTGAGTGAAAACCTCCTTCCATCAGCAAGGGCATTGAAGATGAAACATGGCTGGGTCTTTCAGCATGACAATGATCCCAAACACACCGCCCGGGCAACGAAGGAGTGGCTTCGTAAGAAGCATTTCAAGGTCCTGGAGTGGCCTAGCCAGTCTCCAGATCTCAACCCCATAGAAAATCTTTGGAGGGAGTTGAAAGTCCGTGTTGCCCAGCGACAGCCCCAAAACATCACTGCTCTAGAGGAGATCTGCATGGAGGAATGGGCCAAAATACCAGCAACAGTGTGTGAAAACCTTGTGAAGACTTACAGAAAACGTTTGACCTGTGTCATTGCCAACAAAGGGTATATAACAAAGTATTGAGAAACTTTTGTTATTGACCAAATACTTATTTTCCACCATAATTTGCAAATAAATTCATTAAAAATCCTACAATGTGATTTTCTGGATTTTATTTTCTCATTTTGTCTGTCATAGTTGACGTGTACCTATGATGAAAGTTACAGGCCTCTCTCAGCTTTTTAAGTGGGAGAACTTGCACAATTGGTGGCTGACTAAATACTTTTTCCCCCACTGTACTACCCACCACTGTGACCTGTACGCTCTTGTTGGCTGGTCCTCACTACATATTCGTCGCCAAACCCACTGGCTCCAGGCCATCTATAAATCACTGCTAGGCAAATCCCCGCCTTATCTTAGCTCATTGGTCACCATAGCAACACCCACCCGTACTATGCACTCCAGCAGGTATATCTCACTGGTCATCCCCAAAGCCAACACCTTCTTTGGCCGCCATTCCTTCCAGTTCTCTGCTGCCAATGACTGGAACGAATTGCAAAAATCTCTGAAGCTGGAGACTCTTATCTCCCTCACTAACTTTAAGCATCAGTTGTCAGAGCACCTTACCGATCACTGCACCTGTACACAGCCCATTTGAAATTAGCCCACCAAACTACCTCATCCCCATATTGTTATTTATTTTGCTCATTTGCACCCCAGTATCTCTATTTGCACACCATCTCTTGCACATCTATCATTCCAGTGTTAATACTAATTGTAATTATTTTGCACTATAGCCTATTTATTGCCTTACCTCCATAACTTGCTACATTTGCACACACTGTATATATATTTTCTGTTGTATTTTTTACTTTATGTTTTGTTTTACCCCATATGTAACTCTGTGTTGTTGTTTTTATCGCACTGCTTTGCTTTATCTTGGCCAGGTCGCAGTTGTAAATGAGAACTTGTTCTCAACTGGCTTACCAGGTTAAATAAAGGTGAAATAAAATAAAAAAATAAAAAATATGTGAGCATAAGTGCTCCATTTGCAACCATTATGAAAAATCACCTGTTGCTATGCTTTTTTTTTTTTTGTAGGTTATAAATATGTAGGCCACACATTTAGGCAATGACATCATAATGTATCTGTATTGTGTATTTATAGCTACAGTATATTGTTATTTTTATTTAATTGTCATGTTTCCCCCACAACGCCCTCTGCTGTGATCTCTTGATTGGGCCAATACTGACTGCCAATTTATAATTGTGCCTTAACCTGTATGGTATTGTTGTCGTGACATTGATTGCCATTGCCTTTGCACGCTGTAGAAGGGCTCATACGCGAAGCGTTCGAGGGCAATAAAAATATGTCAATTTAAGTTTATTTACCAGAGTGCTGTCCTGTTTTTGTTCTTTAGAGAAGGACGTTATCCTTCACAACAAAACACAGGACAAAGGTTCAATCCAATCGATACAAAGGATGAATTATGGGAGAATATGATGTTAGCCATCACTTTAAAGATTAGACAAAAGCAAGAATCATGTTTATGTTCTACTTCAAACATAAGGACAATGTGGTCTTAGCCACCACAATAGACATCAAGCCAGCATCTTGTCCACGGACACACACTAGCCCTTGAGTTTATTTATACAGTACAACCTCCAAGAGCATCAGCTGGGGCCCTTAGTGGCCCTTCAGGGGCCTGTAGTGGCCCTTGAGAGTAAACTATTCTCTTTGGTCCTTCACCTGCTCTTTGATCTTATGGTCCATGGGATGACCACGTTCTTCATGCACTCTAGCAGCTGTCTTCCCTTAACAACTGATTTAGGAACAGCTTGTCCGATCGCAGTCCTATCATTTTTCCTGACCACAAAAAAACATGTTTTGAATAATAAATACCTATTCTTTGTATTGTAATAATGAGTTAAAGAAAGAACAAACCACGTATATATAATGTACATTCCATCTCCTAAGGCAGTGAAACTCAGCATGCTTACGCCCACAAGACTCTGGGCCTAGGCATGGGGCTGCCTACTAAAGTGGATATGTGCCAGTGAATCAACATTACATATCAGCTTATGTGCCATGACTACGAATCTGTCACGACTTCCTCCGAAGCTGGCTCCTCTCCTTGTTCTGGCAGGCTTCGGCGTTCGTCGTCACCGGCCTTCTAGCCACTGCCGCTCCTCATCTCATCATTCCATTTGTTTTGTCTTGTTTATTACACACACCTGGTTCATATCCCCTCATTAGTACCTGTTAAGTATTCCCTCTGCCCCCCTGTCTTTGTGTGTGATTAGTTATTGAGGAGGTGACTCAAGCTCGGTGGAGCTATATTGTATTGTGTATCTCCAGGATATTCATCCGTGTGCCTTGCTTTCTCCAGTGCGCCGTATTTACCGCACTGGAGTGTTTTACGCATTGCTGCATACCGCTATGTTCCTGAATAAACAATGTATTCTGTGATTTACCCTCCTGCGCCTGACTCCGTCCAAAATCACCCGCTACAGAATCAACCGTCTGGGACACTGGGCACCAGAAAGAAAAAGACTCAGACCATCCCACAAAACAATCCTATCACTAATGACACCCCAAATCTCTCTCTCTCATTAACATACAAAACTTCAACAGTTGTCTCTATGTCGATATACTGCTTGAAGGCAATCGTACATCTCAGAAAAGCAATGTTACACAAGAGCAGTGATACACACACACACAACACACACTCACACACACACATACACACACATGCATACTCACACCGACACAGCTGTAGAAGTGCTTGAGTGAATGGGGGGTGATGGTGATGGTAAAGTAGTCATTATCAGCTTTCCTCTCACCATGTATAGTTAAGCTGGCAACAGAAATCATTTATCATATCCACTGGACTAGGCAAGAGAGAGAGACAGAGAGGAAAAAACTGCTCCAAATTATACGAGGACAGGATGCCAAGGCAACAATAATTACACATCCCTTGAAACAGGAAAATCAAGCCCTCTTAAAGACAGGAAGGAACAGAACATGTGATCTCCCCTGGTCTTTATTCTCCTGGCTCTGTCCATTATGGTGTGATGTGGTGAAACAGCATGGGGACCACAGGAGGTTGGTGGCACCTTAATTGGGGAGAACGGGTTTGTGGTAATGACTGGAGCGGAATTAGTGGAATGGTATCAAATACATCAAACACATGGTTTCCAGATGTTTGATGCCATTCCATTTGCTTCGTTCCGGCCATTATTATGAGCAGTTCTTCCCTCAGCAGCCTCCTGTGATGGGGGTACACGCTCAATGTTCTATGGCTCTCTGATATAGCGCTCCCCACCAGGCCCTGGTAATTGAGCTCAGGAGAGAGAATTTAAGTCCTCCACTGTGCTCTGCTTAAACCCACTTCTAAGAGACACCTTCTACTCCTCACCATCTTCCCCCTCACCTCACAGGAGATACCAAAAAAGCATTTTTTTTCTCAGAATACTTCCCTGTTCCATGGATCACTTACGGACACCGCGATTGGTCAGGGTTCCCAGGTAAAGCGTGGTGATTGGTGGAAACGGGCCACGGTTGATGGGGAGATTAGTGAGAAAGGGAAGTGAAGTGAAGTGACAGCCAGTGGGAGTTAATTAGGGGTGGCTGTAGTTTAATACAGGTTGATCTCTGTAAATAAGACCTCAAGAGTGACATCACACTGAGACAGGAGGATGAGGAAGACGGAGGGAAGAGGAGGAGGTAGGGGAGAGAAAGAAGGATGAAGAGAGAGGAGGTGACTAGTAGTAAAATAGATACAGTGATAGTTGATTTTGTACGTTTTCCCACTGACAAAGACATGATCAGTCTATAATTTTAATGGTAGGTTTATTTGAACAGTGAGAGACAGAATAACAACAAAACAATCCAGAAAAACGCATGTCAAAAATGTTTTAATGAGGGAAATAAGTATTTGACCCCTCTGCAAAACATGACTTAGTACTTGGTGGCAAAACCCTTGTTGGCAATCACAGAGGTCAGACGTTTCTTGTAGTTGGCCACCAGGTTTGCACACATCTCAGGAGGGATTTTGTCCCACTCCTCTTTGCAGATCTTCTCCAAGTCATTAAGGTTTCGAGGCTGACGTTTGGCAACTCGAACCTTCAGATCCCTCCACAGATTTTCTATGGCATTAAGGTCTGGAGAACTGGCTAGGCCACTCCAGGACCTTAATGTGCTTCTTCTTGAGCCACTCCTTTGTTGCCTTGGCCGTGTGTTTTGGGTCATTGTCATGCTGGAATACCCATCCACGACCCATTTTCAATGCCCTGGCTGAGGGAAGGAGGTTCTCACCCAAGATTTGACGGTACATGGCCCCGTCCATCGTCCCTTTGATGCGGTGAAGTTGTCCTGTCCCCTTAGCAGAAAAACACCCCCAAAGCATAATGTTTCCACCTCCATGTTTGACGGTGAGATGGTGTTCTTGGGGTCATAGGCAGCATTCCTCCTCCTCCAAACAAGGCGAGTTGAGTTGATGCCAAAGAGCTCAGTTTTAGTCTCATCTGACCACAACACTTTCACTCAGTTCTCCTCTGAATCATTCAGATGTGCTTTCTTGAGCAGGGGGACCTTGCAGGCGCTGCAGGATTTCAGTCCTTCACGGCGTATTGTGTTACCAATTGTTTTCTTGGTGACTATGGTCCCAGCTGCCTTGAGATCATTGACAAGATCCTCCCGTGTAGTTCTGGGCTGATTCCTCACCGTTCTCATGATCATTGCAACTCCACGAGGTGAGATCTTGCATGGAGCCCCAGGCTGAGGGAGATTGACAGTTCTTTTGTGTTTCTTCCATTTGTAAATAATCTCACCAACTGTTGTCACCTTCTCACCAAGCTGCTTGGCGATGGTCTTGTAGCCCATTCCAGTCTTGTGTAGGTCTACAATCTTGTCCCTTACATCCTTGGAGAGCTCTTTGGTCTTGGCCATGGTGGAGAGTTTGGAATCTGATTGATTGATTGCTTCTGTGGACAGGTGTCTTTTATACAGGTAACAAGCTGAGATTAGGAGCACTCCCTTTAAGAGTGTGCTCCTAATCTCAGCTCGTTACCTGTATAAAAGACACCTGGGAGCCAGAAATCTTTCTGATTGAGAGGGGGTCAAATACTTATTTCCCTCATTAAAATGCAAATCAATTTATAACATTTTTGACATGCGTTTTTCTGGATTTTTTAGTTGTTATTCTGTCTCTCACTGTTAAAAAAAACCTAACATTAAAATTATAGACTGATAATTTCTTTGTCAGTGGGCAAACGTACAAAATCAGCAGGGGATCAAATACTTTTTTCCCTCACTGTCCTGAAAAGGGGACATGGGTTGTGAATGCTGTGAAATGAAAGATGTAGGAAAAGAGAGAAGAGAGAAGAGGACAGCAGGGAGTAGTGAGTTGCAGGGAGTAGTGAGTTGCAGACTCACAGCAGGGCTGGCTACAGTAGTAATAGCTCTTGGAGAGGAGAGGGTCGAGAGATGGGGGGAGAAAAAGAGGAGTAGTACCCGTCTTATCTGAGGAGGAGGCTTTCTGTTTCTTCTGAAGGGTGGGAATGTGTTGAGTTAGGAGAGACATTAAAAAAGTGTCTAGCTGGCTGAAGCACATGCACTGGTTGAAAATAGCATGAATAAAATCTGCATCTGTTTAGTAAGAGTCCATCACACAAGCACTTATAGTGGATGAGGCTTAAGGGAAGAGGACAGCAAGAGAGAGAAGGGGTGGGAGAGCGCGAGAAGAGATTTAGGTATAAACATTAGTAGCCTATGAGAGAGCGAGAGAGCAAGAGAGAGAGAGACAGAGAGAGAAACAGAGAGAGACAGAGACAGAGACAGAGACAGAGAGAGAGAGAGAGAGAGAGAGAGAGAGAGAGAGAGAGAGAGAGAGAGAGAGAGAGAGAGAGAGAGAGAGAGAGAGAGAGAGAGAGAGAGAGAGAGAGAGGGAGAGAGAGAGAGAGAGAGAGAGAGAGAGAGAGAGAGAGAGAGAGAGAGAGAGACTAGGCTGACTGACAGACTAACTGGACATCACAGCACCACGCTAATACTGCAGGACCAAACAAAAAAGGATTAAAGTAGCGTGCCTGCGGGATGAATGAGTCCTCCACTACATTACTGCCACACTTAGAGAGACAGGGTTAATATTACATACTGTATTTACCTCATGAATGGATGGGCCTCTACATGAATGCTGTAATGAATAGGAGGAGGTGACCAGTCCCCAGGTACACAGAGGACACTGACTGACTGACTGATGGGCATTACTGAGAGAACGCTACAAATGGACTGAATCATTATGACTAGTACACTGACTGGCCATAGAAAGGGATTCAAATATAGGAGAGAGAGAGAGAGAGAGAGAGAGAGAGAGAGAGAGAGAGAGAGAGAGAGAGAGAGAGAGAGAGAGAGAGAGAGAGAGAGAGAGAGAGAGAGAGAGAGAGAGAGAGAGAGAGAGAGAGAGAGAGAGAGAGAGAGAGAGAGAGAGAGAGAGAGAGAGAGAGAGAGAGAGGAGGTGGTTGTGATAAGTGATTTCTGTAAGCGTGAGGGTGACAGGGTGAGTGCAAATAAAGAAAAGTAAGAGAGGGAGTTGGTATGGGAAGCGAGAGAGAGGGATGTAGCAAGCAAGAGAAAGAGAGAGAAAAATAGTTTGCACATGCAAACTTGAGAGAAATTGACTTTAAAATTCAATTATATGGAGGATATGTTTAGCCTACAGAAAAACACTTTCAGGCATTAAAATCCTATGAACTAAGAGCATTTTATCTGCACTTTGTACCTCACCGTCTGTCAACCCTGTTATGGACACTTAGAACTGCCTAAGTATTATTTAACAGCATGTTTGAGATAAATCCATCATTTTCTCATTGATCAAGTATCCCTTGTACAAATAAACTCACGTATAATATCACACTGATAATGTTACCGTTGGGCCTCTAACAGGGTTGACGATAACAGGGTTGAGGTTTTAGGTGAAGATCGGCCATTACCCCTCATCAAATCAAATCAAATCAAATGTTATTGGTCACATACACATATTTAGCAGATGTTATTGCGGGTGTAGCAAAATGCTTGTGTTCATGTGGTGAAGAGCATGGGACCACATGGTGTTCATGAAATTAGGAATTATACATACTGATAATGTTACCGTTGGGCCTCTAACATGGTTGACGATAACAGGGTTGAGGTTTTAGGTGAAGATAGGCCATTACCCCTAATTAAATCAAATCAAATGTTATTGGTCACATACACATATTTAGCAGATGTTATTGCAGGTGTAGCGAAATGCTTGTGTTCATGTGGTGAAGAGCATGGGACCACATGGTGTTCATGAAATTAAGAATTATACATATGTTCCACACACAATTAAAGTTTAATCAAATTCAAGTTTTCCTAACATGAATTGAGCAAACAGGGTTGACATGTTAAAGGCCCAGTAAAGTCAGAAACGTGATTTTCCAATGTTTTATATTTCCACACTATGAGGTTGGAATAATATTGTGAAATTGTGAAAATTACGATAATGCCCTTTTAGTGTAAAAGCTGTTTGAAAAGACCGCCTGAAATTTCTGTTTTGGTGGGCTGGAGTTTTGGCCTTCCTGGTGACGTCACCAGGTGGTAAATTAGTTAATAGACCAATAAGAAAGAGAGTTCCAAACCTGTCTGCCAATAAATTCTAGTTTTCGGTTTTCCCCCTCCCCACTCAGACCACTCCCAGATAGTCCTAGCAGAATTCTTGCTTGAGAAATTGCTCTTGCTAAGAAGCTATTTTTTTCTTTTTGACTATTTTAGTTGAAAACAATCATGGTAAGATACTTAATTGTTACCTAGAAATGATCTGATATTGAGATAAAAACTTCTGCATTGGGCCTTTAAGCTCTTAAACTTGACCAGATTATTAAACAATTATAAATAGGCCAAAAAGAGAGAGAATACTTACTTCCTTTTCCACCATGCTGTTCAGAAGACCCAAATGATGTTACCTGTTGTAAATCATTTAACTTAGTGAAATGGTCCATTATTCTACAGGAGGAAATTGTTTGCATAACAGGGTTGGCCATAAAATAAGGGACAGACTAATCACATTAATATAAATAATAATATTCAGAAATGACTTTGTCAAAGCAGCAAAATAGCTAGGCTTTTACAATGATGGTGAAACTTGGAGAAATTGTTGGATTAAGTGGGTTGAAATATTCCTAGAAGTGACACAGGGTTGAGGGACAGGTCAAAATGCTTAATTTTGGCACTTTAGCAAGCCTTTATTCATATAAAAAATAAGATTGATTTAACTCTCCATGTGGTCTATATTAAAAGTCTAAGCCGTTGGGGGCCTTTACTACTATAGCCTGTAAAGACGCATTGAATAACACATTCATAAATGGCAAAAAAGACAGTCAAGAAATGTATAATAAGGAATAGGATTTTGAAGTGTCTGTCCTATATCTAGGAGATATAAGAAAGCTCTAAATATCTTTTGTTTTTTTGACACATATTTAACCCTTATTTTTGTTGGCACAAAACTACCTCCATACTTCCACTCATTAGACAAGTTTCTCGTAGAGCAAAACAGAGAACATCATCGGGTTCGTGAGAGTCTCCCCTTTCTATAGAGTGGTCGTATTAGTTTGTAGGCCATTCAGATGCTACAGACATTTTCGTGAGAAGACCGGTTTTCGGGATGTCTCCTGGTCTGACAAACACCGCTGTAGCTCTGCCACCTACCAACGCTAATGCGGAAGGGAGATATAGGCGGATGTGGTGGATTGAGACACAGCCCATGCAAAAAAATGGATATCTCAAGCTTAAAGCTCCAATATGTAACTTTTTTGGGTGCGACCAAATTCACATAGAAATGTGAATTATAGATCTGTCGTTCTCAATGAAAGCAAGTCTAAGAAGCGGTAGACCGGTTCTGTGTGTGCTATTTCTATGCTTCCCATTCTTAAGTTTCGTTTTTGTGTCTTTTACTTTCGGTTATGTACACCATCTTCAAACAGCTAAAAATACAATATTTTTGGTTATGGAAAATATATTTCACAGCGGTTTAGATGGTACAATGATTCTCTAGATTTTAGATTTTAGATTTTAGTCATTTAGCAGACGCTCTTATCCAGAGTGACTAACAGTTAGTGAGTGCATACATTTTTCATACTCTACACTATACTTCCTTGTTTTTATCACATAAACTGAAATTAGGTAAAGTGCACTTCATTTAATATAATTTATTCTTAAAATATCAAAGGGGCGCAAAAAGGCACCCATTTCATGGAAAGACCTTTTACTGTGTAATTGGAACAGGTTGAGAGCTTCAAGTTCCTTGGTGTCCACATCACCAACAAACTATCATGGTCCAAACACACCAAGACAGTCGTGAAGAGGGCACGACAAAGCCTATTCCCCCTCAGGAGACTGAAAAGATTTGGCATGGGTCCTCAGATCCTCAAAAAGTTCTACAGCTGCACCATCGAGAGCATCCTGACTGGTTGCATCACCGCCTGGCATGGCAACTGCTTGGCCTCCGACCGCAAGGCACTACAGAGGGTAGTGCGTACGGCCCAGTACATCCCTGGGGCCAAGCTTCCTGCCATCCAGGACCTCTATACCAGGCGGTGTCAGAGGAAGGCCCTCAAAATTGTCAAAGACTCCAGCCACCCTAGTCATAGACTGTTCTCTCTGCTACCGCACGGCAAGTGGTACCGGAGCGCCAAGTCTAGTTCCAAAAGGCTTCTCAACAGCTTCTACCCCCAAGCCATAAGACTCCTGAACAGCTAATCATGGCTACCCAGACTATTTGCACTGCCCCCCCACCCCCACCCCATCCCCCTCTTTAACGCTGCTGCTACTCTGTTTATTATTTATGCATAGTCACTTTAACTCTACCCACATGTACATATTACCTCAATTACCTCGACTAGCTGGTGCCCCCGCACATTGACTCTGCACCGGTACCCCCCTGTATATAGCCTCCCTACTGTTATTTTATTTTACTGCTGCTCTTTAGTTATTTGCTTAATTTTTTTTTACTTAACACTTTTTTTATTTTACTTTTTTACTTTTTAAAAAATGTATTGTTGGTTAAGGGCTTGTAAGTAAGCATTTCACTGTAATGTCTACACCTGTTGTATTCGGCGCATGTGGCAAATACAATTTGATTTGATTTGATTTGAAGCTGGAGGCTAATATTAACCACCTCTATTTTAATTAGGACTTCTTTTGAGGACGTGGAACTTAATTAGCAATATTGGAATTATTGCTATTCCTTCATTGTTTTGTTATCATCATTATTGCTATTACTTTTGTAATTGCAACCGCGCAACGAAGCCCGACTAAATTAGTCAAACTCAAACACCAGACTTTCCAGAATTCATTGGTGCAGGGCCACCCTATTCCGGGGTCAGGTTTAATTAACACTGGGTTGCCATGACACCCTGAAGAGAGACTGGGGCGGAAGCTCACATGCTGACAAGGAAACAGGGAAACACATTTGTTTCAAACAAAATGTTCTGTGGGTTGGGTTGCCTAAGACTAGAAAGAGAGAGCTGTGGGGATAGAGAGAAGGAGATAGACAGAGAACATAGTTTCAAGTTTTTATTAGTCATATGCAAAGGTTGGAACCGGTTCAGGGAACCGAAAACCTGAAAATAACAAAATTATTTGAGGAACAGAACCGGAAACGAAAGTGATCTATACTGTTCCAGAACAGAACCGTTATTTTAAACGCATGGGAACCGGTTAATAACTTTTTTTTTACGTTCCAGGATTTTTTTTCCTGTCCAACAAAAACAAAGCATCTATGCAAAACCCTCACTGTCACTCAGAAACGTATTCCAGCCTCTGCCTGCCAGCTGGATATTTTTGCCAGTGGGTGTGCTTGTGTGTGTAGGCTACCTGCCCCTCCCCTCTGAAGCATAGGTTACTGTAGTCTGTTACCAACGTTACACGCATGATTCAGATATTAGGGAGAGATGTTTAAAATAATGGATTCATTTTTTCAATACTAGTTAAGGATCCTACAGTTATTACATTTCACATTGGATGTAGCTAGCTAGCTAGCTAACGTTTGCTCTGGTCCAATGTTAACCAACATTCAAAGATATTCAAAGTTCCTCCATAGAAGCCGCTCCTCGGTAGGTATAATTCTGTGGGCCTAATTCAGATAATGCATGTCATAACAAGATGCCCAGTGCTTCAAGGCAAAATTCCTCCATCCACTCTCGCCCTCTCCCACCCGCAAAATTTCAGTTGCATCTTGCGCCCTACACTGTGACTGGCATCACAGTATGTGTGTTTGTCTTTCACTATTAACCATGCTGTTAAGGCAAAATACAATTTGCTCTTAACGACTTTCCTATACATATTAAATCACTTACCCGCTCCAATGCGCTGATTGGTGAAGTAATTTAATGTTGAGCTAAATGTACAAAAAATATGTTGATTTCAAAAAGGAACAGATGGAACGATATAAACTGGTACTTTTTTTGGGTTCGAGCCGGTTCAGAATTTTATTTTGCTGGTCGTAACATTGGAATGGAAAAAAATTATGGTTCTGTTCAGAACGAAAAGATTGGGAAATAATTTCGGTTCCAACCCCTGGTCATATGAATGGGATACGCATAGTATACATTGTTCAACGAAATGCTTACTTGCAGGTTCCTTCTCGACAATGCAAACAACAATAAGAAATAAAAAAAGATAAGAATAAGAACATAAAGTAAATGGCAGTAGAATAAAATAAACATTTTAGAAGAAGTATACACAGGCACAATTTATATTCTAATATTTACACGGGGGTGTGGGGGGCAAATGTATTAATTGAGCAGTATAATAAGAGTCTGGTAGCAGCAGTTGTGATGTGTGTAGCATGAATGTACACTGAGTGTACAGAACATTAAGAACACCTTCCTACAAGGTGTCGAAAGCATTCCACAGGGATGCTGGTCCATGTTGACTCCAATGCTTCCGACAGTTGTGTCAAGTTGGCTGGATATCCTATGGGTGGTGGACCATTCTTGATACACATGGGGAACTGTTGAGCATGAAAAACCCAGCAGCGTTGCAGTTGTTGACACAAACCGGTGCGCCTGGCACTTACTACCATACCCCGTTCAAAGGACACTTAAATATTTTGTCTTGCCCATTCACCCTCTGAATGGCACACATACACAAACACAATCCATGTCTATTGTCTCAAGGCTTAAAAATCATTCTTTAACCTGTCTCCTCCCCTTCATCTACACTGAAGTGGATCAATAAGCGATCATAGCTTTCACCTGGATTCACCTGGTCAGTCTATGTCATGGAAAGAGCAGGTGTTCCTAATGTTTTGTACACTCAGTGTATAGGTGTGTATGTCTGTGTAGGTGTGTGCATCAGAACAGGTCGGTCCAGTTCAAGTGTTCAGAGCCGTGTTCAGTAGGTCTCTGTAGACTACAGTAAGACTAGAGAAGTGAAGGCAGAGATGTTCTGAGCTCTGTGAGTTCTTCAGGGACTTGGAGGGAGAGTCAAAGGTTGAGTCCAGAGTCGAGTTCGAAACATTTTCTCCCGTTTTCCTGCCAACTGAACATGACCCAGACCTTCTCTCCTCTCTGCTGGCTTCTTCTTGGCCTTGGAGGCACTGTTCATCATAACCTTCCAGGACATACAGTATGTGCTTTAGCCAACAGACAACGAGGGTCAGAGGAGTTGGCACATAAAGATCTGGACAGGACTATAGTGCAATGTTCCAGGCCTCCTCTCCTCTCCTCAGCGACTGCAGGGCAACTGAGGTCTGTTCCCCACATGTCCAATCATAACAGTCTAATGGCTGTGTTTATTCACCACTAACTACTTCACATCACCACTCATCTGTAACCCACTGAAACAGCTGGATTTAGAGCACAGCAGAACAGCCCTTCAGTTGCAGATTAATTTGCTAGCTCCATATTTGACAGTATAATCTACTGTATACACATTGAAGTGGTGAGCATTTGTTTAACAAAGCAAGCATTCAGGGGGATGTTGATGTGGATTTATGCGCTGAGTATAACCCACATAATGTTGAACCAGTGTTCCAGCCAGGCTCATACATAAGAGATGAGCGGACGCCGGGCGGACCGAGGCCATTTCACCTCTACTACCATTGTCGCTGACAGGATTGTTTCTTTGAAACACTCCTTATTACTCACCACTTAGCATATCTGCTGGGAGATCACTGACACATTGCCACTTCTTGCTATTTGAACAGCGGACCCCAGGGAATGTGTTCGGTTGGAAATGGCCAGGCAGCCACCCAAACCTCTGCTGAAACCCCTCAGTGGCAAGAGTGGCAAATGCAAAAGTTCGGCCAACTAGACACTTCCCCCGGGGCATTTAATATCCCCTCTCTGTGTTCCATTTTCAAGCTAGGCTCTATTTTAACCCTACCTCCTTCTCCTAACTTTACCCCCCTCTGTGAGTGGCAGTGCCTACGTGAGTCAGCCAGCCAGCAGCAGAAGCACCACCCGAGCCGTGGATGGGAAAGCCCCCCGTGGCGCTCACAGTCCAGCAGCTACATTCATCAGGCGGGTGTCAGCATCGACGCCGACAGAGAGAGAGAGAGAGAGAGAGAGAGAGAGAGAGAGAGAGAGAGAGAGAGAGAGAGAGAGAGAGAGAGAGAGAGAGAGAGAGAGAGAGAGAGAGAGAGAGAGAGAGAGAGAGAGAGAGAGAGACAGAGAGAGAGAGAGAGAGACAGACAGAGAGAGAGACAGAGAGAGAGAGAGACAGAGAGAGAGAGAGAGAGACAGAGAGAGAGAGAGAGAGAGCCCTGCCGGGAACATTCCCATTAGCATGGAAATCACTTCGCTCTCCCCCTCCGCTCTGCCTTCCTTCCACTGATGGCTCTGCACAATGAGAATGGCTTTAACTCCTATTATTCTGCGTCAGGGCACACTGCCAGGTTAGATGACAAGGAAGGCAAAAGAATCGGATGGATTTTCTTTCCCCAGGTCACGCTCTCGAAGATGGAGGGACACGGAGGCACATCTTGATGGATTTCATTCAACCACCAGTGACGAGATGATGAAGATGGCCCAAGGTTGTTCCTGACAAATGGAACAAATAGCCACTTCTGGCTTTAATGATGTTTCAAACTCTCCCCTCTTCCTCTTCTGATTCATTCGTATTTTCAAGAAGTCCTGGAAATCTCAGAATGTTGAGTTTAGAATCTATTCAACCTCGTATTGTAGCGATTACTGTAAGATATGAATATCTCCCCACAGCCTCTTTTGCTGCATGGGGTCTGTAGATGAGATAGCTCATCTAGGAGAGTGCTGTTAGTGTATTCCTTTCAGGGACTAGAGCTGGATTGCTGTTGATCTAAAACAACCAGCCAGCCAGTCTGTATGCCAGTCTGAATGTTCACTGCCCAGGCCTATAATCACAACAAACAGTCTGTACCTCAGTCTGAATGTTCACTGCCCAGGCCTATAATCACAACAAACAGTCTGTACCTCAGTCTGAGTGTTCACTGCCCAGGCCTATAATCACAACAAACAGCCAGTACTCAGGAGGCAGTGGCACTGCGACCCTAACGACCCCACGTCTCTCTCCCTCACACCCCTGTGTGTCAGGTCAAATCTCTTGGCCACCGCTGCAGTAACAGTCATAACCACGCAGGCATGGCAGGCAGGCAGGCAGCGCCCCAAAGCAGCATATCCAAGCAGCACCACGCCACATCACAAACTCTGGGACAATGCAATCCAATCCCGGGCCTAATTGTGCGTTGTGATACGATGGAGCGATTTCAGGGACGTTTTCATGGCCCACTGTCTCTATCAGGACTCACAGTACAGCAGTCAGCCAAGTGTCCACAGTCACATGGCAAGGCCCATTCATGCTTCGCAGCCCCAGAGCCCTGCAGCCTAGCCCTGAACCAGAGATAAGACTAGCAACGTTTCAATGCACTGTTTCCACACGCAGAATGAGATTAAATGATTTCGGCTCACATGATTGCAGCTGTCCTTATGGCTGGGACGAGGCAGTTTGCTTAATTCTTATTCTCTCCCTCTATTCTCTCCCTCCTTCTCTCCTCTTCCCATCCTTCCTCCATCCCTCCTTCACGCTCAGTGAACTTGCCCTCCGGAATCATTTTCATGCATTCAAACGACCTTCTCATCTTTATCATGTCATGTACAAGGACAACAGTGATAAGTAACATCAATGGGTGGCAGGCGCCCATTGGAAAGATGCAGAAAGATGGGAGTTGGGTGGTCACATTGGAAAGATATACAGAGAGAGATGGGAGTTGGGTGGTCACATTAGAAAGATGCAGAGTAGAGATGGGAGTTGGCTGGTCGCATTGGAAAGCTGCAGAGTAGAGATGGGAGTTGGGAGAGGATGGCCACATAGAAAAGGATTAGTCAGCTAAATGTAACGTCTCCTCAGATCATTACGGCTTCATAAACATACACTACCGTTCAAAAGTTTGGGGTCACTTAGAAATGTCCTTGTTTTCGAAATGAAAATCAATTTTTTTGTCCATTAAAATAACATCAAATTGATCAGAAATACAGTGTAGACATTGTTGTAAATGACTATTGTAGCTGGAAACGGCTGGTTTGTAATGGAATATCTACAGTTGAAGTAGGAAGTTTACATACACCTTAGCCAAATACATTTAAACTCGACCAAGCTTTAACTTCCTGACTGATGTCTTGAGATGTTGCTTCAATATAGCCACATCATTTTCCTTCCTCATGATGCCATCTATTTTGTGAAGTGCACCAGTCCCTCCTGCAGCAAAGCACCCCCACAGCATGATGCTGCCACCCCCGTGCTTCACGGTTGGGATGGTGTTCTTTGGCTTGCAAGCGACCCCCTTTTTCCTCCAAACATAACGATGGTCATTATGGCCAAACAGTTCTATTTTTGTTTCATCAGACCAGAGGACATTTCTCCAAAAAGTACGATCTTCGTCCCCATGTGCAGTTGCAAACCGTAGTCTGGCTTTTTTATGGCGGTTTTGGAGCAGTGGCTTCTTCCTTGCTGAGCGGCCTTTCAGGTTATGACGATATAGGACTAGTTTTATTGTGGATATAGATACTTTTGTACCTGTTTCCTCCAGCATCTTCACAAGGTCCTTTGCTGTTGTTCTGGGATTGATTTGCACTTTTCGCACCAAAGTACGTTCATCTCTAGGAGACAGAACACTTCTCCTTCCTGAGCAGTATGACAGATGCGTGGTCCCATGGTATTTATACTTGAGTACTATTGTTTGTACAGATGAACGTGGTACCTTCAGGCGTTTGGAAATTGCTCCCAATGATGAACCAGACTTGTGGAGGTCTATCAGAAGCTTCTAAAGCCATGACATCATTTTCTGGAATTTTCCAAGCTGTTTAAAGGCACAGTAAACTTAGTGTATATAAACATCTGACCCACTGGAATTGTGATAGAGTGAATTATAAGTGAAATAATCTGTCTGTAAACAATTGTTGGAAAAATACTTGTGTCATGCACAAAGTAGATGTCCTAACCGACTTGCCAAAACTATAGTTTGTTAACAAGAAATTGTCTTTGGTGGTTGAAAAACTAGTTTTAATGACTCCAACCTAAGTGTATGTAAACTTCCGACTTCAACTGTACATAGGTGTGCAGAGGCCCTTTATCAGCAACCATCAGTCCTGTGTTCCAATGGCACGTTGTGTTTGCTAATCCAAGTTTATCATTTTAAAAGGCTAATTGATCATTAGAAAACCCTTTTGCAATTATGTTAGCACAGCTGAAAACTGTTGTGCTGATTAAAGAAGCAATACAACTGGCCTTCTTGAGACTAGTTGAGTATCTGGAGCATCAGCAATTGTGGGTTCGATTACAGGCTCAAAATAGCCAGAAACAAAGAACTTTCTTCTGAAACTCGTCAGTTTATTCTTGTTCTGAGAAATGAAGGCTATTCCATGCGAGAAATTGCCAAGAAACTGAATATCTCGTACAAAGCTGTGTACTACTCCCTTCACAGAACAGCGCAAACAGTCTCTAACCAGAATAGAAAGAGGAATGGGAGGCCCCAGTGCACAACTGAGAAAGAGGACGAATACATTAGTGTGTCTAGTTTGAGAAACAGGCGCCTCACAGGTCCTCAACTGGCAGCTTCATTAAATAGTACCCGCCAGTCTCAACGTCAACAGTGAAGAGGCGACTCCGGGATGCTGATCTTCTAGGCAGAGTTGCAAAGAAAAAGCCATATCTCAGATTGGCCAATAAAAATTAAAGATTAAGATGGGCAAAAGAACACAGACACTGGACTTTTTCTTTGTAACTCTGCCTTGGTCAGCATCCCGGAGTCGCCTCTTCACTGTTGACATTGAGACTGGTGTTTTGCGGGTACTATTTAATGAAGCTGCCAGTTGAGGACCTGTGAGGCATCTGTTTCTCAAACTAGACACTCCAATGTATTTGTCCTCTTGTTCAGTTGTGCACCGGGGCCTCCCACTCCTCTTCCTATTCTGGTTAGAGCCAGTTTGCGCTGTTCTGTGAAAGGAGTAGTACACAGCGTTGTACGAGATCTTCAGTTTCTTGGCAATTTCTCACATGGAATAGCCTTCATTTCTCAGAACAAGAATAGACTGACGAGTTTCAGAAGAAAGTTATTTGTTTCTGGCCATTTTGAGCCTGTAACCCACAATTGCTGATGCTCCAGATACTCAATTAGTCTCAAGAAGGCCAGTTTTATTGCTTCTTAATCAGCACAACAGTTTTCAGCTGTGCTAACATAATTGCAAAAGGGTTTTCTAATGATCAATTAGCCTTTTAAAATGACAAACTTGGATTAGCAAACACAACGTGCCATTGGAACACAGGACTGATGGTTGCTGATAATGGGCCTCTGTACACCTGTGTAGATATTCCATTAAAAATCAGCCTTTTCCAGCTACAATAGCCATTTACAACATTAACAATGTCTACACTGTATTTCTGATCAATTTGATGTTATTCTAATGGACAAAAAAATTGCTTTTCTTTCGAAAACCCCAAATGTTTGAATGGTAGTGTACATTAATCAGCTTTTTTTAAAACTCCGATTACATTTTCAATGCCATACAACATGGCGCGCTCAAGCATATGATGAGGCGGTCGAATCACAAATGCCTTTTCAATGTCACATTGAGCAAGACATTAGATGCAATGTTGTATACAGCAAAGGGTTGCTATTTGCTATTGTATAGCACTGGTGAGATGGAAATGCTACCAATGGTGGCCACCATCACATTAGTCGATAATAGAGTTGCTATATATGATGTTTACTGATATGGACACATTTGCTATGGGTTTACTGAGCCAATTACTAAATGACAGTTCCCTGAACATGGTTTGAAATAGCAACACTCAAAACTCAAGTGTCTCCCTATGCAGCGTTAGTGTCATACACAGGATATCTGTGGTCATAAGTTTTACAGGGCTGTACGAACAAGCCAGAAGACTTACTGAGACCGCTCTGGAGCATGCTGTGGCCCTCATCAAGCTAGGCTACTAAAATAAATGTATGGTGTGATGGGAGCATAAGTGTTGGTTAATACATGCATGTTTATGGTCAGACTGGAGTGTACTGTGACTGATTAATAGGACAGAGGGGAGAATTCCCGCATGGACGCTTCTATTTAACAATCAGAGAGAGTGATTGGCTCTCTGTGGTGCTCTAAAAACAGGAACAGATGGGGGAGTGTGAAAGGACAGTGTGAAGGGGTGACTAGGGGCATTGGGGGTGTATGTGGGGGAGAGAAACAGAGGGAGAGATAGGGGGGTTGGGGAGAGAGAGAGAGAGAGACAGAGAGAAAGAGAGAGATGCAGAGGGGGAAGAGATTGGGGAGAGAGTGAGAGAGACAGTGAAAAGAGAGAGAGAGAGAGAGAGAGAGAGAGAGAGAGAGAGAGAGAGAGAGAGAGAGAGAGAGAGAGAGAGAGAGAGAGAGAGAGAGAGGAAAGAGAGGAAAGAGAGGAAAGAGAGGAAAGCAGGGGGTGGGGTTGGTCCTGAAGGAAGATGACAAACCCTGTTACCTCTCACTCTCCCTGTCTCTCAATTTGATGAGCTGCCAAACATCAGTGTGTGTGTATGCGTGCATGTAGATATTCTTCTTCCGTGATTTATACAATAAAGGTATGCTAGCTAGTGAGTCATATTTGAGATACAGTGTGTGTGCACATGTGCCTGTGTGTCAAGAGGAGAAAGAGGGGAGAGCAAGGCTGAGCAAGACAGATGGAGAATCGGTGCTTACAGGTACTTGTGTAATACAGTTGAAGTCGGAAGTTTACATACACTTAGGTTGGAGTCATTAAAACTAGTTTTTCAACCACTGCACACATTTTCTGTTAACAAACTATAGTTTTGGCAAGTCGGTTAGGACATCTACTTTGTGCATGACTCAAGTAATCTTTCCAACAATTGTTTACAGACAGATTATTTCACTTATAATTCACTGTATCACAATTCCAGTGGGTCAGAAGTTTACATACACTAAGTTGACTGTGCCTTTAATGTCATGTGTAAAATGTGCAGCGGTAGGACGGAGTCAGGCGCAGGACACAGAACTGAGTACACAACGTACTTTACTCTGAAAAAACAAACACTAATTTCCACGCAGGGAAAACACACCAGCTCACAAAAGTGTATGACACAACACAACGAACAAACACACACAAAACCATGTGGGAACCAGAGGGTTAAATAGGGAAATAATCATAATGCAATGGGAACCAGGTGTGTACAAACAAGACAAAACAAATGGAAAACAGAAACGTAGATCGATGGCAGCTAGAAAGCTGGTGACGACGACCGCCGATAGCCGCCCCCACAAGGAGAGGCACCAACTTCGGCGGAAGTCGTGACATTTAAACAGCTTGGAAAATTCCAGAAAATGATGTCATGGCTTTAGAAGCTACTGATAGGCTAATTGACATCATTTGAGTCAATTGGAGGTGTACCTGTGGATGTATTTCAAGGCCTACCTTCCAACTCAGTGCCTCTTTGCTTGACATCATGGGAAAATTAAAATAAATCAGCCAAGACCTCAGAAAATGAATTGTAGACCTCCACAAGTCTGGTTCATCCTTCGGAGCAATTTCCAAACGCCTGAAGGTACCACGTTCATCTGTACAAACAATAGTACGCAAGTATAAACACCATGGGACCACGCAGCCGTTATACCGCTCAGGAAGGAGACGCATTCTGTCTCCTAGAGATGAACGTACTTTGGTGCGAAAAGTGCAAATCAATCCCAGAACAACAGCAAAGGACCTTGTGAAGATGCTGGAGGAAAAAGGTACAAGAGTATCTATATCCACAGTAAAACGAGTCCTATATCGACATAACCTGAAAGGCCGCTCAGCAAGGAAGAAGCCACTGCTCCAAAACCGCCATAAAAAAGCCAGACTACGGTTTGCAACTGCACATGGGGACGAAGATCGCACTTTTTGGAGAAATGTCCTCTGGTCTGATGAAACAAAAATAGAACTGTTTGGCCATAATGACCATCGTTATGTTTGGAGGAAAAATGGGGTCGCTTGCAAGCTGAAGAACACCATCCCAACCGTGAAGCACGGGGTAGCAGCATCATGCTGTGGGGGTGCTTTGCTGCAGGAGGGACTGGTGCACTTCACAAAATAGATGGCATCATGACGAAGGAAAATGATGTGGATATATTGAAGCAACATCTCAAGACATCAGTCAGGAAGTTAAAGCTTGGTCGCAAATGGGTCTTCCAAATGGACAATGACACCAAGCATACTTCCAAAGTTGTGGCAAAATGGCTTAAGGAAAACAAAGTCAAGGTATTGGAGTGGCCATCACAAAGCCCTGACCTCAATCCTATAGAAAATGTGTGGGCAGAACTGAAAAGGCCTGTGCAAGCAAGGAGGCCTACAAACCTGACTCAGTTACACCAGCTCTGTCAGGAGGAATGGGCCAAAATTCACCCAACTTAATGTGGGAAGCTTGTGGAAGGCTACCCGAAACGTTTGACCCAAGTTAAACAATTTAAAGGCAATGCTACTGTGGTATCTGAGGAATGTATGACTTTGCTAATGGTTTCAAATGGTTTTAGAGGATGTTGACTCAGCTTAAAGGGAGCATCTGGGGAGTAGTTCTATAGGGGCACCCTAAAGCCGAGGAAGACTGTTAAGTGGCCTCCTGGGATTGGTCTGTAGGGAAAACACCCATATTATGTTACATAGGGCATAGGATATAAATACCACGGTTAAAACAAAGGAGGACAGAACAACATATTACAGATTGGGTCGTTGTTCTCCAGATGTCTGCAGATATCTGTAAATTGACGCTGTAACCCTTTGATATAAATAAACCTTTATAATCAAAGTACAGTGTCAGCAGAATTCTTGTTCTTACAGCATCTCAGCATAGTTTTCTCGACACCACACTACCAAATACTAATTGAGTGTATGTAAACTTCTGACCTACTGGGAATGTGATGAAAGAAATCAAAGTTGAAAAAAATCATTCTCTCTACTATTATTCTGACATTTCACATTCTTAAAATAAAGTGGTGATCCTAACTGACCTAAGACAGGGACTTTTTACTAGGATAAAATGTCAGGAATTGTGAAAAACTGAGTTTAATTTATTTAGCTAAGGTGTATGTAAACTTCCGACTTCAACTGTATATGGCACAAATAGGCTACATACTCAAGAACACACACATGCACACAGGCACACAGACACACAAGGGTTAAGCTGTTATGCATTGCCATTCTCACTCCCCTGCGACTTCATCACCTCACCCACTCATACTTCTCCTCCTCTTTTTCTCTCGCTCATTTCCTCAGAGGACAAATTACCGTGATTACCATCCTACCTCCCTCTGCTCCATTCTCTTGCTCCCTCGCTCTTTATTTCATAGATTTCACAGTGTGAGTATTTCTCTCCTTCTGGCGGTCTTTGTGTGCCCTGTTCCATTCTTTCTTTCACCTCCTCCCTCTTTCTGTTCTGCACAGTCAAACTATAATTCCCTCACTTTGGTCTTTCTCTCCTTCTCCTTCCCTAAGGAGGACTCTCTTTCTCTCTTTCTCCTTCCCTAAGGAGGACTCTCTTTCTCTCTTTCTCCTTCCCTAAGGAGGACTCTCTTTCTCTCTTTCTCCTTCCCTAAGGAGGACTCTCTTTCTCTCTTTCTCCTTCCCTAAGGAGGACTCTCTTTCTCTCTTTCTCTCCCTCTTCATTTGTTGTCTTTCTCTACCTCCCTCTCTCTCTTTCTCCCTCTCTCTATATTTCTCTCTCTTTCACCATCCCCTCATCCCTCTAACTCTTCCCAAGTCAAATTTTCTCGGTAACTGGCACACTCTCTGGGGAAATAAATTAGTAATATTTATGATGAAACCCTCTCTATAGCGCTGTCTCTCATCTCGTTGTCGCATAAAAAAGACACTCGTCAGACAATCTACCAATCCATCCATCACCTCGGTGCAGGCTGTGTCTCCACTCCCCTTGGCTGCCAAAGCTTTTAAAAGTGCATAAAACTCCAGATTGGGCACGGAGCACCTGAGTCCACATGTGGAACATCCTCACAGCCAACTGCCACTGAGCTATGAATCAATGTTCTGCCCTGGCTAAGGAGCAGCCCACATATGGCTCCTAGAACATTGTAGGGGTGTAATTTACACAGTGGATCTCGATATCCTGCTGGGTTCACAAGCTTTACAGGTTGTCAGGTTCCTGTATTAGGACATACCCTGACAGCTTTCAAAGCTGTCATACGGTAACAACGCTACAGTCCTGCTTGGCTCCTTGAAGAAAGTCATGAATGGAGGGATTGAAGGGAAAACCCAGGAGGCTTTTATGAGTCTCGTGAGGTCAGAGAATAATTTTGTGTTGCGGCCCGCAAACCATACCATTGTAACTTGTTAGGGAATATAATAATATTCACGAAAACCTGGTTAATTTATTTATTTATTTATTTAATCCTCACCCAATGGTAAATGCCATGTGAAATACAGTAAGCAGCACTGACTTTGGGAGAAAGAGGCTGGATTGTGAGTGTCTTTTAGGCCCTGGTATTTAATTGAGCAGAGCGGCGGGGAACCAGGCTTTGGTAGTGTCCTAACCCCCAACTGTCACACTGCAGCAGCAGGGGTACTAACAGCATTGAACAGACTGGAGGAGTCTGGTTTAATGGCAGCACTTCTCCATGGGTTACCCTCCTCTAATTTCCTCTCCCCTCATCTCCCCTCTCCTCTCCCATCATCTCTCATCCTCTCCCCTCATCTCCCCTCTCCTCCTCTCCCCTCATCTCTCCTCCTCTCCCCTCATCTCCCCTCTCTCCTCTCCTCTCTCCTCTACCCTCCTCTCCTCTCTCCTCCTCTCTCCGTCTCCCTCCTCTCCTCTCCCCTCCTCTCCTCTCCCCTCCTCTCCCCTCCTCTCTCCTCCCCTCCCCCCTCTCTCCCCCCCTCTCTCCTCCTCTCCCCTCTTCTCTCCTCCTCTCCCCTCTCCTCTCCTCTCCTCTCTTCTCCCCTCTCCCCCTCTCCCCCTCTCCTAGGATGCTTCAAAGGAGCCTGAGTGTACATGTGGTCTGTATAGAACCCTGCACATTGACACCAGAACTGCCCCCAGGTTGGCAAATTGGGTTTCTAGCTCAGAGCGATTGATGGGTGAAGTATACCTGTTAGAGTGTGTGTGGGAATGTGTGTGTGTGTGTGTGTGTGTGTGTGTGTGTGTGTGTGTGTGTGTGTGTGTGTGTGCTCGTGTGTGCTCGTGTGTGCTCGTGCGTGCTCGTGTGTGTGGGTGTATTTGTGGGTGTATTTACATTTTACATTTTAGTCGTTTAGCAGCGCTCTTATCCAGAGCGACTTTACAGTTAGTGAGTGCATACATTTTCATACATATATTTGTGGGGGTGTGTGAGCATGTGTGCATGTGATATGTGTGTGTGTGTGTCACTCACTCTGGGTGAAGAGAGGAGGGTTGTCATTGACGTCACTCAGCCTGACGGTGACAGTAGTGGTCCCTGAGAGACCTCCCAGATGGCCCCCCATGTCCTTGGCCTGCAGGACAACCAGGTATTGGTCCTGGGTTTCCCTGTCCATATCAGGCACTGCTGTACGCAGGATACCTTGGAAAAACACACACACCAAAGACAAAGACATAGTTCAAGATCCATCATTTCCACTATGCAGAATGACCTGATTCTGCTTCACATACAGAGGCTGCCTCTAGCTGTGCTCACCAAACCCAGCCAAACCAGGAGACTGGCAGCCAAATCACCTTGAAATAATGGATGCTCTTGTAAAGCTAGTGAAAATATGAGGCTTTGATGGGGTATATGTAGGGAGTTAACAAGCAACCAGCATAAATATCTGAGCAAATGTGATGTGGCTCTGGGATGTGTGTGTGTGTGTGTGTGTGTGTGTGTGTGTGTGTGTGTGTGTGTGTGTGTGTGTGTGTGTGTGTGTGTGTGTGTGTGTGTGTGTGTGTGTGTGTGTGTGTGTGTGTGCAGAATGAGACCTTCTGAAATGAAGAGAGAGGACAGAGTGGACCGGCTCTACATGCAAACCCTGCCAATGGATGAGCGCTTTAGTTAACATACGCTGGGCAGAATTAGGATAATATACCCAATTAGCATGCAAAGACCCACCAGCAGAACCCTCTTCACTCATACCAAAGGTCCCTCCAACAATTAATTAAATTGCATTACAATTCAATAATGGCATAGCAGACGATGTCTACCTATAATATCCCCTTGTCGACAAATAGAATAAACCCAACTAGTACACACACACGCCGACACGCACTCACTCAGCAAACAGACTTCAAAATGCCTAACTAGGCGACACACTCGTACAGTAAACATAAGGTATAAAAATGCAGTGTTTACTAGCTTGCAGGCTGTCAATCACGTAGTGAGGCAACAGAGGACTAAATGTGATGTTTGAAATGCCCATGGTTTCCTCTCAGGCAGTGTGCAGAAGACTTTCCCATCTGCCTCGGGGACCCTGGGTTGACACCAAAGCCCCCCAAAACACACAGTAGATTTTAGTGAAGAGACAGGTCCTTTGAGCCTTTTTAATCTCTTCCTTTAATAGTTCCCAAACCTTTTCTGACATCTCCCTTTGATCAGACATCTTTTTGTTTTTCCTCCTTCAAAAAATATAATTTAAGGCGGTTACTGCAGTTTGTTGGATGCACATAGACTTTGGCAGTCTGAATACATTTCTGCCATCTTGAACTGGATTAACTGAGAGGGTGCAGGAGGGGACACAGAGAGAGGGAATAGGGGAAAAGAGGGAGGGAGGTGAGAGAAGGGAATATGGGGAGGGGGTAAATAGAGAGGAATGGGCAAGCCTGACAGAGAGTGTGAGGGACTGAGAGAGGGATTGAAGGAGGGATGGGGATAGATGAGGGAGAGAAAGAAAGAGCTGTGGGGATACACACTGCAAAGATACTTGTAGAGGGAGAAAATGGTTGGCTGGAGAGGGAGGGAGTACAGAGGGAGGGAGGGAGCAGAGGGGAGGGAGGGAGTACAGAGGGAGGGAGTCGAGAGGGAGGGAGTGCATGCACACTAAGTGGAGAACAAGAGGCACTCACCTGTCTGTGGGTCCACAGAGAAGAACTGCTTTCCCTGCACCAGTGTGTACACCAGCCTGGCACTGTTCCCATAGGTTGGGTCGTCAGCATCTGTCGCTGTCACCTGAATTATAGAAGTACCTGAAGGAGGAGGGGAGAGAGCAGAGGAGTGTTAAAACAGCATACCACACACACAAACACTGACTGGACACAGCAGTACATTAACTCCAGAGAGCCAAATACACACTGGCTGACTGACTGAGTGATTGACTGGCTATCTGACAACCCCCACCTCTCTCTCTCTCTCTCTCTCTCTCTCTCTCTCTCTCTCTCTCTCTCTCTCTCTCTCTCACCCTCTCTCTCTCTCTGTCTTTCTCTCTCTCTCACCCCACTCTCTCTCTCTCTCTCTCTCTCACCCCATTCTCTCTCTTTCGGCAGCAGTGTAACAAATACTTTATTCACTTTCCTTCTCCCCTGCTGCTCACCTTCTTTCTCTCTCCATTCTGTCTGTCTCACTTCATTTCTCTGCATCTCTGTCACAATCCCCTTTGGCTCCCTCTCTCAATCGCTCTGTCTATCGGTTGCCCCCCTTTGTCTCCCCCCTGACTCCCTCATGTCATGAATCCCTGCCTCTCCTGACAAATATGGACACCTTTTCCCACCAAATAAATCAAAGACCGTCAGCTTTATGTGTGATATTGAAATCGTAGCAAAAATATATATATATAGTTTGGAAAAAAGAACTATGTTTCCCATTGGGCACTGGGCTGACAAGCTCAGAGGGAAGAGGGGATTTGTGGGAGCAGCTGTTGCTGTTTTCTGACATCAAAGCCCCAACAGTGTCACCGGGAGAGAGAGCAAGGGAGGGAGGGAGAGAGGGAGGAAGGAGGGAGGGAGGGAGAGAGAGACGAGTGAGAGAGAGACTGGGTCTGATTACTGATCTATCACAGGTATTTAAAAGAGCCTAGTGATGCACCTGTGCATCAGTCTATGTAACATAATAAAGAAATCTCCATAAAAATCTGTCAGTTTAAGCTAGAGATATCCATCTGCGATGGAAGGTGGCCGAGCTACAGTGGTGTTTGTCAGACCATGAGACATCCTGAAAATCGGTCTTCTCACTAAAACGTCTGTAGCGTTTTTTTTAGCTATAACTAATATGACCCCGCTATAGAAAGGGGAGACTCTCACGAACACAATGGTGTTCTCCGTTTTTCTCTATGACCCCCACAAGTGTCACGGGACTCGTCTGAAGGTAACCCTTACAAATGAATGGAAGTATGGAGATAGTTTTGTCCCAACAAAAATAAGGGGTTAAATATGTGTAAAAAAAACAAAAACAAGGCACATGGAAGATGGAGAGAGAAAGGGAGAGTGACAGGAGCAAATGTTTTGATGCACGCAGCAGTAAAATAATGATCAGAAAGACAGATCAAACAAGGTTGACTAGGGTTGACGCAACAAATCTATTGATATACAGTCTGTCTTGGTGCTAAAGCACAGTCACAATTTGGAATGATCATACATTCAGACTGAGATGTATTACCAGTGAATGGAGCAGAAGTCTATTCACACTGACTGGCACTGAGACATTCATACTCTGGGTGAATACCATAGTGATTTCTTTCCATGTGAAATACTGTAAGGCTATAGTAGCTGTAGAAATCATATCCTAGTATCCACTTAAAACTAACCGTGGGGATGAAATTCACATCACACAAGTTGTTTAGGGCAATCAAGGGAAGCAAACTCAATCTGAAATCATAGTGAAAGTGAGATGATGAAAGATATCTCAACCAATGTCTTCGACAGGCTGACGTTGTGTTATTGTGACTACTATCATTATCTTATTACCACTGTGGCATTGATGGTGGAAGATATTACCAGTTTTATGTAACAGCTCTTTGATAAGACTCTCATGGCTCCGCTATCTGCTAGTCTCACAGCAACCCACCGTACATTTTGAAAAGACCTTGGTAAATATTTCATCCCAGGTAAATATTGAAGCCATGATTGACTAAACAACTAAATCTGGGACCGAGTTTTGAAAGCAAGCACACATCAAAATGGATGAAAGGATTAATAAAATGGAAGCAGGCAGTAGCAGATAAAACAGACAACGGCTTCCCGGCTTCAGTACCTATGTTGGCCATCTCAGGCACGGTGGCGCTGTAGGGCTCTTCCTCAAACAGAGGGGGGTTGTCGTTGATGTCCTGTACTCTGATGATGAATGTGGACGAGGGCTCCAGGGCCCGGTCGGTCTGCCAGTCGGTTGCTGTGGCGATGAGGCGGTACTCGTCCTTCTCCTCACGGTCCAGGGGTTTGGTGACATGGATGTTGCCCGTCTTCTCGTCAATCACAAACACCGACCCCGCCCCCTCACCACGCAGCAAGTACTTGGTGCGTCCATCACCTCTGTCCATGTCAGTGTGCAGCTGAGAGAGATATAGGAGAGATATAGAGAGAGAGAGAGAGAGAGAGAGAGAGAGAGAGAGAGAGAGAGAGAGAGAGAGAGAGAGAGAGAGAGAGAGAGAGAGAGATATAAATAAATATATAGAGGAAGAGCTATAAGTTATAAAATAAAAGAGAATGAATCGAAGCGAAATAAAGGTGATTATATAGAGTGATTCTACACTGTGATTCTACACTGTGATTCTACACTGTGATTATACATAGTGATTATACATTGTAATTATACAAAGTGATTATACACTGTGATTATACATTGTGATTATACACAGTGATTATAAAAAGTAATTATACAAAGTGATTATACACTGTGATTATACACCGTGATTATACAAAGTGATTATACACAGTGATTATACAAAGTGATTATACACTGTGATTATACACTGTGATTATACACTGTGATTATACACTGTGATTATACAGAGTGATTATACACAGTGATTATACAAAGTGATTATACAAAGTGATTATACACTGTGATTATACAAAGTGATTATACACTGTGATTATACACTGTGATTCTACAGAGTGATTATACACTGTGATTCTACACAGTGATTCTACACAGTGATTCTACACAGTGATTATACAAAGTGATTATACACTGTGATTATACACAGTGATTATACAGTGATTATATCCAAACAAACACCCTCTGATCTATCCAGATCCATCTATGGGGCAATGGCCCTGAACTAGGATCATCATAATCTCAATATCCATAGTAATGCACCAGTTTAACTAGGCCTGCTATTCTCACAAACAGTTATCTCTGAAAGCTCATCAATCTGTGAAATACAGTTCCCTACTGCTGCAGCGATGAATGAAAGTAGAAATTTAGCGCGTAATAAGTTGAGGCCTAATCAATAATTTCCCAACTACTGAGAGTGTATTAAGGAGGGCAGGGGTACATGCTGTATTGATCCTGACTGCTGCTGGCCTACTGGCTCAGACCTGGCTGGTTGGCTGGCTGGCTGGTGGCTGGTGGCTAGTGGCTGGTGGCTAGTGGCTAGTGGCTAGTGGCTAGTGGATGGTGGCTAATGGCTGGTGGCTAGTGGCTAGTGGCTGGTGGCTAGTGGCTAGTGGCTGGTGGCAGGTGGCTAGTGGCTAGTGGCTAGTGGCTGGTGGCAGGTGGCTAGTGGCTAGTGGCTGGTGACTAGTGGCTAGTGGCTGGTGACTAGTGGCTGGTGGCTAATGGCTAGTGGCTGGTGGCTGGTGGCTGGTGCTCTCTCAAGCGGAGCAGGATAATAGAAGAAGGATCCGCCTCCCCCATCTCCATCTCCATCCCCATCTCATCTCCATTCCCATCTCCATCCCCATCTCCATCTCCATCCCCATCCCCATCCCCATCTCATCCCCATCCCCATCCCCATCTCATCTCCATCCCCATCCCCATCTCCATCCCCATCTCCATCTCCATCTCCATCCCCATCCCCATCCCCATCCCCATCCCCATCCCCATCTCATCTCCATCCCCATCTCCATCCCCATCTCCATCCCCATCTCCATCTCCATCCCCATCTCCATCTCATCCCCATCCCCATCCCCATCCCCATCTCCATCCCCATCTCATCTCCATCCCCATCTCCATCTCCATCTCCATCTCATCTCCATCCCCATCTCCATCCCCATCTCATCTCCATCCCCATCTCCATCTCCATCCCCATCTCCATCTCATCCCCATCCCCATCCCCATCCCCATCCCCATCCCCATCTCCATCCCCATCCCCATCTCATCTCCATCTCCATCCCCATCTCCATCTCCATCCCCATCTCCATCTCATCCCCATCCCCATCCCCATCTCCATCCCCATCTCCATCTCCATCTCCATCTCCATCTCCATCCCCATCTCCATCTCATCCCCATCTCCATCCCCATCTCCATCCCCATCTCCATCTCATCTCCATCTCCATCCCCATCCCCATCTCCATCCCCATCTCCATCCCCATCTCCATCCCCATCTCCATCCCCATCTCCATCTCATCTCCATCTCATCCCCATCCCCATCTCCATCTCCATCTCCATCCCCATCCCCATCTCCATCCCCATCCCCATCCCCATCTCCATCCCCATCTCCATCTCCATCTCCATCTCCATCCCCATCCCCATCTCCATCCCCATCCCCATCTCCATCCCCATCCCCATCTCCATCCCCATCCCCATCTCCATCCCCATCCCCATCCCCATGGCCCTGCTCAGGGGATGCTCTCCGCACATCAGCATTCATTCTCATTACAGCTCAAATGTGGACGGAATAGGAACCCTGACACAAGAGTGCAAAATTAGCCCCACTCCAAGAGTGTGACATTGTGACTTCAGAAGAAAAGTGCGAGTGGGGGCCGCTTGAAAGCATTGTTGCAGCTAAGCTCATTCGCTAAATGAAATGAAAATGGATACTCTGAATCAAAATATTCATTAGTTTTACAGATCCTTATTTTACTTTCTTTTTTTTTTATGGGAAAAATAGTCTAGATGTATGCCCCCCTTCCAGTGAGTAAACGATTCACATGGATGTTGACAAGTGTGTTTGCGCCTGTTAACCAAATATAACTTTTTTATACGTTTCCATTCTGACTGTCTGCAGAGTTGAGCTAAACAATTCTGTATGCATTATGGTTATACATATTATATCATTCCTCCTTCCAAAACATGACTTCACTGCCAATTTCGCAGAATCATTTATAGAAATTGAGCAGAGGGTAATGCTCCTAGTCTTACTACCACTTTATTCCAAATAAATTGGCAGTGAAACGATGTGGTGGAAAGGGAAAAGGATTGGGAATAGACCTGAGTCAACGTGTAACAGCTGGGGGGCCTCTAAGGTTGTCATGGATACTGGGGGCCTTTAAGGTTGTCACGGATACTGCACTTATAGTACACTCTGTATTAGTTATTTTGGGAGTTTTAGCTTTGAGGTCTTCTATATTCATCCTGGATGTTTTGGTTTGGCCCAATTGGCCTGCACAGTCAGCTGGTCAAGACCACCAGAAGAGAAGGTTCCACGCTCAGGGTTCTTAACGAAGGGTCGTTAATGGCCGAGCCTTAACGACGTGGCTTACCGAGGGGATTTAACAAGGCCCTTAATGAAACTCCTGCCACCATTACCACAGTGAGTGGTGTTTGTGATGATGAAAGGCCAGCCAATCTCTAGGCTGGGAGGTCCCTGTCTGAGGAGAAGTGTCCTCTCAAGATGTGCGCTGTAACCTGGCCACCACTGATCAGCACACAGTATATTGTACAACACACGGACCTCCGTATCACCCTCTTACCTGGCTCTCCCTAATCAGCACACAGTATATCATAAAACACAGGGACCTCCATAACACCCTGTAACCTGGCCGCCAATGATGAACACCAATGAATGTGATCAACACAGAACCAAGAGGTAAAGTATATCCTACTGGGAACCTCCATATCTTTGACCATTAGCTCATTTATATGGCCTCACTTTAACACACACATTTCACCAATAACATCATAAGATTGATGATGTAACTGCAGTACTATATATACAACCAATAACCCCATCTTTGGGTGTGTTCGTAAATTCGCTCTGGAGATCTACTTCAATTTCAGAGCACTCTCGTCTGAGTGTGCCAGAGCGCAGAATAACTGATTAATTTACTAACGCTCAACACCCGTTGAATATGGCCGGTGTCGGTAAACGTAGGCAAAGAAGCGTAATTAAATTGTTGCCAGCAGCACAGTTACAGTCACCAACGCTCTGGATAACATGAAAATAGCCTAACCAGCTCTGCAAGGGCGAGTAAAATGGTCAGAGTGAGGTGTTCTGTCATTTGTGTCTGGAAGTAGCTAGCAAGCTAGCCAACATTAGCCAGTTAGCTTGGGTGCTTGACTGCCATTGTGAGGTCAGAACACTCGGATCAACACTTTAAACATTAGGGGTTCAACAAGGGTTCTTCTAAGATCCTCAAAGTTCTTCGAAGAACCTTAGGGTTCTTGGCACTCTCCTTAGTTGGTGGGGGTTCTTGCAGGAACCTAACTGCCCAACTGAAACATTTGGATTTGAATTTGAAAGGACAGCAGGTGCAGGCACTTAACTGAAAAATGTAAAGATCTCCTCAATTTAAGGTAAGGTTTGTCCCTTGTATGATCTAAATTGATATATTTTTATGATGATACCATCTATCTTTTCATATTTGTGCAAATCTTTCTAAAACAGAAAATGGACACAATTCAATGGATATCAATCAACAAAGAGGTAAGAATATGTATGCTATAAGAATATGTTGAAGGCTAGCTGTATTGGGTGCAGATGACTGAACTGCTCACTTTTGTGTCTGTGTCTGCAGGTATACAGACGAGGAGGCATACAAAGGTATGTCAATTGGTATTGGTATGTTATGCAGATCACATGTACCATCCTCCTCCCTTACCTCTTCAATGAAAATCCCATAGGCCTCTACATTATGGACAAGGTATGTCTATGAAACCATTATCAAAACAGTAGTTTTTTTCATTCACATTTACCACAAAAACCAAGGTATGAATACTGTCATTTGCTTGTTTTGTTAAACATTTGTATAATTACTATTTTTTGGATTCACAGACTTCACCCTCCCTACACCTCTGATGAATATAACAGGAAACCTGTTCGTTCTCCATGCACTGCAAAATAATTCTGGCTATGGATACGGAGAACTTCAACACATTAACATCAACACTCCAGAGGATATACCCATTGGACTTGGGACCCCGCTGGGAGTTTACCTCATATTTTGATTTTTTTATTCTGCTTTGCCACTAAAATCATAATAAACACTGACAACTAAAATATTGTGTTATTGTTATGTGTATTATTAATAATAATAATAATAATAATAGGGGAGGGGGGTAGTTCAAAAACGAACCCCAAAAGGTTCTTCAAAAGGTTATTCGAGGATCTATTAAAAGGGGTTCTTTGAAGAACCTTTTTAAAGGGTTATTAAAATAACTTATAGGGGTTCCCCCACAGCTTCAATTTGAAGAACCCCAAAAGGATCCTCCAGGAACCTTTTCTTTTTAGAGTGTACACCTCGGCCAGAGCGTCCAGTTTGCGCTTTAAATTACGAACATTTACGAACGTCCAGAGCGCACTCTGAGTGCAATCTGGCACTCCAGATTGAATTTACGAACACACCCATAATGAATTCACATTTACCACAACTAATGTAATACGGCTTCCCTTAACTATACCAACAGCCCATAACAGTCGGATACATCATCAAATCCATTGAACGAAAAAACATTCACCACTGACCACAATAAATTACCAACTTTACCACAGCACCTTCACCCCCCTCTCTCTCTCCAGCCAGTCAGAGAGATGGGACTCAGACCTCATCAGTGGCAGTCTGCTCTGCTACAGTACTGAACCTGAGGAGCCTGCTGCTGTGTATGCAAGCATTGGCTCCCAGATCCCTAAATCACTTAAATTACTTACAGTTGAAGTCGGAAGTTTACATACACCTTAGCCAAATACATTTAAACTCAGTTTTTCACAATTTAATCCTAGTAAAAATTCCCTGTCTTAGGTCAGTTAGGATCACCACTTTATTTTAAGAATGTGAAATGTCAGAATAATAGTAGAGCTTTTATTTCTTTCATCACATTCCCAGTGGGTCAGAAGTTTACATACACTCAATTAGTATTTGGTAGCATTGCCTTTAAATTGTTTAACTTGGGTCAAACGTGTCGGGTAGCCTTCCACAAGCTTCCCACAATAAGTTGGGTGAATTTTGGCCCATTCCTCCTGACAGAGCTGGTGTAACTGAGTCAGGTTTGTAGGCCTCCTTGCTCGCACACGCTTTTTCAGTTCTGCCCACAAATGTTCTATAGGATTGAGGTCAGGGCTTTGTGATGGCCACTCCAGTACTTTGACTTTGTTGTCCTTAAGCCATTTTGCCACATTTACATTTACATCATTTAGCAGACGCTCTTATCCAGAGCGACTTACATATTGGTGCATTCAACTTATGATAGCCAGTGGGACAACCACTTTTATTTATTTATTTTTACCCTTTTTTTAAATTATTTTTAAAAAAATTGTATTTTTTTTGGGGGGGGTAGAATGATTACTTTATACTATTCCAGGTATTCCTTAAAGAGCCACACCTTTGGAAGTATGCTTGGGGTCATTGTCCATTTGAAAGACCCATTTGCAACCAAGCTTTAACTTCTTGACTGATGTCTTGAGATGTTGCTTCAATATATCCACATAATTCTCCTTCCTCATGATGCCATCTATTTTGTGAAGTGCCCACAAATTATGCTGTCACCCCTGTGCTTCACAGTTGGGATGGTGTTCTTCGGCTTGCAAGCTACCCTTTTCCTCCAAACATAACGATGGTCATTATGGCCAAACTATTTTTGTTTCATCAGACCAGAGGACATTTCTCCAAAAACTACGATCTTTGTCCCCATGTGCAGTTGCAAACCATAGTCTGTCTTTTTTATGGTGGTTTTGGAGCAGTGGCTTCTTCCTTGCTGACGGGCCTTTCAGGTTATGTCGATACAGGACTCGTTTTACTGTGGATATAGATACTTTTGAACCTGTTTCCTCCAGCATCTTCACAAGGTCCTTTTCTGTTGTTCTGGGATTGATTTGCACTTTCCGCACCAAAATCTGTTCATCTCTAGGAGACAGAATGAGTCTCCTTCCTGAGCGGTATGATGGCTGCGTGGTCCCATGGTGTTTATACTTGCGTGCTATTGTTTGTACAGATGAACATGGTACCTTCAGGCATTTGGAAATTACTCCGAAGAATGAACCAGACTTGTGGGGGTCTACAATTTCTTTGTGAGGTCTTGGCTGATTTCTTTTTATTTTCCCATGATGTCAAGCAAAGAGGTACTGAGTTTGAAGGTAGGCCTTGAAATACATCCACAGGTACACCTCCAATTGACTCAAATGATGTCAATTAGCCTATCAGAAGCTTCTAAAGCCATGACATCATTTTCTGGAATTTTCCAAGCTGTTTAAAGGCACAGTCAACTTAGTGTATGTAAACTTCTGACCCACTGGAATTGTAATACAGTGAATTATAAGTTAAATAATCTGTCTGTAAACAATTGTTGGAAAAATTACTTGTGTCATGCACAAAGAAGATGTCATAACCGACTTGCAAAAACTGTAGTTTGTTAACAAAAAAATGTGTGGAGTGGTTGAAAAACAAGTTTTAATGACTCCAAGTGTATGTAAACTTCCGACTTCAACTGTATATTATCATAAGGTATGTATACTCATACACTCTAAAAAGTAAAGGTTACTGGAGGATCCTTTAGGGGTTCTTCAAATTGAAACTGTGGGGGAGCCCCTATAAGTTCTTCGATTAACTTTTAATGGATCCTCAAAGAACCTTTTGAAGAACCTTTTGGGGTTAATTTTTGAACTACTCCCCCCTCCCTAATTATTATTATTATTATTATTATTATTATTATTAGTAATACGCTTAACAATAACAACAATAACACAATATTTTAGTTGTCAGTGTTATTTAGGATTTTAGTGGCAAAGCAGAATAAAAAAATATAAGGTAAATGACCAGCAGAGCCCCAATTCCAATGGGTATGTCCTCTGGCATGTTGATGTTGGCATGTTGATGTTAATGTGTTGATGTTCTTCGTATCCATAGCCAGAATGATTTTGCAGTGCATGGTGATCGAACAGGTTTCCTGTTATATTCATCAGAGGTGTAGGGAGGGTGAAGTCTGTGAATCCCAAAAATAGTAATTATACAGATGATTAACAAAACATGCACACAACAGTATTAATACCTTGGTTTTTGTGGTAAATGTGAATGAAAAAAACAACTGTTTTGATAATGGTTTCATCCACATACCTTGTCCATAATGTAGAGGCCTATGGGATTTTCATTGAAGAGGTAAGGGAGGAGAATGGTACATGTGATCTGTATAACATACCAATACCAATTGACATACCTTTGTATGCCTCCTCGTCTGTATACCTGCAGACACAGACACAAAAGTGAGCAGTTCAGTCATCTGCACCCAATACAGCTAGCCTTCAACATATTCTTATAGCATACATATTCTTACCTCTTTGTTGATTGATATCCATTGAATTGTGTCCATTTACTGTTTTGCACAAATATTAAAAGATAGATGGTATCATCATAAAACAATATCAATTTAGATCATACAAGGGACAAACCTTACCTTAAATTGAGGAGAGCTTTACATTTTTCAGTTAAGTGCCTGCACCTGCTGTCCTTTCAAATTCAAATCCAAATGTTTCAGTTGGGCAGTTAGGTTCCTGCAAGAACCCCCACCAACTAATGAGGTTCCTCGATGAACCCCACCTCCTATGGGCTTCTTGGAAGAACCTTTTGGGTGCAATTTTCTTTGCCAAGAACCCTAAGGTTCTTCAAATAACTTTGAGGATCTTAGAAGAACCCTTGTTGAACCCCTAATTTTTAGAGTGTATACTCAATTTCACATAAATCATAAACCACAAAAAAAGCACTCTGTGTCAACCTCTAAATCACTTAAATACCTTATAGCCATATACTCATTTTCACATTTCTGCCACACAATAAATCCTAAAAACATGAAAAAGTAAGAAAATACATTTTGCATTTACGCATTAGGTTAATGAATATGCTTTCCTTAGCACATATTCTGGGGGGCCTGGAATATAAGGGGAAAACATGGTTATGGGAAAGGATACTTTGGAAATTGGTGTTGACTGAAGTAAAAGAGCAATAGCCTCCAGTGGTATTAGGGACTAAATGCATCGTTCCACCATACAGGGACAACTGTGCTGTGACTGAGCTTCAATCCCCATCACACCAGGGAGAAGTATCAAAGGCTTTGGAGATATCCCTTGATCTCTTACTACCCTGTGGAGAATGGTCTCCTCGTGCTCTGTTTGGTGGACTACCACTGTTCACATCATGACTTCAAAGAGCCAGGGTCACATGATCAATGTATGCCATGGCTTCACAGAACAAGTGTCTAAAGGTCTAGGGCTGTTTCCATACCCTTCATACCAACCCACTACTTTCATGTCCGCGAGGGGGAGTCAACAAGGGCATAGGGGAGGAGGGGAGAAGGTTATAGTATTGATTTGGAATGGGCCCAACAACAACTTCACTTCAGCCAACTTTATAAACTAGCCTTGTAGCTAAACACAGTATGTGCTCAGAGCCATGTTCTAGACAGCTTCTCAGTGTGTCTTTCTTCGCCTAACAGGAAACTTCGCAGTGGGACTATAGGCCTATGCCAGGAAGGAAACACAGTGCTCCTGCTCCAGTGTGTTTTGCGTAGCCTGGCTGGCCAGAGCACTAATCTTAAAGACAGTTGTCTAATGACAGAGGGTTCGGTGGGTCTTCACCCCGGCTCACCCTCCAGCTGGAAGGGCCCAGGGCCAGGAATGGGAGCCTTGTCCACCCCCTCCACCCCCCAGCACCTGCAGCCTGAGGAAACAGCTGAGAGCGGGCCAGGGCTCTGGAGCCGTGACAGGGGCTTAGAGAGAAGGGGCCTAATCTACGCAGTGACATAATTACAGTCAACACTATGAGATGAGATGCTGTGAGACAGAGTCTGATCATCATCAGACGCTTCATTGAAGTATTTGAGAACCAACCTTTTACCTACGGTCTAATAATATCACATTGTAGTTTTGGGTTCAGTAAAAATACCAAGCAGACTCCCCTCACCGGAGTTACACTTGGCTTCTGTGATTGTTTGGTCCAGGTAAAGATCTGGTTTCTTTCTGTTTGGTCCAGGTAAACATCTGGTTTCTTTCTATTTTGGTCCAGGTAAACATCTGGTTTCTTTCTATTTTGGTCCAGGTAAACATCTGGTTTCTTTCTGTTTAGTCCAGGTAAAGATCTGGTTTCTTTCTGTATGGTCCAGGTAAACATCTGGTTTCTTTCTGTTTAGTCCAGGTAAAGATCTGGTTTCTTTCTGTATGGTCCAGGTAAACATCTGGTTTCTTTCTGTTTGGTCCAGGTAAACATCTGGTTTCTTTCTATTGTTTCTCTCTGAGTGTCAGCAGAACAGCAGGTATGGGTCAGTCATGTACTTAGTTTCGCTCCAACAGCCAGATGGATTCAAGGGTCTGTGTTCGGGCTGTATTGGAGCCTTTCTATAATGCAGTTGTGTTGTGGACAGTTTGTCCTGATCTCTTGTGATCTAAATCAGACATGTCTCAGTGGGTTTAGACCCACGTGTCCCCCGCCTACCGACCTCCTCCCAACCCCGCACATTTATTATTCATCAATATTATTACCAGGCCTTATCACCACAAGGCTCTTTAATATATACCAGTACTATTCCCTTCCTCCATGATACATTATTCACAACAAAACTGCTGCTTTTAGCCCGAGAGTATGCAAATCCTGCTTTTGATGATCATAATCAGCTGATGTATAATAGGGGACCGTGTGTTGCTTAGTGGAGCTTGTTGTTGTTTTTTCATTCCTAATGCCCACTCTGGTGATGTCTACTTCATATTTTTAGCAGCAGGGCAGGTGGCACCCGGGAAAAGGCCACCGGAGGCCTACTGTAATTCACAACTGTACATTTAAAGGGTAAATCGATCACATGCCACCGTGTGTCACTGCCAAAAGGACTGCTCCTTGACAATGGAATTTTAGAGAGAGAGAGTGGAGAGAAATGGAAAAAGAGGTTCCCGAAGCGGTGTTTGAATGTTTCCCCAATCATTTTGCATGAATTTGTTCGTGTGCATTTGTGTATTTTTTGCATTGCGTGCGTGTGTGTGTTTCTGTGTGTGTGTGTCCGTGTGTACGTGTGTGTGCGCGTGTGTACATGCACGTTTGTGTATGCGCGTGTGCATGTGTGTGTTTGTGTGTACCTGCATGCGTGTGTGTGTATGTGTGTGTTCCTGTAGAGAGGGGCACAGCGCTGTACCCCCATCCCTCTCCCACCCCTCGCTGACTCACTGGCATGGCCTCCTTCAGGGCCACTGGGGGAAGTGGAGCGGATGGCCATGCAGTCTCAGCTTAGAGGCCAGTGAATAAATATTAGCTCAAGGTCACGAGCTGGACTCACACTGGGCTATGCATAATCATGAGTTCACCCCAGCTAGGGCAGTCACTTCATATAATCAGGACTTTACCCATGTGGAGTGTTTCACTTGATAAAATCTTTGGGTTTAACCTGTATATGCTATAGCACAATTAACCCCCGTGTGGGTTCAACTGTATAATAACATGGTTCACCTGGGTAATAAACCATATCATACTGTAGGGATATTCTATACATCTGTTTTACATAATAATATTTAATAATAATATATGCCATTTAGCAGATGCTTTTATCCAAAGTGACTGAAGGCCTGTCGCATACTATCCAGTTGAAACGTGGCGCGCCGTTTCGCGTATATAATCAGTGGGGGGTTTTGGGCTGTTTGCGCACACAGTTTTTTTTCCTTGAGGCAAGTTGAAGTTCTGTAGCCAAAGTCAGAGTTTGGTAGCAAGGTCCAGCTAGCTAGCTAGCTATTGTTATGCAGGTATGAGAGCACAGTTGTGTGCTTACACCTAGCCGAGTTCTGCTAGAAGCAAACAGAACCTAGTCTGCAGTTGCCTTTACAGTCATTTGTGCATTACATGTGGGTGGCCCCAGTAGCATCAATTTACATGTGGCCCCAGTAGGATCAATTTACATGTGGGTGGCCCCATTAGGAACAATTTACATGTGGGTGGCCCCAGTAAGAACAATTTACATGTGGGTGGCCCCAGTAGGATCAATTTACATGTGGGTGGCCCCAGTAGGATCGATTTGCATGTGGGTGGCCCCATTAGGAACAATTTACATGTGGGTGGCCCCATTAGGAACAATTTACATGTGGGTGGCCCCAGTAGGATCAATTTACATGTGGGTGGACCCAGTAGGATAAATGTGCATGTGGGTGGCCCCAGTAAGAACAATTTACATGTGGGTGGCCCCATTAGGAACAATTTACATGTGGGTGGCCGCAGTAGGAAAAATTTACATGTGGGTGGCCCGGGTGGGTACATATATTTCATACTGTACATTTTGTAATGGTACAAAATTCTGGTCATAGTTTAAATGTATGTAATCAGTGGGTTATCTTGGGGTAGAATGGTGGTACACCATGGCTGGTATCATTGTGAGTTTCTCCAGCTAAAATGCACCGTTCTCCACATTGGCGACTTAGCTATGGTAATGCTATGGTAATGCTTTAAATTCATACACTCACTTTGCAGATTTGCTCGACATTATTCTGAGATTAAAAAGCGGCTATAAAAAAAGAAAGGAAAGCAGTAGAAAGGGGGAGAAAGGCAGGCTTGTGTTCGCTTTGAATTTCACCTTTAATAGACTCTCCCGTTCTTCCTCTCTCACACACTTTCTCTCTGTCTCTCTCGCTTTCTCTCTTTCTTACACACACTCCTCTCTTTCTCTCTCCCACACTCCTCTCTCTCAGCTCCCACTCAGCACAGAAAACATTTGAATTTGCTCTCCACGGGGGTTTGGAATAAAATGGTATCCACACTCTCTCGTTTGCTCCACTCCCTCTTCCCTCCCTCCTTCCTTCATTTTGTCTCTCCTTTACTTCTCTACTACCTCTTCCTCCACCCTCCTCTCTCTCTCTTTCTCTCCATCCCTCCTTGCACACCTATCTCCCTCCCTCACTCTCTTCTCTGGTCGCTCCTCTCTCTATCTCCTTGCTGTCCTTCCTCTCTCTGTCTTTCTCCCTCCCTCTCTTTATCTCTCCCCACTCTCTCTCTCTCTCCTCTCTCCTCCCCTCTCTTCTCTGGTCTCCTCTCTCTCCGTCTTGAGTAGGGTTGATGGACCGTGAGGTCAACTCTAAAATGTGCATTCTCCTTCACATGACCTCTCTCTTTTACCCTCACATTCTCTTCTGCTCTGTTAGTTGTAAGACGTTAACCTTTAAACACTTTCTTCCCTCATTTTCCTTCTCTGCATAGCCTCCCACCTTAAGCGTTTCCCCTGATCCCTCTTTCTTTCCATCCCTCTTCTTTCCTTCTCCTCATCCCTCCATTCTACCTCTTCTGCTCTCCTTTAAACCTGTCTTCGCCCCGGCCTCATTCCATCGTCCCCCGATCACCCTCCCCCCCTCCCCCCCCACCCCCCCTCTCTATCTCTCCACCTGTCCTTCACTCCTCTCTCTATCTCTCTCACCTATCGCTCTCTCCTTCCCTCCTCCCTCGCTCCGTCTCTCTCCTCTGTCTCTAATTGCTCTCTCGCACCTGCTGTACTCCAGCCACGGAGGCTAAATTACTTTCCCAGGGAGAGAGGAAACGTATGAAAACACAAAGCAGTATGGAATTAGACATTTTGGGATTAATATTGATGAGCTTCCTGCCAGCAGGTGTGTGCTGTAACTGTTGGCCCCCTTCGAGATCCTCTTATCTTTAACTCCCCTGTTTTCTCTCTGTCTTTTCCTTGCTCTTTGAGCATAATGACTTCCTTGTATGTGTGATTTTGTGGGGGCATTCGTAACCTTGTTGTTTGTGGATATTCGTGTGTTTGTGTGTGCGTGTGTGTGTGTGCATGCACGCGTTTGCACGCGTGTCAATCTGTGTGTGTGTGTTTGTGTACACAACGGCTGCTGAGTTAAAACAACATGTCAGTCTTAATTTAAGAGACAAGGAGGAGATGCTCCTCCGTTCACAGCCAAGGAGCTGTGGCACACTGAGGTCCAGAGAAACACACAACCCTGTGACAAAACACCTGTGACAGCCACATACTACCCCTGCCAACACAACAAACACTACTGCCATTGCCAACACAATATATACTAAACACTACTACCACGACCAACACAAGATATACTAAACACTACTATCACCACCAACACAATATTTACTAAACACTACTACCACCACCAACACAAGATATACTAAACACTACTACCACCACCAACACAATATATACTAAACACTACTACCACCACCAACACAAGATATACTAAACACTACTACCACCACCAACACAAGATATACTAAACACTACTACCACCACCAACACAATATATACTAAACACTACTACCACCACCAACACAATATATACTAAACACTACTACCACCACCAACACAAGATATACTGAACACTACTACAACCACCAACACAATATATACTAAACACTACTACCACCACCAACACAAGATATACTAAACACTAGTACAACCACCAACACAATATATACTAAACATTACTACCACCACCAACACAATATATACTAAACACTACTACCACCACCAACACAATATATACTAAACACTACTACCACCACCAACACAAGATATACTAAACACTACTACCACCACCAACACAATATATACTAAACACTACTACCACCACCAACACAATATATACTAAACACTACTACCACCACCAACACAAGATATACTGAACACTACTACAACCACCAACACAATATATACTAAACACTACTACCACCACCAACACAAGATATACTAAACACTACTACAACCACCAACACAATATATACTAAACATTACTACCACCACCAACACAAGATATACTAAACACTACTACCACCACCAACACAATATATACTAAACACTACTACCACCACCAACACAAGATATACTAAACACTACTACCACCACCAACACAAGATATACTAAACATTACTACCACCACCAACACAAGATATACTAAACACTACTACAACCACCAACACAATATATACTAAACACTACTACCACCACCAACACAAGATATACTAAACACTACTACCACCACCAACACAATATATACTAAACACTACTACCACCACCAACACAAGATATACTAAACACTACTACCACCACCAACACAATATATACTAAACACTACTACCACCACCAACACAAGATATACTGAACACTACTACCACCACCAACACAATATATACTAAACACTACTACCACCACCAACACAAGATATACTAAACACTACTACCACCACCAACACAAGATATACTGAACACTACTACCACGACCAACACGATATATACTAAACACTACTACCACCACCACAAGATATACTAAACACTTCTACCAGTATACTAAACACTACTACCACGACCAACACAAAACATACTAAACACTACTACCACGACCAACACAAGATATACTAAACACTGCTACCACCAACAACACAATATATACTGAACACTACTACCACGACCAACACAATATATACTAAACACTACTACCACCACCAACACAAGATATACTAAACACTACTACCACCACCAACACAAGATATACTAAACACTACTACAACCACCAACACAATATATACTAAACACTACTACCAGTATCCTAAACACTACTACCACCACCAACACCATATATACTGAACACTACTACCACCACCAACACAATATATACTGAACACTACTACCACCAACAACACAATATATACTAAACACTACTACCACGACCAACACAATATATACTAAACACTGCTACCACCAACAACACAAGATATACTTAACACTACTACCACCACCAACACAACATATACTAAACACTGCTACAACCACCAACACAATATATACTAAACACTACTACCAGCATACTAAACACTACTACCACGACCAACACAAAAAATACTAAACACTACTACCACGACCAACACAAGATATACTAAACACTGCTACCACCAACAACACAAGATATACTGAACACTACTACCACGACCAACACAATATATACTAAACACTACTACCACCACCAACACAAGATATACTAAACACTACTACCACCACCAACACAAGATATACTAAACACTACTACAACCACCAACACAATATATACTAAACACTACTACCAGTATACTAAACACTACTACCACCACCAACACAAGATATACTAAACACTACTACCACCACCAACACAAGATATACTGAACACTACTACCACCACCAACACAAGATATACTAAACACTACTACCAACACCAACACAAGATATACTGAACACTACTACCACCACCAACACAAGATATACTAAACACTACTACCAGTGCCAACACAATATATAATTGATACTTCCTCTCACTGGCCTGATTGGTTCTCGCTTTATTGAATTCTGAATAATAAAAACACATATATATAAACATGTAATAACAGAAAGATGTTCAGAATGTGCATGTAGAGTATGTGTGATCTAGGGGGGTTATTTTAGGGTAGAAGCTTTCTGGTTTAATCTAGCCCGACCATCTCTTATTGCACAGCTGGTTTCCAGTGATTTGCTCCAGCCAGCCAGAGGGCTTTGAGAGCCATGCAGGTGAATGGGAGCTCAGACAGAATAGATAGAATATACACTTGGCGCTCCAAAGAAAGACTTAAAGATGCCATTTTCAGCTTAGTGAGACTTATACAGAGAACGCAGAGCAGTGTTCGAGTTCATTGGACCACTACTGAGGCATCCTTTGCTACTCTCCTCTCTACTCTGTATTCTATCAGTATTGAGTTTCACACTCTCTGTTAGAATCTGAAAGCCCCATTACAGCACATGTGTTGACAACAGCAATTGCATTCATAATTATCACCAGGCTGAGATTCTGGCTCCACCAGTAGAACATAGACATCCAGTACAGCGCTGGGTACAGACTGTCTGCCACCAGGGAACTGTTTAATGTACAACAATCAATGTTTAGGGTTAGGGTTATATATAGCATCGTAATCTGTGGGTGTGCATGTGTGTGTGTGTGTGTGTGTGTGTGTATGTGTTTGTTTATGTGCGTGTGTGTGTGTGTGTGTGAATGTGTATGTGTTTGTTTGTTTGTGTGCGTGTGTGTGTGTGTGTGTATGTGTTTGTTTGTGTAGGTGTGTGTGTGTGTGTGTGTGTGCGTGCGTGCGTGTGTGTGTGCGTACATGTATGTGTGTCTGTGTGGGTGTGTTCATGTGTGTGTCCCCGTGTCGGTCTCTGTGTCTGTTGGCTAAGAACTTGAACTGCAGTATACAAGCACTGGGAGTGTATATACACTGCTCAAAAAAATAAAGGGAACACTAAAATAACACATCCTAGATCTGAATGAATGAAATAATCTTATTAAATACTTTTTTCTTTACATAGTTGAATGTGCTGACAACAAAATCACACAAAAATTATCAATGGAAATCAAATTTATCAACCCATGGAGGTCTGGATTTGGAGTCACCCTCAAAATTAAAGTGGAAAACCACACTACAGGCTGATCCAACTTTGATGTAATGTCCTTAAAACAAGTCAAAATGAGGCTCAGTAGTGTGTGTGGCCTCCACGTGCCTGTATGACTTCCCTACAACGCCTGGGCATGCTCCTGATGAGGTGGCGGATGGTCTCCTGAGGGATCTCCTCCCAGACCTGGACTAAAGCATCCGCCAACTCCTGGACAGTCTGTGGTGCAACGTGGCGTTGATGGATGGAGCGAGACATGATGTCCCAGATGTGCTCAATTGGATTCAGGTCTGGGGAATGGACGGGCCAGTCCATAGCATCAATGCCTTCCTCTTGCAGGAACTGCTGACACACTCCAGCCACATGAGGTCTAGCATTGTCTTGCATTAGGAGGAACCCAGGGCCAACCGCACCAGCATATGGTCTCACAAGGGGTCTGAGGATCTCATCTCGGTACCTAATGGCAGTCAGGCTACCTCTGGCGAGCACATGGAGGGCTGTGCGGCCCCCCAAAGAAATGCCACCCAACACCATGACTGACCCACCGCCAAACCGGTCATGCTGGAGGATGTTGCAGGCAGCAGAACATTCTCCACGGCGTCTCCAGACTCTGTCACGTCTGTCACATGCTCAGTGTGAACCTGCTTTCATCTGTGAAGAGCACAGGGCGCAAGTGGAGAATTTGCCAATCTTGGTGTTCTCTGGCAAATGCCAAACGTCCTGCACGGTGTTGGGCTGTAAGCACAACCCCCACCTGTGGACGTCAGGCCCTCATACCACCCTCATGGAGTCTGTTTCTAACCGTTTGAGCAGACACATGCACATTTGTGGCCTGCTGGAGGTAATTTTGCAGGGCTCTGGCAGTGCTCCTCCTGCTCCTCCTTGCACAAAGGTGGAGGTAGCAGTCCTGCTGCTGGGTTGTTGCCCTCCTACGACCTCCTCCACGTCTCCTGATGTACTGGCCTGTCTCCTGGTAGCGCCTCCATGCTCTGGACACTACGCTGACAGACACAGCAAACCTTCTTGCCACAGCTCGCATTGATGTGCCATCCTGGATGAGCTGCACTACCTGAGCCACTTGTGTGGGTTGTAGACTCCGTCTCATGCTACCACTAGAGTGAAAGCACCGCCAGCATTCAAAAGTGACCAAAACATCAGCCAGGAAGCATAGGAACTGAGAAGTGGTCTGTGGTCACCACTTGCAAAACCAGTCCTTTATTGGGGGTGTCTTGCTAATTGCCGATAATTTCCACCTGTTGTCTATTCCATTTGCACAACAGCATGTGAAATGTATTGTTAATCAGTGTTGCTTCCTAAGTGGACAGTTTGATTTCACAGAAGTGTGATTGACTTGGAGTTACATTGTGTTGTTTAAGTGTTCCCTTTATTTTTTTGAGCAGTGTAGTATTCATCATACTCCTCCATCAGAGTTCTCTCTATCATCTAACCATAATCCATGTCTCTAATAAGGAGAAGCAAAGCATCATGTTCCCATTGATCTTCAGCCTGTAGCCTGTAGCCTGTAGCCTGTAGCCTGTAGCCTGTACTGGGCCAGAGAAGGAAGATTAAACATTCATAAGAGCATTAAGATGTATAAGAGCATTATCCATTTATGTACATCACTGATACACTCTAATACAAATTACACACACACACGCACACACACACCCACACCGGTACACACACACCAGTACACCCACACACTGGTACACACACACACACACACACACAATTGGTGTTCTGGGAGGACTCCAAGTGTCAGCAATATCATATGGCGTGTGTTTGGTCTGGCTGTGTTCCCTCATAGAGCTCAATACAATCTGCAGGCATAAATACCTGCTCTCCAGAGCATGTTGGCACTAATGACTTACAATGCTGGCCATCTGTACCGCTGGACATTGAGCTCAGTTCATGCATCTTGTCCTTGCCTGTTCTGTATCAATTTGGGCAATTTGTCATCTATCGTACATCATGTACTATAAGGCCTGCCTGAAGTGTCCAAATGAAGCGTTCCCTAATAGTCAGTAGGCTACTTACAGACTCCTCTCTCAGTCGGAGAGGGCCCCATGCCTGGCTGTCTGTACAGCTAGATATAAAACGTGAAGCAATTTGGCCTAAGCGTTTATAAAATAGGCTCTGCAGGCAGTGAGACATTTCCTACAGAGCAGGGCTTTTTTCCCCAATCTATCTTTTTCTCTCAGTGCTGTCTGACAGCCCGCAGCACTCACACAGCATCATTACTATTCATTTACTCAGCAGACTGGCCACACTGACTTCAACAGTAGCCATCTACACAGCAGGGTATCAACACAATACTCTAAGGCTAACTAGAGGGAGAGCTTGAGTACGCTCATGTCTAGTCAACGTGACCTAACCCACATCCACAGTAAGTCTCTGAAAACCAAAGGAGCAGGATGAGTAGGCTACACGATTGCTATAATGAATTACCAGAGTGAAGGGGGAGAAATATAGCCTCTGGTAGTGTTTTGAGGTGGTAAATGTAATAGTGATAAATCTATGCTTATAAGATATAAATCAACCAGATTGAAATATCATTCTACAAGACCCACTGCACTGCTGGCCACGAGGGAGTGGACATTGACAGGTCCTGACCTGGAGTGAAATGAGATAAAACTTTGACTACTGCCTTTGGGATCGATGATGTAATGAAAGACAGAGTCCATTAATTCTCATGAAGATGTCAATTCCCATTGGTGTGTGTAGATTGGTTCTAGTCATGACTGGTCCCAGGGGCCTGTATGGTTCAAGGGCTTTAGTTGAGCCTCAGTGCCTCATTGATTAATATAAGTCTTCATGGGGATCGGAAGGCACCACAGTAGACTGGGCTGATGTAAATCAATTCCAATTGAAGGTTTATGACACATACAAAATAAACCAGGCAGCTCCTAAGGACAATGAGATAGTACCACTGGTAAAGATAAAGGGAATACAGGTTAGGGTTGAATTAGGACAGTTTAGTACAGGGGTCTCCAACTGTGTTCCTGTATTTCCTGTGTTCCTGTTTTCCCAGTGCATTTGGAAAGTATTCAGACCCCTTGACTTTTCCACATTTTGTTACGTTACAGCCTTATTCTAAAATAGATTAAATACAAAATTTTCCTCATCAATCTACACCCAATACCCCATAATGACAAAGAGAAAACAGGTTTTTAGAATTTTTGCTAATTTATTAAATATAAGAAACAGAAATATCCTATTTACATAAGTATTCAGACCCTTTGCTATGAGACTCGAAATTGAACTCAGGTGCATCCTGTTTCCATTGATTATCCTTGAGATGTTTCTACAACTTGATTGGAGTCCACCTGTGGTAAATTAAATTGATTGGACATGATTTGGAAAGGCACACACCTGTTTATATAAGGTCGCACAGTTGACAGTGCATGTCAGAGCAAAAACCAAGCCATGAAGGAATTGTCCATAGAGCTCCGAGACAGGATTGTGTCGAGGCACATATCTGGGGAAGGCTACCAAAAAATTATAAAGCATTAAAGGTCCCAAATAACACAGTGGTCTCCATCATTCTTAAATGGAAGAAGTTTGGAACCACCAAGACTCTTCCTAGAGCTGGCCGCCCGGCCAAACTGAGCAAGGGAGGTGGGCCTTTGTCAGGGAGGTGACCAAGAACCCGATGGTCACTCTGGTAGTGTTTCAGAGTTCCTCTGTAGAGATGGGAGAACCTTCCAGAAGGACAATCATCTTTGCAGCACTCCACCAATCAGTCATTTATGGTAGAGTGGCCAGATGGAAGCCACTCCTCAGTAAGGCACATGACAGCCCGCTTGGAGTTTGCCAAAAGGCACCTAAAGGACTCTCAGACCATGGGACTGGGAGACTAATCAGGATCGAGGGAAAGATGAACAGAGCAAAGTATAGAGAGATCCTTGATGAAAACCTGCTCCAGAGCGCTCAGGACCTCAGACTGGGGGGGTGAAGGTTCTCCTTCCAACAGGACAACAACTCTAAGCACACAGCCAATTTAATCAATTTTAGAATAAGGCTGTAACGTAACAAAATGTGGAAAAAGTAAAGGGGTCTGAATACTTTCCGAATTCACTGTATACTGTTTATGGTGCAGTAAACCTGATTAAACTAATCATGGTCTTCCTTCTGGACCATGGTTACTTGGATCAGGTTTGCCAGTTGTAGGGTTCAGAGTTGGAGTTGAAGACCCCTAGTATAGAATAAGACACAAAAAATGCTTCATAGAACTTATGAATAAGTTAATAAAGTTTCCTCTTACCCTTCCGATGAGCACAGGTTCCGGCCCGCTGTACTCCTCAATTACAAAGAACTGGTTCCAGATCCAACTCCTTCTGCTGCGGGACCGAGTCCCCTCCCCCTCCGTCTGCCCAGGCCCCTCTTCCTCCTCCTCATCTGACTCCGCCTCTTGGAACACCAGGCCCAGGCCATTACCGGGCTCGGACTCGACTGTCATCACCCCACTTGCTGCCTTGTCCTGGCCGACCCCCCAGTATGGGTCTGGGCGGAGTTTGAGGACATGGCTGCTGTTGATTAACTCTGTAGCTCCAACTACAGGGTCTTGAGTGGCACTTGGACTCAGGATCTTGAGTCGTGGTCCGGCTATGTGAAGAAGACTCTCCTCCACACCTCCAGTCCCCTTTCCCTGGGGCTGCAGGGTGAACACTGAGGGAGGGCCAGCATCTGTCTGAGAAGGGACGTTTGAGGGGAGATGCTTGGTTGTGGCCGAAGGGTCAGTCTGACTGTTGGTCACCTCCCTCTCAGTGTTGAGACTGACCTCATTCACAGGCATTGACAGAGGGTGAGAGATGTGTTTGTTCTTCCAGGTGTCTGTGCTATCTGAACCCCTCGTCTCAGAGTTGTCCTTTCCCACACCAGAATCTGGAGTGGCTACACTTAAAGTGTGAACAGCCTCTTCTGGACTGAGATCAGGATTTGTGACAGGCCTTACATGTGGCAGAGCAGTTTGGTTACCCAATGCGAAATGGTTTTGAGTGACAGCCATATCTTGCTTCTGTAATTTCAGGGCCTCCAACTGGCTGCGATCCACATCAATCAAATCTCTCTTTCTGCTTCGGCTGCTCTTACTCTGAATCTGTGAGTTCACAATCCTCACCAGGTTCTCTTTTGACAGTAGTTTCAGGACACCGTAGCTGCCAGTCGGGTTTAAGTTTCTTGTTGAATCCATAGTGAGTCCTCTGCCTGGCAGCCCCGTGGTGTGAACGCTCAGATCTGGTCTGACTCTGGATCGGGGAAGGGATTTGAATCTGGTTTTATTGGAGTGCATGTCTAGCCTGTGGTGGACTAAGAATACTTTCTCCATCCTGCCTGTCTTGGTGGGATTCTCAGCGTTTTTGGTGCTGTTCCTACTCTTTCTAAGCTCTTTCTCCTGGACGGCTTCCCTGTTATTGCATGACACAGACAGAGCTGTCTCCCCTTTTTTGACAGGGTCTTCTTCCAAGTCTAACACAGGATTAGGTTTAAAAGTCTCCCTCTCCTTATTAGCTGTTATGGTTGCATGATTCTGGGGTATTTTGGAGCCACTATCCACCCCCTGGTCATGACCAATCAAGTTTCTAAGAGTCACCATGTGCATTTTGTTTGAATCCACACTTGAATCCCATTGGTCGGCTACTCTGTTCTCTCCTAGCTTCAGCAAGTGAGCCCCGCCCACCCCTCTTCTCCTGACAATCTTAGTGGCTGAACCTCCTTTCATAAGCCCCTCCCACAGACAAAGGGACACCAATAGGAGCAGATTCCTGGTAATCATCTTGTCTTGTGGTGAAATGAGCTAATTTGAGTGACGCTTGCTGTGAAGAAGTATTTGTTTTCCGGTTGTCTTCATTCTCTCCTCTATTTCTCTTTCCTTGTATCCCCCTCTCACTCTTCCATTACGTGCCCTTCACACTGAGCTGGAGGGCAGGTGCCAGTCACTCTTTTTTTTTCTTCCCGCGAAAAACCTCTATCTATTCACGGCTCATCTCTGCTGTTTTTTCCCCTCTTGCAGAACGTCTCATTCAGCTTTCCACGGAGGGTTGAACACCCTGAGAGAAAAGATAAAGATAATTAAGTTAAAACTGTAATGCTAATTAAAAGCGGAGCGACACAGCAAGGTAAGTAGGAGAACTCACAGATGAACAAGCAGGACAGATCCACTAACGGAGTGGCAATCACATTTACACAAGCACTGGTGCATCGCACAGCGAAGTCAGATAGTTGTTGTTACACTCTGTGACGATAGTGTTCAGTAGGTCACACTGTGTTATCACTCGGAATACCGATCCATGCTCTTAATTTTGTGTACTTTTCTTGTAGTATTTAGAGTTACTTTGTGAGTTGTGTAGTGTTTTTTTTTAACTATGTGCTGTCCTCCCCCTCCCCCTCCCCCCCCCCCTCCTCCTCCTCCTCCTCCTCCTCCTCCTCCTCCTTTCGTATTCACAACATTTACTGATTTAAGTACCAGAACACAAATTTCCAGGGTAACGATAAACCGGTCGGAATATGGACGTGTGGTTGTTGGTGGTTGGGAGAGTGGTTCATTACGGGTGTCTATTTGTGATGTGTCAGAGACTGTGGTTTCCCAGTGATTTAACAGGGTCAGTGCAGTCCTTCAGCTGATCCAGGTAAGTACCTGGACTGTATTCTGCTGTCGAACAGAGAGGCTTAGACTGGTCTAGAGGGTGTGACTGTGTTGTAATGAGAGGGTGATGTAACCTGTAGGACCATACTGTCAAGAATAGCTGAATGTGGATGTGGTGCAGGAATCAGGCGCAGGACACAGAAGCTTCGTCCAACACACTTTAGTAGACGACCAAGAAAATACAAACGGGCCTCAAAAGAGCCCGGAGGCGAGCGATTACGCACACCGTGCGTAAACACCGAAATACAAAATAAGTGCGCACACAAGTGCGAAACTCTCCAAAACAATGGAGCAAAACAATACAGCACCTGCTGACAGGCGGACAATTACACACAACACACGACTAACAAAACGAGAACTTATAGGACACATAATTAACACTAAATGGAAACAGGTGTACAACTAAGACAAAACCAAACAAACATCGATAACATACAACGGTGGCAGCTAGTACTCCGGGGACGACGACCGCCGAAGCTTGCCCGAACAAGGAGGAGGAGCAGCCTCGGCCGAAACCGTGACAGTACCCCCCCTTGACGCGCGGCTCCAGCCGTGCGCCGACCCCGGCCTCGGGGACGACCAGGAGGACGCGGAGCAGGGCGTGTGGAATGACCACGGTGGAACTCAGTCAGGAGAGACGGGTCCAAGATGTCCCTCCTCGGCACCCAGCACCGTTCCTCCGGGCCGTACCCCTCCCACTCCACGAGATATTGGAGACCCCCCATCCGACGTCTCGAATCCAAGATGGACCGAACTGTGTACGCCGGAGCCCCCTCGATGTCCAATGGGGGCGGAGGAGTCTCTCCTATCTCACAGTCCTGGAGTGGACCAGCTACCACCGGCCTGAGAAGAGACACATGGAACGAGGGGTTAACATGATAATCAATAGGCAGTTGTAACCTGTAACACACCTCGTTCAATCTCCTCAGGACTTTAAAAGGCCCCACAAACCGCCGACCCAGCTTCCGGCAGGGCAGGCGGAGAGGTAGGTTTCTGGTCGAGAGCCAGACTCGATCTCCAGGTGCGTACACCGGCCCCTCACTGCGGTGGAGATCGGCGCTCGCCTTTTGTCGACGGATGGCCCGCTGCAGATGGACGTGTGCAGCGTTCCACGTCTCCTCAGAGCGCCGCACCACTCATCCACCGCAGGGGCCTCGATCTGGCTCTGATGCCATGGTGCCAGAACCGGCTGGTACCCTAACACACATTGGAAAGGGGTTAGGTTGGTGGAGGAGTGGCGGAGAGAGTTCTGTGCCATCTCTGCCCAGGGAATATACCTCGCCCACTCCTCCGGCCGGCCCTGGCAACACGACCTCAGAAACCTACCCACATCCTGGTTCACTCGTTCTACCTGCCCATTGCTCTCCGGGTGGTACCACGAGGTAAGGCTCACCGAGACCCCCAAGCGCTCCATGAACGCCCTCCAGACTCGGGAGGTGAACTGGGGACCTCGATCAGACACTATATCCTCGGGTACCCCGTAATGCCGGAAGACGTGGGTGAATAGTGCCTCAGCGGTCTGTAGGGCAGTAGGAAGACCCGGCATTGGGAGGAGACGACAGGCCTTAGAGAACCGATCCACAACGACCAGTATGGTGGTATTCCCCTGAGAGGGGGGAAGGTCTGTAACAAAATCCACCGAGAGGTGAGACCAGGGTCGTTGTGGAACGGGCAGGGGTTGTAACTTCCCCCTGGGCAGGTGTCTGGGCGCCTTACACTGGGCGCACACCGAGCAGGAGGAGACATAAACCCTCACATCCCTGGCTAACGTTGGCCACCAGTACTTAGCGCTAAGGCAGTGCACTGTCCGGCCAATACCTGGATGTCCAGAGGAGGGTGACGTGTGAGCCCAATATATAAGTCGATCCCGAACCTCGAGCGGAACGTACGTCCGAACCACAGGACACTGTGGAGGGCTAGGGTCGGTACGCAACGCCCTCTCAATTTCAGCATCGACCTCCCACACTACCGGTGCCACCAGACAAGACTCCGGTAGTATGGGAGTGGGCTCAACGGACCTCTCCTCTGTGTCATACCGCCGGGACAGGGCGTCTGCCTTACCGTTCTGGGACCCAGGGATGTACGTGATTTTAAATACGAACCGGGCTAGAAACATGTTCCACCGAGCCTGGCGAGGGTTCAGTCTCCTAGCTGCCTGGATGTACTCCAGGTTACGGTGGTCAGTCAAAATGAGGAAAGGGTGTTGAGCCCCCTCAAGCCAATGCCTCCACACCTTTAGGGCCTGTACCACGGCTAACAGCTCCCTGTCCCCTACGTCATAATTTCGCTCCGCCGGGCTGAGCTTCTTGGAGTAAAAAGCACAGGGGCGGAGTTTAGGTGGCGTGCCGGACCGTTGCGATAGCACGGCCCCTATACCGGCCTCAGACGCGTCCACCTCTACCTGAAATGGTAAAGCGGGATCCGGATGCGCCAGCACCGAAGCCGAAGTAAACAGGCCCTTCAGTCTCCCAAAAGCCCTGTCCGCCTCAGCTGACCACTGCAAGCGCACCGGACCCCCCTTCAGAAGAGACGTTATGGGAGCTGCCACCTGTCCAAAACCCCGGATAAACCTCCGGTAGTAATTCGCAAAACCCAAGAACTGCTGCACCTCTTTAACCGTGGTTGGGGTTTGCCAATTACGCACGGCTGACACACGGTCAACCTCCATCTTCACCCCTGACGCGGACAACTGATAACCCAAAAGGAGATAGACTCCTGGAAAAACAGACATTTCTCTGCCTTGACATACAGGTCGTGCTCCAGCAGCCTCCTCAACACTCGGCGCACCAGCGCTACATGCTCGGCTCGGGTAGACGAGTACACTAGAATGTCGTCAATGTACACGACCACACCTTGCCCCTGCATGTCCCGGAAGATCTCATCCACAAAGGATTGGAAGACTGAAGGAGCATTCATCAACCCGTATGGCATGACGAGATACTCGAAATGACCTGACGTGGTACTAAACGCTGTTTTCCATTCGTCGCCCTCCCTAATGCGCACCAAGTTATACGCGCTCCTGAGATCCAGTTTTGTGAAAAACCGCGCTCCATGCAATGACTCCGTCATGGTCGCAATCAGAGGGAGTGGATAACTGTATTTCACAGTGATCTGATTGAGACTACGGTAATCAATACACGGGCGCAATCCTCCATCCTTTTTCTTCACAAAAAAGAAGCTTGAGGACGCAGGGGAAGTGGAGGGCCGTATGTATCCTTGTCTCAGAGACTCGGCTATGTATGTCTCCATAGCCCCCTTCTCCTCTTGAGACAGAGGATACACATGGCTCCGCGGAAGCGCTGCTCCTGCCTGGAGGTCTATCGCACAATCCCCCTGTCTATGAGGTGGCAATCGCGTCGCCCTCGCCTTGCTAAACACGAGTGCTACCTCCTCATACTCAGGGGGAATGTGCATTGCGGGCACTTGGTTCGGACTCTCCACCGAGGTCGCCCCCACGGAAACACCCAGACATCGCCCCACACACTGGGCAGACCACTCCTTAAGAGCCCTCTGTTGCCACGAAATAGAGGGGTTATGGGTAATCAACCAGGGAAGCCCCAGCACCACTGGATACGCAGGAGAGTCGATCAGATATAACTGAATAGTTTCCTCATGACCCCCCTGCGTACTCATCCTAAGTGGCGCTGTGACCTCCCTAATCAACCCCGATCCCAACGGGCGGCTATCTAGTGCATGTACAGAGAAGGGAGCATTGACAGGAAGGAGGGGAATCCCTAACTTAACACAAAAATTCAGATCAACAAAATTCCCAGCTGCGCCTGAATCTACTAGCGCCTTATGCTGGGAATGAGGTGCAACCTGTGGAAAACTGACAGGTATACATAGGTGCACAACAGAGAGCTCTGGGTAAGTGGGGCGCCTACTCACCTGGAAGGACTCCCCAGTGCGTGGCCTGTTGTCTCGTCCCCCTGGAGACCCTCCCCAGCAACTAGCCGCAGTGTGCCCTCCACGGCCACAGTTGGTGCAGGGGACGGCCCCCCTCGGGCTCCTTCTCCTCCTCTCTCTAGCGCCAGCACCTCCGAGCTCCATAGGGCTCGGCTCGGAGGTGCTGGAGGATGGAATGGACGGCCCCCACTTGGGACGTCCGCGGGTGACCAGCAGGGTGTCGAGACGGATGGACATGTCCACCAACTGGTCGAACGAGAGGTTGGTGTCCCTGCAGGCCAGCTCTCGGCGGACGTCCTCCCGCAGACTGCATTGATAGTGGTCGATGAGGGCCCGCTCATTCCACCCTGCATCCGCCGCTAGAGTCCGGAATTCCAAGGCGAACTCCTGGGCGCTCCTCTTCCCCTGTCGGAGGTAGAATAGACGCTCCCCCGCCGCTTTCCCCTCAGGTGGATGGTCGAACACGGCCCGGAAGCGGCAGGAGAACTCCGCGTAGGTGATAGTGGCGGCGTCTATCCCCCTCCATTCGGCGTTGGCACACTCCAACGCTTTGCCGGTGAGACAGGAGATGAGGGCGGAAACGCTCTCGTGTCCCGAGGGCGCCGGGTGTATGGTGGCCAGGTAGAGTTCCACCTGCAGGAGGAACCCCTGACACCCGGCAGCGGTGCCATCATACGCCCTCGGGAGCGAGAGCCGAATCCCACTTGGTTCCGGAGCTTGGATGGGCGGACTGGCCGATGGGGGTGGTGAGGTAGGTGGAGGTGTGGGTACCCCTCTGTTCTCCCATCGGTGCAGAGTATTTATTACGTCCTGCAGGGCGGATCCTGATTTGATTGATCCTGTCGTCCTGCCCGCGGACGCGCTCCTCCCACGACTCGGGCGCTGCTGCTGCTCCTGCTGATTCCATCGTTGGTGTGTAATTCTGTCAAGAATAGCTGAATGTGGATGTGGTGCAGGAATCAGGCGCAGGACACAGAAGCTTCGTCCAACACACTTTAGTAGACGACCAAGAAAATACAAATGTGCCTCAAAAGAGCCCGGAGGCGAGCGATTACGCACACCGTGTGTAAACACCGAAATACAAAATAAGTGCGCACACAAGTGCGAAACTCTCCAAAACAATGGAGCAAAACAATACAGCACCTGCTGACAGGCGGACAATTACACACAACACACGACTAACAAAACGAGAACTTATAGGACACATAATTAACACTAAATGGAAACAGGTGTACAACTAAGACAAAACCAAACAAACATCGATAACATACAACGGTGGCAGCTAGTACTCCGGGGACGACGACCGCCGAAGCTTGCCCGAACAAGGAGGAGGAGCAGCCTCGGCCGAAACCGTGACACATACATTGGTTGGGTTGGGAACATGGCAGGATGATAACAGGTTGCATGTTTTACACATGCTGTGTCTATTGAAATATACCCGTCAATAATCGTCCTCATTCTGCCTCTGGTGATATGCTTTACATCCTACACGGTATCAGGTAGAGGAGATGGGTTGATTATCACAGTGCTCATAACTACTAATCTGGAGCTTAGAAAGGGTATTTTCCTCATCTAAATGTTTTGTGATGTTGACATGTGTGAACAACATGGATCTCTACTAAACTAATCTCTAATAAACACATTTCTATATTCAGCACAATTCAGAGCACTGTCCAGGTTTTTAGTTATAAGCATTGTGACAACCAACCTGTGTGACAACCAGCCTTGTCTCCTCTAGGCTTCCTCATCCAGAAACTGATGAGCTATAGTGTCCTCAGGAGGCTCCTCACTGTGGGGTAAAGGTGACTAAGGGGCGTATGGTATGTGGACGGTGGAACACCCCCTCATCTTTTAACTTTCCTCTGCTTTCTGCCGTGTTCGCCCCCCGGGTGCACAGAGTTTCTCACAGAACTGATTAATTGGGGCCATAAATATATTAATTAATTTTTCCCTTCCTTGGTCACCGAACTCAAATGATCTTTTGGTTCGTTAGTATTAGAGGCAGATCTCCACCATTGATCGCATGGAGCCGTAGTGTGGTGAAGGCTGTTGCCAATTTAACAAGACTGAAAATTCTAATTACAATGCACCTCCATCCACACTGTCTGTCTCTCTCCTCCTCTCTGGAGCCCCCTCTCTTACACAAACATATTATCACAGCAGTACACCAGGACAGACAGACTCCAAAACACAAACAAAATCAAAAACCTAAAACATAGCCATTCTCTTATTATTCAAGACACTGTATATACAAAAAGTTTTAATACAAATACATTTAAGTGATAATGCCCGAGAAGCCGGTGTTTGGAGGATATATTGGCATGGATGTTGTCAATATATCCTCCAAACACTGACTTCGAGGGCATTATCACTTTTATACAACGGGTTACCAACATATTCAAAAATTAATTGACATATTTTCATTAAAAACGATATTTTGATGAATTTATTCATCCTATTTCATCCTTCCATAAGATTGAATCCCAACACAAATATAGGGTTACTAACCAAGCCGGCTGGTCGTTCATTCTATCGGTTCGGTTGCTAGAGACTTGACCCAGTCGTTCAGTCTTTTTGTTCTGTATCTATGGACGCAACCCAGTTGTTCGTTCTAAATATTCCATTGCCATACTGGCTGGCAGCATTCTTATCCTTTGCTTGCTAGCTAGCCAACTACGGCTAACTTACAGTCACGTCAAAAAGTGCAGCCAGAATAACAGCAAAGTAGCTGCAAAGTAGCTGTTTTCTAGTGACATTTATTTGGATACATCCATAACAATGAGCCAATGATGCGCGATTTCACGTGACATAGAAAATGTGCTCTCTGTTGTTCGAGAGCTAGCCAACAACACAGCTAACACAATCACTTCAAACTGAAGCTGGAAAGACTGCAAACTAGCTGCACTTTGTTTCGTTTTAACTTTTTTTCAATTGACATTTCTTTGTATATATCCATAAAAATGATGCCAGCTGATTCATGATTTCGACTGACTGAGAAACGCTGCCTGCCTGTCTGTCTCGTCCTGACTCCAGACACGTTCATTACTATGGGACAGCTGGAGATCGAATTTGAATATTGAAACAATGTTGCAAATGTCGGAGAGACAGACAGCAAGGTTTATACAAATCTCCGCTGTTGAAAACTAAATGTTAATCTAAAAGAAATGTGAGATAATGTCTAGATGCTTTTTATAGTGGAGATCAAGTTCATAAATTGCCTGGCTGGGCTGATGAGACAGTGGATTGCGCAGTCAGATGGAACGTCAATTTTAACGTTAAAGATTTAGCCGGTGGTAACTTGTGGAATAGACCCCGGCTGGAATGCGGTTTTATGCGGTTCCACCCATTGTATAAAATGCATACAAACACACTCTCTCTCTCTCAACACCCAGACACACACACGCATACTGTTATACTGCACGCAAGCAATGTTACAGTACAACACCCCCACACACCCGCATACACCCCCACACAAAATCAACCTCTTCATGACACTTAGGTGTATGTTTTCCTGTTGAACCGTTCCTGGTAGAATGCTCAGGGGACCTCCTCCGGACCCACAGAAGTCAATTAGAAGAAAGAGAAAACTTTCCCTTCTAAGGAAGGCAGTGAAAGAACAGCCGCCCTTAGAATTATGCATGGAGAAACAAAGAACAGAGAGAAGAGGCAGCCACAAACTTAACCGGTCCGTCTTGGGAAACCATCACTACGTTTTAATAGCATAAAGCCATTAAACACACAGCCCAGTCCTCATCTCGAAACTCAGCAGATATCAGCAGACCTGGAGGATGAGGAGTCATTCCTCCTCGCTTCTCCTCACTGAAGATGTTTCGGATAAATCAGAGGGAATTCATCCATCCACACCCTGATTGAGTCTGGGCTGCAGGTGAAACCATGCAACACGGCTGCATGGTCATTGGGCACCAGTCACCTGCCATTCCCTGCCAGGCCAGACGAGGCACATCCCCTGAGATGGGAGGGTCTGTCATCCAGATGAAGTCCTTGTTTTAATAAGTGCAGAAGGATAAAGTAATCCTTCTAACCCCCCCCAAATTGTAAAGTGGTTATCCCACTGGCTATAGGGTGAACGCACCAATTTGTGAGTCGCTCTGGCTAAGAGCGTCTGCTAAATGACGTTAATGTGCCCTTGAGCAAGGCACTTAACCCTAATTGCTCCTGTAAGTCGCTCTGGATAAGAGCGTCTGCTAAATGACTAAAATGTAAATGTAAATGGATAAGTCTACTTCAGGGCCGCTACGTTCTAAGAGCTTAGAATAGAAAATGATAATTGTAACACAAAGACAAACAGGGCCTAATGATCCACAGGGTCCCTGATCAGTCAGAGTGGTCTATAGCTGGGTTAAAGGTCAGAAGGGTCTATAGCTGGATTAAAGTTCAGAGTGGTCTATAGCTGGGTTAAAGGTCAGAGTGGTATATAGCTGGGTTAAAGGTCAGAAGGGTCTATAGCTGGATTAAAGGTCAGAGTGGTCTATAGCTGGGTTAAAGGTCAGAGTGGTATATAGCTGGGTTAAAGGTCAGAAGGGTCTATAGCTGGATTAAAGGTCAGAGTGGTCTATAGCTGGGTTAAAGGTCAGAAGGGTCTGTAGCTGGGTTAAAGGTCAGAGTGGTCTATAGCTGGGTTAAAGATCAGAGGGGTCTGTAGCTGGGTTAAAGGTCAGAGTGGTATATAGCTGGGTTAAAGGTCAGAGTGGTCTATAGCTCTATTAAAGGTCAGTGGTCTATAGCTGGATTAAAGGTCAGAGTGGTATATAGCTCTGTTAAAGGACAGAGTGGTATATAGCTGAGTTAAAGGTCAGAGTGGTATATAGCTGGGTTAAAGGTCAAAGTGGTCTATAGCTCTGTTAAAGGTCAGAGTGGTATATAGCTGGGTTAAAGGTCAGAGTGGTATATAGCTGAGTTAAAGGTCAGAGTGGTCTATAGCTGGATTAAAGGTCAGAGTGGTCTGGGTTCAAGTGAAACTGTTAGTGGGAGACGGTATACAGTACAAGGAATAGCAGAGTACTCACAATGTAATTACAACGTGTGTGTGTGTGTGTTTGTGTGCGTGCATGGGTGTGTGTGTGCATGGGGGGGTACAAGCAGCATATTGTTAATGCACCAGAGAATGTGTCTAACAATAATCACAATGTAATCACAATGCTTTAAGAACCTCTAGGGAAAATATAATTCATTCGCCATCCATTCCTGCACTACTACAGCCTGAAAAACTACCAATCTGATTACTATGAATTGAACACATGTTTAGTGCTGAGTGTGTGAGTATAGGGATATACTACTACTATAACGCTGACCCCTCTAGGCAAGTGATTTATCAAATTCTTCTGATCAGCATTCACATCCATTCAAGTGTTAAATCATTCATAGACTGATTCCATCCCTGCACTGCCCGAGTTCATTCTCACTGGAAACCACCAGAGATCTATGTTTTTAACAGAAAATATGGTATTTGCACGGTAGAACGTGCTACCAAGCTTTTACAACGCATAATATGCCTCTATACACAGATGCCGACTAACAAGCATTACACCTGGGCATCATACATTAACACGCTCCTAAATTTCAATAACAAAAGTGGAGGTCTTATTAAGCTTTAGTGATCTGTATGCATAGAGATCTATGTTTTTAACACGGAGAGAAAATATGTATTTTGCACGGTAGAATGTGCTACCAAGCTTTTACCAAGCATTATACACAAACACAGTGACAAGCATTTCAACTGGGCATCAAATCTTAACATGCTCATGAATTTCAATAACAAAAGTTGCTTCACTAAGCTTTATTGATCTACATGCACAATGATAACCTAAGGTCAGAGGAGTGTTTTTTTAACAGACAGCTCTGCTGGTCTGTGTCAAGGTCTCCTGGGTAGAAATGCTCCACATGGACACAGAGGAGTGTTGAGTCACTCAGTCTGCAAAGGCACTTAGAGAAAACCACCTGATGCCCATCAAGACAGCCTTTCTTCCTCTCCTGCCTGGCTGACTTCCTTCATCAAAAAGCTATCTGATCTTTTCAAGACGCTGCCTGACATTTTAGAGAACGTCCCCCGGAATCCATGAACACTCTCCCTGCAGCGAAGTGTTGTGTGTGCGTGCGTGCGTGTGTCTGTCTGTGTGTGTGTATGTGTGTGTGCAGGTGTGGGTGTGCGTGCGTGCGAGCAGCATGTTGTTAATGCACCAGAGAATGTGTCTAACAATCCCCTCGACGCATCTCCAACCCATTACGTACCATCCATAACACACACACACACACACACACACACACAGAGAGACACACACACAGAGATACACACGTTTTGACTTTAAACACACATAAACAAATTAAAGTTTGACCTTCCTCTTGGAAAAGGGAGGCCCTTACAATTTATTTTTTGTTTTATTAAGAAACAGACAAGACCCTGACATACTGAGGCCCTCTGCTTCCTCCTCGCCTGTTTACCTTTCAAGGGCGTTACCGGGGAGCCTGCGGGCCACGCTGGTCGAGGAGGAACATTTCCAAGATGAATAAACACTCAAGTGCCCAAGGTTGGAATTAGAATATAACAGACAGGAGACGACGACAAGGCTCCAGCTGTGAAGGAGAGACCAAATAATGACACTTAATATTGTCTCTGTGACGAGGTGTGAATGACGGAGTCAGGCGCAGGAGGTAAAACACAGAAATCCAGAGTTTATTCAGTGTACATGAATAAAGCACAGCAAGCGTCCAAACGAAACTAGCACAAGGGAAAAATCCACCTTGGCTACATACAAGGAAAGAGTAGCTCAACCGAGCTACTCACTCTCATAATGAACAATCACTCACAAAGGACAAGGGGGCAGAGGGAACACTTATACACAGACTAATGAGGGAATGAGTACCAGGTGTGTGTGATTGACAAGACAAGACAAGACAAATGGAGTGATGATAAATGGAGCAGTAGTGGCTAGTAAGCCGGTGACGACGAACGCCGAAACCTGCCGAGCAAGGAGGAGGGGCAGCCTTGGCTGAATTCGTGACAGTACCCCCCCCCTTGACGTGCAGCTCCAGCAGCGCGCCGACACCGGCCTCGGGGACGGCCAGGAGGACGTGGAGCAGGGCGAGTCGGATGGCGACGATGGAAGTCCCTCAACAGAGAGGGATCGAAGATATCCCTCACCGGGACCCAGCACCGTTCCTCCGGACCGTACCCTTCCCACTCCATGAGGTACTGAAGGCCCCCCACCCGCACCTCGAATCCAGTATGGAACGGACAGAGTACGCCGGCGCCTCCTCGATGTCCAAAGGAGGTGGAGGGACCTCTCGCACCTCAGACTCCTGGAGCGGACTAGCCACCACCGGCCTGAGGAGAGACACATGAAACGAGGGGTTAATACGGTAATCAGGGGGGAGTAATAACCTATATGTGACCTCGTTGATTCTCCTCAGGACATTGAACGGCCCTACAAACCGCGGGCTCAGCTTCCGGCAGGGCAGGCGGAGGGGCAGATTCCGGGTCGAGAGCCAGACCCGATCCCCCGGTACAAAGACGGGGGCCTCACTGCGGTGACGGTCAGCGTTGGCCTTCTGACGACGCACAGTGCGTTGGAGGTGAACATGGGCAGCATTCCACGTCTCCTCCGCGCGCCGAAACCAGTCATCCACCGCAGGAGTTTTGGTCTGGCTCTGGTGCCACGGTGCCAGAACCGGTTGATAACCTAAAACACACTGAAATGGTGTTAGGTTCGTAGAGGAGTGGCGGAGAGAGTTCTGGGCATATTATGCCCATGGCAGGAACACCGACCACTCCCCCGGCCGGTCCTGACAATTGGACCTCAGGAACCTACCCACATCCTGATTTACCCGTTCCACCTGCCCATTACTCTCAGGGTGGAACCCAGAGGTCAGGCTGACCGAGACTCCCAGACGTTCCATGAACGCCTTCCAGACTTTTGACGTGAACTGGGGACCTCGGTCACTATATCCTCTGGTACCCCGTAGTGCCGGAAGACGTGAGTAAACAGGGCCTCCGCAGTTTGCAGAGCCGTGGGGAGACCGGGCAGAGGAAGGAGGCGGCAGGCCTTCGAAAAGCGGTCCACAACGACCATGATGGTGGTTCCCTTGAGAGAGAGGCAGATCAGTTAAAAAAATCAACACTCAAATGAGACGATGGTCGTTGTGGAACTGGTAAAGGTTTTAACTTACCCGCTGGGAGGTGCCTAGGTGCCTTACTCTGGGCGCACACTGAGCAGGAGGAAACATACACCCTCACGTCCTTAGCCAAGGTAGGCCACCAGTACTTTTCGGTCAGGCAGCGCACTGTACGACCGATACCTGGGTGACCAGAGGAGGGTGACGTGTGTGCCCAGTAGATCAGACGATCACAGATAAGCACAGGCACGTACTTCAGCCCAGCTGGACACTGCGGTGGACATGGATCTGTGCGTAATGCCTGTGCTATATCCACGTCCATACTACCGGCGCCACAATGCATGAGTCTGGCAGTATGGGGTATTGTCTCTGGGCCTCTCCTCTGTATCATACAGCCGGGACAGTGCATCTGCCTTCACGTTCTTCGTACCCGGAATGTATGACAGTGTGAAATCAAACCGGGTGAAGAATAGGGCCCACCTGGCCTGGTGAGGGTTCAGCCTCCTCGCTGCCCGGATGTACTCCAGGTTACGGTGGTCCGTCCAGACAAGGAATGGGTGTTTCGCCCCCTCGAGCCAATGTCTCCACTCGGTCAGAGCTCGGACAACAGCCAACAGCTCCCGATCACCAACGCCATAGTTCTGCTCCGCCGGGCTGAGCTTCTTTGAGAAGAACGCACAGGGGCGGAGCTTGGGTGGCGGGCCCGAGCGTTGAGACAGGACTGCTCCCATCCCAACCTCGGACGCATCCACCTCCACTACGAACGGTAGTGATGGATCGGGGGGGGCCAGTAACGGGGCAGAGGTGAACAGTTCCCTCAGGTTACTGAAGGCCCTGTCAGCCTCAGCAGACCAGCGGAGCCGGGACGGCCCATCTTTCAACAGAGATGTAAATGGGAGCTGCGACCTTGCCAAAGCCCCGGATAAACCTCAGATAATAGTTGGCGAAGCCAAGGAAGCACTGCACCTCCTTTACCGTGGTTGGAGTCGGCCAATTATGCACGGCTGCAATTCGGTCGCCCTCCATCTCCACACCTGTGGTAGAAATGCGGTATCCGAGGAAGGAGACGGACTGCTGGAAAAACATACACTTTTCTGCCTTAGCATAAAGGTCATTTTCCAACAGTCGGGCCAGTACTTTGCGAACCAGGGACACATGCTCGGCGCGCGTAGCGGAATACACCAAGATGTCATCGATGTAGACCACTACACCACGACCAAGCATGTCCCGAAACACCTCGTTTACAAAGGACTGGAAGACTGAGGGAGCATTCATTACCAGGTATTCATGATGCCCGTGGTTGTGCTGAATGCTGTCTCCCACTCATCTCCCTCTCGGATACGCACCAGGTTGTACGCACTCCTGAGATCTAATTTAGTGAAGAAGCGCGCTCCATGCAATGACTCAACCACTGTGAGGGGGAGAGGATAACTAAATCTAATCGTCTCCTTGTTCAGTGGTCGATAGTCAATGCACGGGCGCAGATCGGCGTCTTTCTTCTTCACAAAAAAGAAACTTGTGGAGGGACGTATGTACCCCTGGCGCAGGGACTCGGTGACGTATGTCTCCATAGCCTCTGTCTCCGCCTGCGACAGGGGATACACATGACTCCTGGGAGGTACAGCGTCTACCCGAAGGTTTATTGCGCAATCCCCCGCCCGATGAGGTGGCAATTTAGTTGCTTTATTCTTGGAGAAAACTTGTGCCAGATCATGGTATTCGGGGGAATGCGCACGGTGGAGGCACCGTCTGGAATTTGCACCAACGGAAACACCCAGACACCTACCCTGACACTCTCGCGACCACCCCGTGAGAGCCCTCTGGGGTTGTGGAGTGCTAGCCACGGAATACCTAACACCACAGGGAAAACAGGAGACTCAATGATGGAAAAAGTGACCTGCTCACAATGCGTCTCCTGTGTGATCATGGTGACTGGTACCGTGACTTCCTTTATCAACCATGACCCTAATGGTCGACTATCAAGTGCTCTGATGGAGCGTGGAATGGATAGGGGAACTAATGGAATGCCCTGGCGGCGTGCGAAAGTTTTATCCATAAAGTTCCCAGCTGCGCCTGAATCTACTAGTTCGGTAAAAGACAAACTGGTGTCACGGCAGGCTAGCTCTCGTTGGACGTCCTCCCGTAGATGGCACCGGAACTGGTTGATCAGGGCCCGCTCGTTCCACCCGGATCCTGCTGCCAGAATCCGGAACTCCAGCGAGAACTCCTGTACTGTCCTCGTCCCCTGCCTCAAGTGGACCAGCTGCTCACCCGCCTCTCGACCCTCGGGCGGGTGATCGAAAATCGCCCGAAATAGGCAGGCGAACTCCCTGTAGTCCTCCAACGCGGCTCCTCCTTCTCACACACCTGGTACTCAATGAGGACGGACACCTGCTCTCGATCTGATGGCGCCGGCCTGACACTGGAGCAGTACAGCTCCAGTTGGAGAAAGAATCCCTGACATAGAGCCGGCGTCCCATCGAACGCCCATGGTCGAGATATCTGGATCCCTCCGGGTACTGTGATGTAGGTGGCTGGATCCGGTTGGCCAGCTGGTCTCGACGGATCGGTTCCTCTTCTCTCCAGGCGTTGGACGACCTGAAGAACCCCATCCATCGCTTCCCCCAAGCTGGCCAGCATAGTGGAATGTTCCTGGACCCTTGCCACTATTCCAGGCATGCGCTCCTCTCCTGCTGACTCCATATTGGTGAGGGATTCTGTGACGAGGTGTGAATGACGGAGTCAGGCGCAGGAGGTAAAACACAGAAATCCAGAGTTTATTCAGTGTACATGAATAAAGCGCAGCAAGCGTCAAAACGGAACTAGCACAAGGGGAAAATCCACCTTGGCTACATACAAGGAAAGAGTAGCTCAACCGAGCTACACACTCTCACAATGAACAATCACTCACAAAGTACAAGGGGGCAGAGGGAACACTTATACACAGACTAATGAGGGAATGAGTACCAGGTGTGTGTGATTGACAAGACAAGACAAGACAAATGGAGTGATGATAAATGGAGCGGTAGTGGCTAGTAAGCCAGTGACGACGAACGCTGAAACCTGCCCGAGCAAGGAGGGGCAGCCTCGGCTGAATTTGTGAAAGTCTCTCTTTAATCATTCCAAACGTTCAAATCAACTTACAGTAGAACTCACTTTCATTAAAACCCCTAAATGCTTATCTCCACAGGCAGTACAGTGAAACGTTTTCTGACGCCTGATCCAGATCGATAATCTTCTGCTGCTGTTCAATAGAACGTTTATTCAAGAACTCCCTCAGCTACGTCTTTTTGATTGTTAAACAGTGGTGGTTTGTAACATAATGTGTTGCTACTCTTACAAGGGGTCAAATTAGTATTGTGCTCAGTGGTAGTGTTTGATGCCACTCTGTACTTGTCTTGTGTGATGTTACATCAATCTAGACTAGAGCATGATACGAATTGTATATCATGTAGTAAGCTTTGAGGTCTGTGTAGGGCCTACTTTGGTACTTGTTTTAAATGCAACTGATTTATAATGTATAATTAGTTTTGCGTTGGTCAGTAGGCCTGGAGGGTTGTTGTGTTGTCGTACCATATTACTGTAGCACTATATTATTTTATTTGCATGGTTATGTTGTGTTGAGCTAGTTTTGTGTTGTGCTCCAGGCCCTGGAGCCCCCCCCTCTCTCTCTCTCTCTCTCTCTCTCTTTCTCTCTTTCTCTCTTTCTCTCTGCTGCAACACCTTTTAATCTCCCTTGTTGGAGTCACAAAGTCCCAGCCTTATTAGCATATATCTCCCCTCCTCTTCCGCTTTATTTTGCTGGTGACAGTTATTTTTATAATTCTAATGACTTTGCCCCAATCTCAAATCATTTAGTTTTTATATGGGTCAGTTTGTTTATTTTCTCTTTCTCGGAGGGAGCAGTTAAGCGTCTTTTTTTGTGCCGTCTGCCAGCCAGGTAGCTTTGTGCTGTCTGCCAGCCAGGTAGGTTTGTGCTCTCTGCCAGCCAGGTAGGTTTGTGCTGTCTGCCAGCCAGGTAGCTTTGTGCTGTCTGCAAGCCAGGTAGGTTTAAGCTGTCTGCCAGCCAGGTAGGTTTGTGCTGTCTGCCAGCCAGGTAGGTTTGTGCTGTCTGCCAGCCAGGTAGCTTTGTGCTGTCTGCCAGCCAGGTAGCTTTTTGGGGCCTCTCTATGTAATATGGAGGCATGTGTGTGTATGTGCGCTGTGTGCTAACAGATAGGCAACGAAGGAGAGATAGCTAGAGCGTCTGCTAAATGACTAACATTTCAAATGTAACGTGACAATGATGTGTTCTACTTCACTTTCCTCTGTGGTATGGATTGGGTTTTGTTTTAGAGTTGTTTTATTCAGTTGTATGTTGTGTTTTTAGTTCAGAGTTGTAGGTTGGGTGTGAGGCTGAATGTCAGGGTAGATTTCCGAGTTGCTAGTTTCCGAGTTTGGTTTGCTCAGTGTTGTGTTATGTGGTGATGTATGCCATCAAAGTTTGTTGGGTGTTGTATTTCAGGGAGCGTTGTCATGCTGAGGGATGCTGTGTGGGTTATCAGGCTCGCTTCCAGCAAGCAGCTGTAACTCTGCTCAAGATGCCCAAACACACACACTGAGACACACACACCACCACCACCACCACCAATCCCGCCTCCACCCCAAGGTAACTTGCTCAGCATGGTTGAAATCATCCAACCACACACTGCAAGGGCAGGAAGCAGGGGCCAGGGGGCAATGGACAAGGGGTCTGAGGGTAGGGTGGGAAGGTCAAAGACCAACCGTACACGGTCAGCACTTATAGGAGAGCGATCATGACGGTTTAGGCAATGAGGATACTGCAGAGCCGGAGAATCCCCTTTCTGCTAATGTACAGAGCTGCTCTTCTAGAAAGCCCAGTGTTTTTCCATAAAACTGCATCTATCGCCATGGAGAAGCTTACGTTGTAATCCTCCATGACGGATTGAGTCTGCTGCAGCGGCCTCGCTGAGACTCCCGTCTGACACAAAGTTGTGAGTGCGAGTGTGAGTGTGTATGTCCGTGCAGTATAACCCTTTCCCTAATATTGGGCACAGGTCTATGCTTGGGGATTGACCTGGAGCTGGACACTATAAGATACAATAAGAGGGAGCACATGACTGGGTGTAGAGCTGGACGATATGGATTAAAATCCATGTCGCGATAAATTGCCTGAATTAATGCGATAACAATAAATAGAATGATACATTTAGAACATCAATGTGCACCACAGTTCTTTTTTATTATACTTTAAACTACTACTACTAGTTTTATGGTTGTAGCCATCAATTGTCCCATTAACAATCATCCATATTAGCAAACTTATTTCATTTCAAACTTCACATTTCTCTAGTATAGGCTACTTATCGTAACGAACGATATCAGCACAATGCCTGCGATAAGTGACCGGTATGGTCGGTATCAATCATTTCAGATTTATCGTCCCAGCTCTAAAGGGGTGTCTGTGTTTGGGCATGGTGAAGAGGGGACAAGAGAAGAGGAGAGGACAAGAGAAGAGAAGGGTCGGTCGGTTCTTGGCGTAGAAAGGTGCTGAAATGTCCACTATCTGAGACAGGGCGAGTGAGCATCCTCTGGACTGGAGGATAGTATTAGACTGAGAGGGTGGAGAGGTCTGAAGCTATAGAGGACCTGGGTACTGTAGCTCTGTTGTTATCTCCACCCCACAGACAAGCCAGGATTACTGCACGCTCATGTAAATGGCTACTAATATAAGGACATTACTCTCACGGACCACTACCATTAAGACTCCTCTGAGACAGCTTTTCTCTCTTTCTTTTGATCCATCCATCCCTTTATCACTCCAATTCTCTGTCTTTCACACACACACACATTCTCTCCCTCCCTCCCTATCTCCATTCTCCCTTTCTCTCTCTCTCCCCCTCTCTCCCTCTCAGGGTATTAGGCATTCAAAGATATCTCTCTGGCTGGCATGCGGTAGAAGTTATCACTCCATCTCTCCCTCCCTCGATCACTCTAATCTTCCTTAATCTTCCAGTCCAGAGTGAAGTGAGAATTTGTTTCTCACTCTCTCTCATCAATCTCTTGCACCCTCCCCTCCCTTTCCTCCATTTCCCTCTTTCTCTCCTTGTCCCCCTCCCTCATTCAATCTCTCAGATTCTTTCACCTCTCTCCTCATCTTTCTCCCTCATTCCAGGATTCAACCTGCTTTATTTCTCTCTCATCTCCATTTACTCCTTCTCTCTCCCCCTATTCTCTCTGTCTCTCTCTCTCTCAACACCTCGTTCTCTTGCCCTATTCCTCTCCCTCACATCTCCACCCCTCTTTCTCTCTATCACTCTCCCTCTCTTCCTCCATCTCTTTCTCCCTGTAGAGTCAATCAGTTGGTTAACCCTGCAGTGTGTCCTTCTCTGTCAACCATTCACATCCGCTGTGTGGCCCCAGGCAGTTAGAGGTTAAAGATGTGATGACTTCCATCCATACACCATTGTGAATCACTCCACAGGATAAAAAGCACTAGGAAGGGCTATCCTGCCCTCAAAACAAACCCTCTGTTGCCAGGCTACCAGTGAGCAGTGATGAAAGAGAATGAACAGAATAATAATAGAAGTCCTAACCAGATAATGTCCCCTACAGAGGGTCTTTAGACGACAGAGACACACACAGGAAATAAACACTCCACTTCCTGTTGTTTAGAATATGCCAGGCTCTCCAACTAAAACCTGTCACCGTATAAGGCAATTGTAACACGGCACTGTGTTTTTTCAGACTTTGTCCCCAATTAATTGCTTTAAAAATTAAAATACATAAATCACAGGTTCACTGTGAATGTTTACGCTGTATGTCAAGGACAGGTGTAGTTTTGCATCATTATCCACTAACAATGTGTCCAAGGAGGAACAGCTTGCAGGAGGTGTTGGTTTTAACACCATTAACACTTCTATACAGCATAAACACTCTCTTTTCTGAGATTGACCGAAGTGAGGCCTCAATCCCTGTTTCTATTGTTGTACAAAATATACCATCTTTAGCTACAGTGAGGAATGTACAGAATGTGCTGCACTAGCATGAGGTAGAGAAAATTAAACGATAAGGAGGAGAGGGATGGATAGGAGGAGAGGAAGAGGGGGATAAACCGTTTGGTGCTGATTATGTAGTGGATGAATGCTGGGTCCGGTTGTTTAATCATGATTGGATTTGCTCGGCAGATTGTTTTCAGTGGTAATACAGTATATATTGAGCAGTGGAGGCTCCTCAGAGGAGGAAGGGGAGGACCATCCTACTCAGTGAATTTCAGAAAAAAATCAAATAATGAAACATTAAAAAAGTTATAATTTTTTAATATATTTACATCACCAAATACCGGAATAAAACATACTGTTTTGCAATGAAGGTCTACAGTAGTCTCAACAGGACAAAAGGAACACCTATGTGAGAATGCTGTTCATTGACTACAGCTCAGCGTTCAACACCATAGTGCCCATAAGCTCATCACTAAGCTAAGGACCCTGGGACTAAACACTTCCTTCTGCATCTGGATCCTGGACTTCCTGACGGGCCACCCCCAGGTGGTAAGGATAGGCAACAACACATCTGCCACACTGATCCTAGACACAGGGGCCCCTCAGTGGTGCATGCTTAGTCCCCTCCTGTACTCCCTGTTCACCCACGACTGCGTGGCCAAGCACGACTCCAACACCATCATTAAGTTTGCTGGCGACACAACAGTGGTAGGCCTGATCACCGACAACGATGAGATAGCCTATACGGAGGAGGTCAGAGACCTGGCAATGTGGTGCCAGGACAACAACCTCTCCCTCAACGTGACCAAGACAAAGGAGATGATCGTGGACTACAGGAAAAATAGGGCCGAACACGCCCCCATTCACATCGACGGGGAGTGGGTAGAGAGTTTCAAGTTCCTTCGTGTCCACATCACCAACAAACTATCATGGTCCAAACACACCAAGACAGTCGTGAAGAGGACACGACAACACCTTTTCCCCCTCAGGAGAATGAAAAGATTTGGCATAGGTCCCCAGATGCTCAAAAAGTTATACAGCTGCACCATCGAGAGCATCCTGACCGGTTGCATCACCGCCTGGTATGGCAACTGCTCGGCATCCGACCATAAGGCGCTACAGAGGGTAGTGCGTACGGCCCAGTACATCACTGGGGCCAAGCTTCCTGCCATCCAGGACCTACAGTGAGGGAAAAAAGTATTTGATCCCCTGCTGATTTTGTACGTTTTCCCACTGACAAAGACATGATCAGTCTATCATTTTAATGGTAGGTTTTTTTAACAGTGAGAGACAGAATAACAACAACAAAATCCAGAAAAACGCATGTCAAAAATGTTATAAATTGATTTGCATTTTAATGAGGGAACTAAGTGTTTGACCCCCTCTCAATCAGAAAGATTTCTGGATCCCAGGTGTCTTTTCTACAGGTAACGAGCTGAGATTAGGAGCACACTCTTAAAGGGAGTGCTCCTAATCTCAGCTTGTTACCTGTATAAAAGACACCTGTCCACAGAAGCAATCAATCAGATTCCAAACTCTCCACCATGGCCAAGACCAAAGAGCTCTCCAAGGATGTCAGGGACAAGTTTGTAGACCTACACAAGGCTGGAATGGGCTACAAGACCATCGCCAAGCAGCTTGGTGAGAAGGTGACAACAGTTGGTGCAATTATTCGCAAATGGAAGAAACACAAAATAACTGTCAATCTCCCTTGGCCTGGGGCTCCATGCAAGATCTCACCTCGTGGAGTTGCAATGATCATGAGAACGGTGAGGAATCAGCCCAGAACTACACGGGAGGATCTTGTCAATGATCTCAAGGCAGCTGGGACCATAGTCACCAAGAAAACAATTGGTAACACACTACGCCGTGAAGGACTGAAATCCTGCAGCGCCCGCAAGGTCCCCCTGCTCAAGAAAGCACATATACAGGCCCGTCTGAAGTTTGCCAATGAACATCTGAATGATTCAGAGGAGAACTGGGTGAAAGTGTTGTGGTCAGATGAGACCAAAATCGAGCTCTTTGTCATCAACTCAACTCGCTGTGTTTGGAGGAGGAGGAATGCTGCCTATGACCCCAAGAACACCATCCCCACCGTCAAACATGGAGGTGGAAACATTATGCTTTGGGGGTGTTTTTCTGCTAAGGGGACAGGACAACTTCACCGCATCAAAGGGACGATGGACGGGGCCATGTACCGTCAAATCTTGGGTGAGAACCTCCTTCCCTCAGCCAGGGCATTGAAAATGGGTCGGGAATGGGTATTCCAGCATGAAAATGACCAAAAACACACGGCCAAGGCAACAAAGGAGTGGCTCAAGAAGAAGCACATTAAGGTCCTGGAGTGGCCTAGCCAGTCTCCAGACCTTAATCCCATAGAAAATCTGTGGAGGGAGCTGAAGGTTCGAGTTGCCAAACATCAGCCTCGAAACCTTAATGACTTGGAGAAGATCTGCAAAGAGGAGTGGGACAAAATCCCTCCTGAGATGTGTGCAAACCTGGTGGCCAACTACAAGAAACGTCTGACCTCTGTGATTGCCAACAAGGGTTTTGCCACCAAGTACTAAGTCATGTTTTGCAGAAGGGTCAAATACTTATTTCCCTCATTAAAATGCAAATCAATTCATAACATTTTTGACATGCATTTTTCTGGATTTTTGTTGTTGTTATTATGTCTCTCACTGTTCAAATAAACCTACCATTAAAATGATAGACTGATCATGTCTTTGTCAGTGGGCAAACGTACAAAATCAGCAGGGATCAAATACTTTTTTCCCTCACTGTATATACTAGGCGATGTCAGAGGAAGGCCCAAAAAATTGTCAATGACTCCAGTGACCCAAGTCATAGACTGTTCCCTCTGCTACCGCACGGCAAGCGGTACTGGAGTGCCAAGTCTAGGTCCAAAAGGCTCCTTAACAGCTTCTACCCCTTAGCCATAAGACTGCTGAAGAATTAATCAAATGGCTACCCTTTGTTTTTACACTACTGCTACTCACTGTTTATTATCTATGCATAGTCACTTTACCCCTACCTACATGTACAAATTACCTTGACTAACCTGTACCCCTGCACATTGACTCGGTACCAGTACCCCCTGTATATACCCTCGGTATTGTTATTTTATTGTGTTACTTTGTATTTTATTTTTTACTTTAGTTTATTTAGTAAAACATTTCTGAGCATTGTTGGTTAAGGGCTTGTAAGTAAGCATTTCACGGTACTACACCTGTTGTATTCGGCGCATGTGACAAATAAAATATGAATTGATTTCTCTGCCAGAATGGCTAACACTAATGACAATGTAGTGGATTTTTTGTTGAAGAACACCTTTCATTGCCCACATCAGATTCAAGCTTCTGGGAAAAAGACGCATTGATCATGTAATGGACGAAGGTCTGCGTATTCAAACTGCGCAACACCACAAGAAGGTAAGAAGAAACAGGGTCTCAAGCAGCTTATCGACACTACTGCATTTTTGGGCATGCAAGAGTTGGCTTTTACTTAGGGGCACGATGAGAGGGAACTACAAGGAGCTTGCAGAGGTAATTGCACGTTGCGATGCTTTACTTGCTGAGCATATGGACGTTTCTACTGTCTTCTCTGGGATGTCGAATTCAATTCAGAGTGATTTGATAGCTTCCATCACATCATCCATTAAAAGTGAGATGACAGCAATATTTTAGCACAACGCGCGCTCAAGTAGGCTACGCTTTCCACTTTCCTCAGGTATTTATTTAGCAAATGGGATAACACATCATCACTCCCAACAGACACAAACAAAAACTCTTTACATAAATGTTGCAGCAACCTAGGCTACACCTAAACATTAGAGATCTGACATGGTGTATAGGATGAAAACAAGATGATTGTTCAGTCTGATCAACAATAGGCTACTAATAACAGCAGCTATATACAGCGTATGAGCCCTGTCCATCTGGTCAGAGTAAACTAATTGGTAACGGTATGTAATTATAGTCCATTTGTTTGTCAGGAGAAAATGTGAATGTGATCAAATTTTAATGTATTTACATTTGAGCTGGATAGGCTGCATAGACGTTTTCAATCCAAAATTATTAACTGGAATTAATCAATTAACACAATAGTGATGACATAGACTGTGAGTAAATGTTTTATTAGGGCTACAGTTGCATAGGCATACATGATGCAAACATGTATAAAAGCAAGCTCAGCCCTGTGAGTTATATTGTCCATCAGTTGTTGCCTCTGTGTCTGTGTAGAGGAACCCCCCCTGTTAGTCTAGTTTAATATAATTAAGATGAACATGTACAAGGTTGCTGCAGTTTGACAGGGTTTTCATCCTCCCCAGGGCCAGGAGTTTTTCCAGGAGTAAAAAACAACAACATGTGACCTGATTAGAAAAACTGGTCCCAACATAGTCCATATAAAACCGTTTAACAACGGATTAATCACTGTCATACCCTATAGGGTCCGGAGTTTTACCACCACTCTGGGACCTGTGGTGCCACCAGTCTGCTCGCATTTGATGATTATCGTCAGATGTGTGGATGATCTTTGCTTTATTCAGGAACATTTCTTGGGCTACTTTGATGTGTCAAGTGGGCAAGATGCGTAGTCTGTGTTTGACTTTGTGTGATGTCGGAGTTTAACTTCATGGAGAAACTTGGGCAAACCTATGATGGCGCTGCTGTAATGGAATGTATCTGCTATTTGTATTTACAGCTAAGTCCCCTCCACTACACTACATTTTAGTCATTTAGCAGACGCTCTTATCCAGAGCCACTTACAGTTAGTGAGTGCATACATTTTTATACTGGCCCCCCGTGGGAATCGAACCCACAACCCTGGCGTTACAAACGCCATGCTCTACCAACTACCTACTCTCTCCTGACATGAACTGAAGCCATGTCTCATGTGGCCTCTCATCCACTGGCGCATTGAAGGTTTCCTCTCCAAGCACTGTGAGTAGACCTGTCAATTTTCTATGTAGTCAATCACATACACAAACACAATCACATTATTGCACATCAATGATTTTACTCCTTGCTTGGACTATCTAATTCTTAGCTCTTTTGTCTAACTGTGTAGTGTTATTGTTTTTTATCTTCCCAGTCAAATCCTATCCTGTTCTCAGTGGGAGAGTTGAGCTCTTCTCCAACACCATCCATCCATGATGAGCCTGTCCTGCACTGAAACCTATGAACACCTCAACCCCTGTCCTGCACTGAAGTCAAGCATCTGAACACCTCAACTCATGTCTCATACCCTCATTCAATCACTGCTGTGATCCTTCCCAGCACTGTGTAAGTAACCCTCTCATTCCCATTACCCATAATATTTTACTATAAATGTCTTTATTAAACGTTTCAGGTTAAAATAATTTGTCTTTAATGATTTTTGAAACATTAATTTTCTCTGTGCGGTCCGCGCCTATACTGTGGGTCTCCTATCATCCTCCTAAATTGGTCATGTCACCAGCCTCCACTGATCTATCCAATGTGGTTGTGTGTTTTAAGTGGCTGCTAGATTAGATTGTGCTGAAATGAACTATATAGGCAACATTATTGTGCATACAACAAACCATAGGAAATCACATTCATCTATTGGGATTTGTTACGCTAATGACATTGATTGGTGTAATAGCAGCAACACTGGCGCAGGCACAAAAACAACAGGAGGTCAGCTATATTCCTTGTTGTTATTATTTAATATTATTCCTCCCCTGCTGATAGGCCAGAGTGAGAAAGTGAGAGAGTGAGAGGTGGGGTGCCACTGTTCATGATGCTGATGGGAGCGTTACTATCGGCCCATTAATCCCAGTGATTGGCAAACATTCTATTGGGACGACCCTGTCCTCTGTTGCCATGGAAACCTAGACAGACTGGGACACCTTCCCAGCAGCAGCTTGTTTTTGTTTATGTCTGAAATTGACTTTGCAAACAGGCTGCAGAGAGAGAGCGAGAGAGAGAGAGAGAGATAGAGTCTGATGGTTAACTCTCAGCTATAATATGGCAATAGCCGGTTCAATTCCCTCTGGAATAACTCTGCTATATCTACAATCAAGGCAATTAACCTGGATTCCTCTTGTGAGATTCCAGCTGTGTGGAGGGCTACTTGTAAAGATGTAACCTAGCAAAGTCTCTCTGGTAAAGGGCATCAGCTCAGCGAATCAGCAACGCAATGTAATCACGTTTCACACTGTGCTAATCACTTCAGCTTAATTTATCATTGGTATGAAAACAATCTTATACACTATTAACGGAGAGGAGGGGATAGAGGGAGATGGGGACAGAGGGCGGGAGAGATTGAATAGAGGGAGATGGGGACAGAGGGAGGGAGAGAGGGGATAGAGGGAGATGGGACAGAGGGAGGGAGAGAGGGGATAGAGGGAGATGGGAAGAGAGGGAGGGATAGAGGGAATAGAGGGAGATGGGAACAGAGGGAGGGATAGAGGGAATAGAGGGAGATGGGAACAGAGGGAGGGAGAGAGGGGATAGAGGGCGATGGGGACAGAGGGAGGGAGAGAGGGGATAGAGGGAGATGGGAACAGAGGGAGGGAGAGAGGGGATAGAGGGAGATGGGACAGAGGGAGGGAGGGAGAGAGGGGATAGAGGGAGATGGGACAGAGGGAGGGAGGGAGGGAGGGAGGGAGGGAGGGAGGGAGGGAGGGAGGGAGGGAGGGAGGGAGGGAGGGAGGGAGGGAGGGAGGGAGGGAGGGAGGGAGGGAGGGAGGGAGGGAGGGAGGGAGGGAGGGGAGGATAGAGGGAGATGGGACAGAGGGAGGGAGGGATAGAGGGAATAGAGGGAGATGGGACAGAGGGAGGGAGGGAGGGAGGGAGGGAGGGAGGGAGGGAGGGAGGGAGGGAGGGAGGGAGGGAGGGAGGGAGGGAGGGAGGGAGGGAGGGAGGGAGGGAGGGAGGGAGGGAGGGAGGGAGGGAGGGAGGGAGGGAGGGGATAGAGGGAGATGGGGACAGAGGGAGGGAGAGAGGGGATAGAGGGAGATGGGACAGAGGGAGGGAGAGAGGGGATAGAGGGAGATGGGAACAGAGGGAGGGAGAGAGGGAATAGAGGGAGATGGGGACAGAGGGAGGGAGAGAGGGGATAGAGGGAGATGGGAACAGAGAGAGGGATAGAGGGAATAGAGGGAGATGGGGAGAGAGGGAGGGATAGAGGGAATAGAGGGAGATGGGGACAGAGGGAGGGAGAGAGGGAATAGAGGGAGATGGGGACAGAGGGAGGGAGAGAGGGGATAGAGGGAGATGGGACAGAGGGAGGGAGAGAGGGAGATGGGGAGAGAGAGAGAGAGAGAGAGAGAGAGAGAGAGAGAGAGAGAGAGAGAGAGAGAGAGAGAGAGAGAGAGAGAGAGAGAGAGAGAGAGAGAGAGAGAGAGAGAGAGAGATGTCAATAATATTTCCCATTTAGTTTTGTTTTGGCTTTCATACCATGTCATGTTGAGACTAGTCTACTACTATTGCTTTAATGTATTGTTATTCTCATTAATTATGTTGTTGTTGTAGTTGCTGTTAATGGTAATCCCATTTCCACTACTACTATTATTATTGCTGTTGGTCCCACCATTTTTGTTATATGTATACTTTGACAATGTAAATAATTTAACAATAAAGTATATTCAATTGAATTGAATTGAGAGAGAGAGAGAGACAGAGCGAGAGCGGGAGCGAGAGCGGGAGTGGGAGAGGGAGAGGGAGAGAGATGGCAGGAGGTGGTGGAAAGATATAAAGAGTACGAGAGAGAAGGGGGGGGGGAGAAATAGAGAGATTAAGAAAAAGAAAGATGGACAGGAAAGTGGGGAATAACCGAGTATTGTGTCGTATTTGAACTCAGTCTGTTGGTGGCATTCCTTGACAAATTCCTCTTTAATTAAAACGAAATCCTCCACACTTTAAATCCCTTCTTATAATTAACACACTGATCTTCCCCCCCTAAAAAAAACTTTTAAAAACAATTAAAAATGTCTGTGATTTTTACTTCAAAAACCATTTACTAAAAAACCCAAATGAACAATGGTGTGATATTGAAGCAAACTCCCACTTTGCTCATTAGCTGTTGGTTAATTGATCCGAACTGCAATGTTTACCAGAGGGACACTAAAGATGAAAACATTCTAATTTTACCTACTTAATTGCACCTCTTTAAAGATTGGGGACGAAGGGGAACAGTAAGATTTTCAAGATCATAGGAAAGTGGATTTTTAAAGCTTTTACAGTCTCTCTGGGTGTCTCTGATCCCTGTATAGAATTAGTATGTTAGAAGTGATCATTAAGAGGCCATAGGATCCAACCACCAATAGTCTACATGTTTCTGCCATAAACATACATTAGACATAGACATCAATACTTGTACCACCTGCGCTCTCATTGTAATTGTGGACTGGAGTGTTTACGGACAATCTATTCCTATTCCAGTCTGCTGTCCCCACTTGCTTCAAGATGTCCACCATTGTTCCTGTAGCCAAGAAAGCAAAGGTAACTGAACTAAATGACTTTCGCCCCGTAGCACTCACTTCTGTCATCATGAAGTGCTTTGAAAGGCTAGTTAAGGGTCATATCACCTCTACCTTACCTGACACCCTAGACCCACTTCAATTTGCTTACTGCCCCAATAGATCCACAGATGATGCAATCATCATCGCACTGCACACTGCCTTATCCCATCTGGGCAAGAGGAATACGTCAGAATGCTGTTCATTGACTATAGCTCAGCCTTCAACACCATAGAACCCTCCAAGCTCATCATTAAGCTCGGGGCCCTGTGTATGAACCCCGACATCTGCAACTGGGCCCTGGACTTCCTGATGGGCCGCACCCAGGTGGTGAAGGTAGGAAACAACACCTCCACTACGCTGATCCTCAACACAGGGGCCCCACAAGGGTGCATGCTCAGCCCCCTCCTGTACTCCCTGTTCACCCATGACTGCGTGGCCATGCATGCCTCCAACTCAAACATCAAGTTTGCAGACGACACAACAGTAGTAGGCCTGATTACCAACAATGACGAGACAGCCTACAGGGAGGAGGTGAGGGACCTGGCGGAGTGGTGCCAGGAAAATAACCTCTCCCTCAACATCAACAAAACGAAGGAGCTGATCATGGACCAGGAAACAGCAGAGGGAGCACGCCCCCATCCACATCGACGGGGCTGCAGTGGAGAAGGTGGAAAGCTTCAAGTTCCTCGGCGTACACATCACTGACAATCTGAAATGGTCCACCCACACAGACAGGGTGGTGAAGAAGGCGCAACAGCGCCTCTTCATCCTCAGGAGGCTGAAGAAATTTGGCTTGGCCCCTAAGACCCTCACAAACTTTTACAGATGCACAATTGAGAGCATCCTGTCGGGCTGTATCACCGCCTGGTACGGCAACTGCACCTCCCAGTCTGCCCAACGCATCACACTGCCTGCCCTCCAGGACACCTACAGCACCCGATGTCACAGGAAGGCCAAAAGATCATCAAGGACATCAACCACCCGAGCCACAGCCTGTTCACCCCGCTATCATCCAGAAGGCGAGGTCAGTACAGGTGCATCAAAGCTGAGACCAAGAGACTGAAAAACAGCTTCTTTCTCAAGGCCATCAGACTGTTAAATAGCCATCACTAGCCAGCTACCACCCGGTTACTCAACCCTTCACCATAGAGGCTACTGCCCTATATACATAGACATGGAATCACTGGCCACTTTAATAATGGAACACTAGTCACTTTAATAATGTTTACATACTGCTTTACTCATCTCATATGTATATACTGTATTCTATCCTACTGTATTTTAGTCAATGCCACTCCGACATTGCTCGTCCTAATATTTATATATTTCTTAATTCCATTCTTTTACTTTTAGATTTGCGTATTGTTGTGGATTGTTAGATACTACTGCACTGTTGGAACACAAGCATTTCGCTACACCCGCAAAAACATCTGCAAAATATGTGTATGTGACAAATAACATTTGATTTGATTTGATCAACTGATGATGAACTGCTAGTTGAAGTATCTGGATACGACTCTAATAAAAAAATCATTAAAAAAAGGAACTATAAAGACATTCTGCTGAAATTGCTGATGGTCAAGTGTCAATGTCGTCCAGTCAAGAGCCCATGCTTGCCCTCCATTACACCTCATCATAGGCCAGACATGGCCCATCCATCATAACTCCATTACCCAGAATACATTACAGCAACATCAGCACACTGCTAACTCATCTGTTACTAGAGCTAAACCAAATCCAATCTCAATTTCCTCTGTATTTTCACCAACTTTTCACATATTTTTATGGGTTCAAGCAGCAATGTAAGCCTACGCCGATTAAAACACTAGGTTTTCTGAGCAATCTTTGAAATTATTAGAACATAAACAGCTTAATCGGAGTTCCAGTGGTGTATTTGATCTGTATTTGATCTGCGCATGTGCCAGCACCAGTAACTCTTATGCGCGAGTGAAGGGAGTTCGGAAAAACTGAAAGTATGCATCTTACAAATACAGTAATACAGGGAGTGAGAATGGCAATGCATAACAGCTTAACCCTTGTGTGTGTGTGTGCCTGTGTGCCTGTGTGCATGTGTGTGTTCTTGAGTATGTAGCCTATTTGTGCCATATACAGTTGAAGTCGGAAGTTTACATACACCTTAGCTAAATACATTTAAACTCAGTTTTTCACAATGGTCCCATGGTGTTTATACTTGCGTACTATTGTTTGTACAGATGAACGTGGTACCTTCAGGCAATTGGAAATTGCTCCCAAGGATGAACCAAACTTCTGGAGGTCTACAAATTTTTTTCTGAGGTCTTGGCTGATTTATTTTGATTTTCCCATGATGTCAAGCAAAGAGGCACAGAGTTTGAAGGTAGGCCTTGAAATACATCCACAGGTACACCCCTGTATATATAGCCTCCCTACTGTCACTTTATTTTACTTCTGCTCTTTTTTTTCTCAACACTTTTTTTGTTGTTGTTTTATTCTTACTTTTTTTGTTTAAAATAAATGCACTGTTGGTTAAGGGCTGTAAGTAAGCATTTCACTGTAATGTCTGCACCTGTTGTATTCGGCGCATGTGACCAATAAAATTTGATTTGATTTGATTTGATTTGAATTGACTCAAATGATGTCAATTAGCCTGTCAGAAGCTTCTAAAGCCATGACATAATTTTCTGGAATTTTCCAAGCTATTTAAAGGCACAGTCAACTTAGTGTATGTAAACTTCTGACCCACTGGAATTGTGATATAGTGAATTATAAGTGAAATATTCTGTCTGTAAACAATTGTTGGAAAAATTACGTGTGTCATGCACAAAGTAGATGTCCTAACCGACTTGCCAAAACTATAGTTTGTTAACAAGAAATTTGTGGAGTGGTTGAAAAACCAGTTTTAATGACTCCAACCTAAGTGTATGTAAACTTCCGACTTCAACTGTAGTTTTCACATACAAACGTTATATGTCCGAACTCAGAATCAAATAGGCTTCGCAAAAATAACATGGTCACTGTGGTAGATATCTTTTGGGGATTGCCGATTTTCTGCATTAACAAAGTCCCATCAGGTAGCCTGATTTCATGTAAACAGTATGTAAATGTTTTAAACAAACTATTATAGTAATCTATCCACAATAATTGTATTATTGTGTGCATGTAACTGTGATCATTGAGTATCTCAAGTTGAAGGCAGACTGGGGTACTGCAGGCTGCCATTAGCAACTAAATTATCCTTTTAACTTCTTCTGTGTGCGATTTTAAAATAATCGGTTCAAGGACCTACATCTGGTGTAGTAAAAGCAATTATTGGTACCATGATTGTCTTCTAAAACATGTTTTATTTACACGAAGATTGACCACGTAGATTGCCATTTTTCCAGTTACTATAATGGGGATCCTGTTTCTGCAAACAATGCCTGCAGTACCGTGGTCGGCCTTGAACTACCGTGGTTACAGTGAGAGAGGGCAGTTGTTCTCCCCTGGTGAAACCCTATTGTATTTCTTGGCATTCATTATACATCTTCTTCCGTAAGACCAAAGTAAAATGCAAATTCCAGTGAGATGATAGGGCCTAGGAGGGTGCAACCTTGCATGGTGGTATAAGGCCAAAGGCCACACCCTTTAAAACATTTTTATTTAACTAGGCAAGTCAGTTAAGAACAAATTCTTATTTACAATGATGGCCTACACCGGCCAAACCTGGGCCAATTGTGCGCCGCCCTATGGGACTCCCAATCACAGCCGGTTGTGATACAGCCTGGAATCGAACCGGGGGTCTGTAGTGACGCCTCAAGCACTCAGATGCAGTGCCTTAGACCGCTGCGCCACTCGGGCCACACCCTTTCATGCAATGCCATGCCCATTAACCACATCGTGGCACTATAACAATCATTTTAATATGTAAACTTTGAAAGGTCACGCCCATCACCCCGCGTGACCTAGAGTCATAAAATATGATACCTAGGTCCCTTTCCTAAAGGCGTCCGCATACATAGGTTTGGTTTGCTCCTAGCAGAAATTGGCTAGGCGAAGCAAATGTCTGTGCTTGCATATTCCCTAAAGGAGCAATATCACTGTTGTTTGTCCCTCTTGAGCCATCGTAGCAACAACATAGCCAGAAACACTCCTCAAAATATTCAGAATTAATCTAAGATATATCAAGAAATCCGTCAATAATTGAATTGTTTTTGCCAAGGAGGTCTAAGTTGCGCAATTGTACATCTAAGTAAGATATTTGGTGCAGTATTTCGCAAGTGAAAAAATGTGCATGAAAGCTAGTCGTCTCTCGTTGAAATACAACAAACACTTCATGTTCCCACTCCTATTAGGATGTGCTGTTGGCCAATCATCTATGAAGGGGCGTAGACTTCGACTTGCCTCAAGAAAAACATTTGTGTGCACGAACAGCTGAAAAATAAACCTGCCGAAGACCAAAACGAACAATAAGCATCACAAAATTTTATCAGAATATCTGCGCAAACTGTTTCAACGGGGAAGCATACGGTAATCTTTACAAGGTTTGTATTTGCCTCAAGGACCCATAAGGTCCGCCATGATGAATTTTCCGCCATTTTGAATTTTGTGGAATAATAATAATAATAATAATAATATGCCATTTAGCAGACGCTTTTATCCAAAGCGACTTACAGTCATGCGTGCATACATTTTTTTTTTGTGTATGGGTGGTCCCGGGGATCGAACCCACTACCTTGGCATTACAAGCGCCGTGCTCTACCAGCTGAGTGACATCTCCTCTGGAACCAATGGGCCGATCTGGATGAAACTTGATATATAGCATCTAAGGGACCAACATCTCTCAACGCATTATATTTCAGGCAAGTACATGAAACATTATGGTCGCTATAAACCAATGAACATTCAAGTGAGCGTAACCTGGCAAATAAATGCATATAAATCAAACACTGTCAAGACTCAACATGTACTAACACTGTCAAGACTCAACATGTACTAACACTGTCAAGACTCAACATGTACTAACACTGTCAAGACTCAACATGTAATAACACTGTCAGGACTCAACATGTAATAACACTGTCAAGACTCAACATGTAATAACACTGTCAAGACTCAACATGTTTGAGCTAGAGTCCTGGAATATATACAACATTTGGTTCCAATCAGTCCAGCGGTTCTGGAGAAGAAGACGTTTAAAGTAGTAAACATCATTAAAAATGGTCCAAAATACATGAAAAGCATATTGCATGATCTGTTCGATGTTGAGTTCTAATATTTGGCAAGCGTGGTAAGGAGTACAGAAGTAGCTCATCCTAGGGCAATGTGTCCTGATGGTGGTGCTATGGGGCCAAAGCTTGAACCCCAACATGGCTGCTTGCAGATATATTTCTTTATATTTTAATATTTCTCTCTCACCCTTGTCTTTGAACCTGTCTGTTTCTTTCTGTCTCCCCTCAGGTCAAATGACTTTTAATGAAAAGCTGCTCTCCAGACAACATTGCTAGCACATCGTCCCTGGGCCATCTCGCCATAGAGTCCCTATGAAAAATGCAGGGCCGGTGTTGTAGCAAGCAGAGAGCTCCTGCCTGCACTGTCACAGGTCCAGACCAAAGTCGCCCAGTCTGTCTTTTCTTCCTTCCTCTGCAGCACCGGAACAACACACATTATCACATCTCTCATCAATATTCATCCTGGCCCCTCTCCTAGCCCCTCTCCTCCAGGTCTGCTCACATGTATCCATCCTTTTCCCCCATTTTTCCCTTTCCACTTCCACGGTGCCCTCAACCCTCTTCCCTACATCCTCTGCCCCCCTCCCGCTGTCTGTACCCTCCATCTCTCTCCCCTCCATCACTCCATCGCTCCTCTCATCGAGGTGGGTTTGGACCTTAATGAATGTATGCCTGGCTTCTCTCTCCATACGAGGAGCTGCCAATGCAAAACAATTGATTCCTCTGCTTTTTCTTTTGCTTAGAAAAGGCATCTGAAGCCAAGCATGGCGCAAATGTGACTGATGATGTGGTTAGCATGATCCTTAGCGTGTTTGAAGGCATCGTTAGCATGTTCTGTGCCATGCTGTGACAATCAGATTAGCGGCTTTGCACATAGAGCCCTTGCCCCGCTAAATCAGGTCTGTCAAAATGGGCAAGCCATGGATTTACTGACTGACAAAAGTAAGTACAAGCGTACACACACACACACACACACACAGCGCCATGTACACACACACACACTAGACGATGGGCTGTGAGAATCCACCTCTACTCTCTCTCTAGAGCCAGGGAGTTTGTAGAGCAGCTTGTTTTATTGTATTTCCAGCTTGTAACAAATCCTACTATCATAAAAAGATCCACACTGTCTCCCTAGATTTAGTCGAAGCATTTACCTGCCTCCATTTTCTCCCATAAAAGCTCTCCACTAACAAAAAATCAGCAGTTTTTTTCTTTCCTCTTTACCCCCAGACGCCTTTTCTCCTTCACAACCTTCCTCCCTCTCCAGCCAAACATCTTCAATTATTTTTTAATCTCTCAACCATAAAAAAAATCTAATTGTCCGTGCGGTTCTCCTCGCCCTAGCAGTCTCCCACAGACAGTCAGTAGCTAGCAGAGTAGTCTGGTCTGGTCTGGTCTAGGGCCAGTAGCTTTCACACGTCTTTGATCTCTCTCTCTCTCTCTATCGGGTGGGCAGGCTGCTGGCGCCTTTCATTCAATTAGGCCCAGCGTTGTTGTTATCACTAATAATAGAGCCCCTCCATCTTCCTCGGCACCCTGTCACCATCTCACTCATCACAGCCACTGTCCCTCATCTCCCCATCTCCATCTCAGCAATCAGCCCTCTTATTACTATCATCACTACCAGGGGAGAGGAGGAGGGAGAGAGGAGGATGGATGGAGAGCCTGAGGAAAAGAGAGTGAGAGAGACGGAGAGGAAGTCGGTGGAGGAGAGCGATAGATAAAGGAGGTGGATTTGTGTGTGTGTGTGTGTGTGTGTGTGTGTGTGTGTGTGTGTGTGTGTGTGTGTGTGTGTGTGTGTGTGTGTGTGTGTGTGTGTGTGTGTGTGTGTGTGTGTGTGTGTGTGCTTGCGTGTGCTTGCGTGTGCTTGCGTGTGTGGCAGGAGAATGAGAGCGGCAGGGAGAAAAGAATGGGTAAGGGTAGACTGCTGCAGACCCCTGAAGGCTGTTGTCACATTTTGAATCCAGGACGACGCACACTGACATGAATGTAATTGGTGAAAACTAGCTTGAAATGTCCAGTTTTGTGGAATGGAGAAAATGGAGTAGTTCTCTCTGCATTTCTTTCTTTCTCTATTCTCTCCCTCCTTCTTCACCCGTCATTCTCATTTCCCTTCTCATCTCTCTTCTTCTTTATTCATCAACCTTCTCTCGCGTTATGTCTCTCTTTTTCTCTTTCTATTCCTTGCTCAACAGTTCCTATTTTCCTCTCGTACTCTCTATATCTTTCCACCACCTCCTGCCATCTCTCTCTCTCTCTCTCTCTCCCTCTTTCTCTCCCTCTCGCTCTCGCTCTCATTCTCTCCCTCTTTCTCTCCCTCTCGCTCTCTTTCTCTCCCTCTCTCTCCCTCTTTCTCTCCCCCTCTCCCTCTCCCTCTTTCTCTCCCTCTCTCTCCCTCTCTCTCTCCCCCTCTCTCCCTCTCTCTCTCTCCCTCTCTCGCCCTCTTTCTCTCCCTCTTTCTCTCCCTCTCTCTCTCTCTCTCTCTCTCCCTCTTTCTCTCTGCAAATGCAATCGAAAATCACATCAAACACTTATCATCAAAACAGTATGTGCTGTTAAAACTCACTTCACTGTGATGATCAATTTAAATGAAGAAGTAAAACATGCTCATTGTGGATGTTGTTTCAAAGCTAAACACAACGAAATGGACAGCATTTTCTAAGGTGATGATTAATTCAAAACACCCATATGCATATTAGAGCTTATGCATACTCATAGGCGTATGAGCCCAAGCCCAAAAAAACCCTGAATAAAAATTAGGATTGTGCCATTATATAATGCATAGCCTAACGCATATTAAGCATTGGCAGAAAAAAATTAACTGATTTAAGATGCCTTTGGTACATAATTTGTCTAGCCTGTACTCCAAAATTAAACACATTTGAGTAACAGTGTGGACTGTATTATTATCCACACTGGATGGAGTGGTTACCTTATGCTACGCTCCAAAATGTATATCCAAGAGTCTGGGAGAGAACGTATAGCATTAGGCGATGCTGTTGGTTCATTGATTGTGCAGGGCGGCTAACAGAGTTAGCCTACAATTATAATGAATTTGTATTTAATTTTCTAGTAATAGAGCATTTTTTAAATTTTCATAATTAATTGAGTGACACATCACCTTTAGCTATACAGAATATCTCACTACCATGCATTTCCATCTCTCCCTCTCTCTTCTTTATTCCATTCTCGAGCGTGCAGAGGGGCTGTCAACAGTTTAGTGAAATATGTTTCCTTGCGAAAACATTGATGTTCCCGATCAGATTTCACTTGGTTTCCCAAATTAAGCACTGGGTAGCTGCAGGAACAGGGTTGGAGAGCCCATGGCATACAGTGTTTGGGCAGAATATCACCTGTCTCGCAGGGAGGGCATGCTAGTCAAACAGTGGTTGAAGGGTGGAGTGAAATAAGTGTTCTTAGATTTATTTCTCAGCTGCTCATATTAAGCACATGCTCCGCTATAAAACTGAAATAGCCTACCCAGCATCATTGAATAACAGACCGGCAGGAAAGTGCGCGGCCTCCATTCTCTATTCTAGTGCATATGGATGACATGTCTTTTTCCCCCTGCCGCATTTCCTGCCCATTTGATAATGGGCCATTCTAAATCGAAACTAATTTGACATATTAGTAAAGACAAGATTAAATTGAGAATAGTCTGATGGGTGAAAATATTATCACTTGATGAGAGAACAGCTATGCAGCCTGAGGCAAGGAACAGAGTGCAAGCTTTTTTTGCAACTTTCTCAAATCATCAATAGCCTATAGTCGCATCATGCAGCCCATACAGTGGGGAAAAAAGTATTGAGTCAGCCACCAATTGTGCAAGTTCTCCCACTTAAAAAGATGAGAGAGGCCTGTAATTTTCATCATAGGTACACGTCAACTATGACAGACAAAATGAGAAAAAAAATCCAGAAAATCACATTGTAGGATTTTTAATGAATTTATTTGCAAATTATGGTGGAAAATAAGTATTTGGTCAATAACTAAAGTTTCTCAATACTTTGTTATATACCCTTTGTTGGCAATGACACAGGTCAAACGTTTTCTGTAAGTCTTCACAAGGTTTTCACACACTGTTGCTGGTATTTTGGCCCATTCCTCCATGCAGATCTCCTCTAGAGCAGTGATGTTTTGGGGCTGTCGCTGGGCAACACGGACTTTCAACTCCCTCCAAAGATTTTCTATGGGGTTGAGATCTGGAGACTGGCTAGGCCACTCCAGGACCTTGAAATGCTTCTTACGAAGCCACTCCTTCGTTGCCCGGGCGGTGTGTTTGGGATCATTGTCATGCTGAAAGACCCAGCCACGTTTCATCTTCAATGCCCTTGCTGATGGAAGGAGGTTTTCACTCAAAATCTCATGATACATGGCCCCATTCATTCTTTCCTTTACACGGATCAGTCGTCCTGGTCCCTTTGCAGAAACACAGCCCCAAAGCATGATGTTTCCACCCCCCATGCTTCACAGTAGGTATGGTGTTCTTTGGATGCAACTCAGCATTCTTTGTCCTCCAAACACGACAAGTTGAGTTTTTACCAAAAAGTTATATTTTGGTTTCATCTGACCATATGACATTCTCCCAATCCTCTTCTGGATCATCCAAATGCACTCTAGCAAACTTCAGACGGGCCTGGACATGTACTGGCTTAAGCAGGGGACACATCTGGCACTGCAGGATGTGAGTCCCTGGCGGCGTAGTGTGTTTCTGATGGTAGGCTTTGTTACTTTGGTCCCAGCTCTCTGCAGGTCATTCACTAGGTCCCCCCGTGTGGTTCTGGGATTTTTGCTCACCGTTCTTGTGATCATTTTGACCCCACGGGGTGAGATCTTGCGTGGAGCCCCAGATCGAGGGAGATGATCAGTGGTCTTGTATGTCTTCCATTTCCTAATAATTGCTCCCACAGTTGATTTCTTCAAACCAAGCTGCTTACCTATTGCAGATTCAGTCTTCCCAGCCTGGTGCAGGTCTACAATTTTGTTTCTGGTGTCCTTTGACAGCTCTTTGGTCTTGGCCATAGTGGAGTTTGGAGTGTGACTGTTTGAGGTTGTGGACAGGTGTCTTTTATACTGATAACAAGTTCAAACAGGTGCCATTAATACAGGTAACGAGTGGAGGACAGAGGAGCCTCTTAAAGAAGAAGTTACAGATCTGTGAGAGCCAGAAATCTTGCTTGTTTGTAGGTGACCAAATACTTATTTTCCACCATAATTTACAAATAAATTCATAAAAAATCCTACAATGTGATTTTCTGGATTTTTTTCTCTCAATTTGTCTGTCATAGTTGACGTGTACCTATGATGAAAATTACAGGCCTCTCTCATCTTTTTAAGTGGGAGAACTTGCACAATTGGTGGCTGACTCAATACTTTTTTTCCCCACTGTATATGTTTTGATTTCTAAGGCATTCTATGGTTTGTATCACTCACAACTAAAGTTGCGAAATAACTCTACATCTAGCATATAGGACCTTTTTCAAATTATAACTTTTACGCTCAACATAGCCACTTCATATGCGCACGCTCCGGAATGGGAAAAATATCCTTTGCATTTTATTCAGCTAAGTTCAATTATATTCTTCTTACTATAAAATCATATAATATAAAATAATGGCACTAGACTTAAAAGTATATCTTGTCAGCTAAACAAACAAGCCTACAGCCTATGGCATGGTGCATAACATACAGTAGGCCAAGTTATATTATTTTTTCTGAAATACTGTACATTTTCTTCATATCATAATGTTTCTTTAGACCTGACTAAAATAAATCATGGATTTATTGTGATGGTGTATAATAAATTGATGTATTAGACTAAATGTAGATGTTGCAAAGGCACGCATCAGCGGCTTGTATGTGTGGAGGACTGGAGATGCTAAACGTGTTTATGTTAATTAACGGTCAATTACCGTGAGACCGGCAGTCTTTTCCATGACAATAACCGGCTAACAAAATGTCATGACCGCCACAGCCCTAATCCAGACCAACCTTGTTCATACCGTTCCGTCCCTCTCTCTGTGTTAACCTGTACTATCATTGACTTGGCCTGGTATTTCAAATCAAATCAAATCAAATTTTATTTGCCACATGCGCCGAATACAACAGGTGTAGACATTACCGTGAAATGCTTACTTACAGCCCTTAACCAACCATGCATTTATTTCTTAATTTAAAAAGTTAAATAAAACAACAACAACAACAAAAAGTGTTGAGAAAAAAAGAGCAGAAGTAAAATAAAATAACATTAGGGAGGCTATATACAGGGGGGTACCGGTGCAGAGTCAATGTGCGGGGACACCGGCTAGTTGAGGTAATATGTACATGTGGGTAGAGTTAAAGTGACTATGCATAAATAATAAACAGAGTAGCAGCAGCGTAAAAAGATGGGGTGGTGGTGCAAATAGTCCGGGTAGCCATGATTAGCTGTTCAGGAGTCTTATGGCTTGTGGGTAGAAGCTGTTGAGAAGCCTTTTGGACCTAGACTTGGCGCTCCGGTACTGCTTGCCATGCGATAGCAGAGAGAACAGTCTATGACTAGGATGGCTGGAGTCTTTGACAATTTTGAGGGCTTCCTCTGACACCGCCTGGTATAGAGGTCCTGGATGGCAGGAAGCTTGGCCCCAGTGATGTACTGGGCCGTACGCACTACCATCTGTAGTGCCTTGCGGTCGGAGGCCGAGCAGTTGCCATACCAGGCGGTGATGCAACCAGTCAGGATGCTCTCGATGGTGCAGCTGTATAACTTTTTGAGGATCTAGGGACCCATGCCAAATCTTTTCAGTCTCCTGAGGGGGAATAGGCTTTGTCGTGCCCTCTTCACGACTGTCTTGGTGTGTTTGGACCATGATAGTTCGTTAGTGATGTGGACACCAAGGAACTTGAAGCTCTCAACCTGTTCCACTACAGCCCCGTCGATGAGAATGGGGCGTGCCCCGTCCTCTTTTTTTTTCCTGTAGTCCACAATCATCTCCTTTGTCTTGGTCACATTGAGGGAGAGGATGTTATCCTGGCACCACACGGCCAGGTCTCTGACCTCCTCCCTATAGGCTGTCTCATCGTTGTCGGTGATCAGGCCTACCACTGTTGTGTCGTCGGCAAACTTAATGATGGTGTTGGAGTCGTGCTTGGCCATGCAGTCATGGGTGAACAGGGAGTACAGGAGGGGACTGAGCACGCACCCCTGAGGGGCCCCCGTGTTGAGGATCAGCGTAGCAGATGTGTTGTTACCTACCCTTACCACCTGGGGGCGGCCCTTCAGGAAGTCCAGGATCTGGCTCAACACAGCCAGTGACTGGTGGGAAACGGCTGCGTTTAACGACACTGGTCCCAGAGGACCCAAACTGTAAACCTCCTCCGAGATGTGAGGCTGTATTCCAATTTCCTACCCATCTACATGTTCCATGACATGCTATCATTCCCTACATCATTCTCTCTGAAGTGTGCACTTGCTCATTCCTCTTAGTGGACATTCATGTATTGAATGAGTGTTAAGGATGGGCTAGAAGGAGTTTGCACCATATTTCCGACACCAGTCCCATAACTTTTCAGATTTACGTAAAACGAAAAATGTATGCAATCACTCCATTTTGGTCCACTGCAAGAAAAGGTTAAGTGCACGAGGGGAGTGATCGAGTGCACACCTTTGGGGAGAAGGGAAGAGAATTGGCGCAGAGCCCATGTTCAGATCTCATTCCACCAAGGCCGTATTATATTATAGAGTTCCTCTAGATATGCATGGCTCAAAGCACAGAGGTGAAAGGGTTAATCCAAGTGTTCAACTGTGCAGCACTGTAACTTTTACATTCAATTACCTCTCTGCCTAATACACCCACCAACCTCTCCCACCGCACAGCCTTGAATAGATCTCCTTGTTAACACTGCTTGAAAGAGGTGTGTCTTTATACAAAAGAGGAAGGATAAAGTACAGAATATGTAGCTGCAGTTGTTACAGTATATAAAGGGGAAGCCATGGGAATCAATGTGTCTACAATGCCTTCGGAAAGTATTCAGACCCCATTACTTTTTCCACATTTTGTTACGTTACAGCCTTATTCTATAATGTAAAAATATAAAAAATATCCTTAGAAATCTACACACAATACCCCATAATGACAAAGCGAAAACAGGTTTTGAGACATTTTTGCAAATGTATTAAAAATAAAAAACTGAAAAACCTTATTTACATAAGTACTCAGACCCTTTGCTATGAGACTCGAAATTGAGCTCAGGTGCATTCTGTTTCCATTGATCATCCTTGAGATGTTTCTACAACTTGATTGGGTTCCACCTGTGGTAAATTAAATTGACTGGACATGATTTGGAAAGGCACACACCTGTCTATATAAGGTCCCACAGTTGACAGTACATGTCAGAGCAAAGACCATGCCATGAGGTCAAAGGAATTGTCCGTAGAGCTCCGAGACAGGATTGTGTCGAGGCAGAGATCTGGGGAAGGGTTCCAAAAAATGTCTGCAGCATTGAAGGTCCCCAAGAACACAGTGGCCTCCATCATTCTTAAATTGAAGAAGTTTGGAACCACCAAGACTCTTCCTAGAGATGGCCGCCCAGCCAAACTGAGCAATCAGGGGAGAAGGGCCTTGGTCAGGGAGGTGACCAAGAACCCGATGGTCACTCTGACAGAGCTCTAGAGTTCCTCTGTGGAGCTGGGAGAACCTTCCAGAAGGACAACCATCTCTGCAGGACACCTCCAATCAGGTCTTTATGGTAGAGTGGCTAGACAGAAGCCACTCCTCAGTAAAATGCACATGACAGCCTGCTTGGAGTTTGCCAAAAGGCACCTAAAGACTCTCAGACCATAAGAAACAAGATTCACTGGTCTAATGAAACAAAGATTGAACTCTTTGGCCTGAATGCCAAGCGTCACGTCTGGAGGAAACCTGGCACCATCGCTACGGTGAAGCATGATGGTGGCAGCATCATGCTGTGGGGATGTTTTTAAGTGGCAGGGACTGGGAGACTAGTCAGGATAGAGGCAAAGATGAACGGAACAAAGTACAGAGAGATCCTTGATGAAAACCTGCTCCAGAGCACTTAGGACCTCAGACTGGGGCGACGGTTCACCTTTCAACAGGACAACAACCCTAAGCACACAGCCAAGACAACTCAGGAGTGGCTTCGGGACAAGTCTCTGAATGTCCTTGAGTGGCCCAGCCAGAGCCCAGACTTGAACCCGATCTAACATCTCTGGAGAGACCTGAAAATAGCTGTGCAGCAACATTCCCCATCCAACCTGACAGAGCTTAAGAGGATCTGCAGAGAATAATGGGAGAAACTCCCCTAATACAGGTGTGCCAAGCTTGTAGCGTCATACCCAAGAAGGTTTGAGGCTGTAATCGCTGCCAAAGGTGCTTCAACAACGTACTGAGTAAAGTGTCTGAATACTTATGTAAATGTAATATTTCAGTTTTTTAATAAATTAGCAAACATTTCTAAAAACCTGTTTTTGCTTTGTCATTATGGGGTATTGTGTGTAGATTGATGAGGGAAAAAAGCAATTTAATCCTTTTTAGAATAAGGCTATAACATAACAAAATGTGGAAAAAGTCAAGGGGTCTGACTACTTTCCGAATGCACTGTACATCTTTTCAAACAGCATAGGGTTACTTACCTCAGCAGCTTCCTTTTTTAATTCTCTCTCTCTCTCTCTCTCTCTCTCTCTCTCTCTCTCTCTCTCTCTCTCTCTCTCTCTCTCTCTCTCTCTCTCTCTCTCTCTCTCTCTCTCTCTCTCTCTCTCTCTCTCTCTCTCTCTCTCTCTCTCTCTCTCTCTCTCTCTCTCTCTCTCTCTCTCTCTCACACACACACACACATATATATATATATTGTGACGTCACGAGAGGCTACACGGCTTTCAGCGGGATTGCTCAAGTAGTGCAAGGAGACAAGGTTCAAACAAAACAAGGATTTTATTAAAGGTCTTGGGAAATTAACGAAAATATAACAAAATTCTGTTCTCTTGTGGCTCTTTAAGGGTTAACAGTTCAGGGATGTCTCTTCCACATCCAAAATCATAATTCTCACTCGCTCAGATAACTTTTCCCCAGCCTTACTGTAGTCCACGTTGCAGCTAGTGGCCCACCCAGCAAAAAGTCCTTCCAAATGTCTCTCACGTATTTCCACAGGTGCATATATCCAAAGGTGAGTATTTCCCAAAGGTAAGTATCTCCAAATCCTTATATTCCTCATGGAAGTGGACGTGCAGCCCTCTTGTCCTCCAGAGAGCCCAGGTTGGAGACTGTGTTTCTTCACCCCCCACACACCCTCTCAGTGTGTCTCTTCCCTTCCCAACCCTTCAGCTCATCAGCTCCTGATTTGTTTCAGCTGCGTGGGAAGATTGGCCATAGAGGGGTGGAGTTCCCGACCATACCAGCAGATGGAGCCATAGCTGTCTGGGTTTGCAGCCACCTCAGGGGGATGTAACGTCCCTCCAGGACACAGCCTCTCGTGACATCACACATCCCCCTCCTCGGGACCGACGTCCTCGTCGGGGTAAAGGCAGCGAAGAAGGCATCACGCCGGGAGAGGGCGTCCGCATTGCCGTGGTGCTTGCCAGCCCTGTGGACAACAGAAAAGTTAAACGGTTGCAAGCTCAAAAACCATCTGGTTACTCTACTGTTTGATTCCTTGTTCTTGGCCATCCACTGCAGAGGGGCGTGATCAGATACCACCATGAAACGTCGGCCCAGGAGATAGAACCGAAGGGACTCCAGGGCCCAGACTACAGCCAGACATTCTTTCTCCACCGTTGAATAGTTCTTCTCTCTTGGAAGTAACTTTCTGCTTAGGTAGAGAATGGGATGTTCTTCACCGTCATGTGCCTGGGTGAGGACAGCACCCAGACCCACCTCCGAAGCATCCGCTTGGACAATGAATTCCTTCTTGAAGTCTGGTGCCACCAGGATCGGACTGGAGCAGAGTGCTCGCTTCAGGTTGAGGAAAGCCGCCTCCGCCGCAGGGTTCCACTTCACCATTCGTGAGTGCCGTTTGGTCGTCAGCTCCGTCAACGGTGCAGCTATGGTAGCAAAATCTGCAATAAAGCGTCTATAGTAGCCAGCGAGGCCCAAAAATGACCTTACTTGCTTCTTGGTGATGGGCTGCGGCCAGTCCTGTATGGCCCGCAGTTTGGCTTCCTGTGGTTTGACCAACCCCCCGCCCAATGGTGTACCCCCAGGTAGTTTGTCTCACTGAAGGCCAGCTTGCACTTCTTCGGGTTTGCCGTGAGCCCTGCTTCCCTGAGCGAATCCAGCACCGCTTGTACCCGGGGTATGTGGCTGGCCCAATCCGGACTTTGTATAACAACATCATCCAAATAAGCCGCTGCGTACCTCTTGTGGGGCGCAAGGACTCGATCCATCAGGCGTTGGAACGTGGCAGGTGCCCCGTGGAGACCAAACGGAAGTCGGGTATACTGGTAGAGCCCCTCCGGGGTGGCAAAGGCTGTCTTCTCCTTGGACGCCGGGGTCAGGGGCACCTGCCAGTAGCCTTTTGTGAGATCAAGAGTGGTTAGGAAACGAGCATGCCCCAAGGAGTCTATTAAATCATCGACACGAGGCATTGGGTATGCATCAAATTCAGACACTTCATTCAACTTTCGATAGTCATTACAAAATCGTACTGAACCGTCTGGCTTGGGAACTAGTACGATGGGACTTGCCCAGGCACTGTGGGACTCTTCGATTACTCCCAACTCCCGCATCTTCCTTACCTCCTTCTGTATAACCACTTTACGAGCCTCTGGCACGCGGTACGGGCGCTGGTTTACCGTTCGGCCAGGCAGGGTGCGGATCTCATGTTGGACCACCTCTGTGTGACCGGGGAAGGGAGGAGAAGACATCCTGGTTCTGCTCCACGAGTTCCAGGGCCATCTGTCGTTGATGTGGGGACAGATTTGGACCCAGCTGAACCTCTTCTCGCGCCCGGTTCCTTGGTCTCTGTGGGGGTAGACAGCTGAACATCGCCTCTCTGGCGTGCCACTTCTTTAAAAGGTTAACATGATAAATCTGCTCAGTTTTTCTTTTATCTGGTTGCCTCACCTTGTAGTTTACTTCTCCCATGCGTTCAATGACCTCATATGGTCCTTGCCAGGTTGCCAGGAATTTACACTCAACGGTTGGCACCAGGACCAGCACTCTGTCCCCCGGCTTAAACTCCCTGGGTTGAGCAGATCTGTTGTAGGAGGCTTGCTGTTGCCGCTGACTGGCCTCCAGGTGTTCCCGCATCATGGGATAGATGGCCTTCATTCTCTCCCTCATAGCCCCGACATGGTCGATCAGTGTCCGCTGTTGGCATGGCTGCTCCTCCCAGGCCTCCTTGGCGATGTCGAGCAGTCCTCTGGGTCTGTAGGAAAGCAAGAGCTCAAAGGGTGAAAAACCAGTAGAAGACTGAGGTACCTCTCTCACCGCAAATAATATGTATGGTAACAGCTGATCCCAGTTGCGCCCATCTTCCCCCTACCGCTTTCCGCAGCATGGATTTTAGTGTTTTGTTAAAACGTTCGACTAGGCCATCTGTCTGGGGGTGGTAGACCGAGGTTCTCAGCTGTTTGATTTTCAGTAAAGCACAGAGTTCTTTCATCACCCTGGACATGAATGGAGTCCCTTGGTCCGTCAATATCTCTTTTGGGATTCCCAGACTAGTTGAGAGACGGAACAGCTCCTTGGCGATTTGTCTGGATGTAGCCTTCCTCAGCGGAATGGCCTCCGGGTACCGGGGATGCATAGTCCAGAATGACCAGAATGTATTGATGTCCCCTGGAACTTTTCGGTAAGGGCCCGACTATGTCTAATCCAATCCTCTCAAAAGGAGTTTCGATAATGGGCAAGGGAATGAGCGGGTTTCTATATGTGGGCTTTGGCGCAACCTGCTGACACTCAGGGCAACTACGGCAGTAGTTCTCTATCTCTTTGTGTACTCCTGGCCAAAAGAAACGTTGCATGATTCTTTCCTTAGTCTTCTCTACCCCCAAGTGGGCCCCTAGCGGGTGTGTGTGTGCTAGGTTGAGTACTGTGGCCCGATAGGGCTGTGGCACGAGGAGCTGTTCATGCACTTCATCATTTTTCTTGACTATCTGATATACTAACCCCCGGTTTACTGCGAAATGGAGGTAAGTAGGGTTTGTCTTATCACCTAACACTACACCTTCTAATACCTGCACATTCCTTAAGGCATTTGCAAGAGTAGGATCTTGTAATTGAGCCGTACCATACTGGCCTGTGAGAGGGGGAAGCTCTTGGGTGCCTGGGACGTCTTCTTCACTGGAGAACGGAGCACTTTCCTGGGCTGCGTTCTCTTCTCCCGTATCCGGACCAGTCTCTGTGTCGGTCTGGGCACCTGCCATCCCTATCAGAGCCCGGGCGGGAGTGAGTAACTCGGAGGATTGCACCGGAGCCTTCCCAGGATGAGTCTTGCCTCTCCGTTTCCGAGGTACTCGGGTTATCCTCTCCTGAGACTCTCTCCAGAGTGGGTAAAAGGCTGGGCAGTCTCGTCCAATTAGGACAGGGACGGGGAGGGAATCAACCACCCCCGCCGTCGTGTGTATGGTTCCCCGTGTGCTGGTCATTGTAAGTTCAGTCATGGGGTATTCTCTGGTGTCTCCATGGACACAGGAAACTGGGAGGACTTTCCCCGGGGTCAGACACGTTGGGCCCACCAAATCCTTACGCACCAGGGTGACCCGGCTACCAGAATCCAGTAAGGCCTCCACATCATGGTGATTCACAGTTACCGGGCAGGTGGGGGGGTCGATCTAGGCCGCCATCTACGACTCCCAAGAGCGAGGCCAAACGGTGTGTGGGTGCTGAGCTGGAGGACTCCGCAGTGGGCATAGGTTCATCGGCTGGTTTCCCACACTGCCAGGAGATATGTCCCATCTCCCCACACCGGTAACACTGTCGAGTTTCCCCCTCCTGGTGTACTCTTCTTGGACCCGCCTGGTTTCTGGCTCCCCCTGGAGCCGGGATAAGTCCTGACGTGGCTGGGTTCGAGACCTTGGGGTCCTTTGGACGGGTTCTTCCCATTTGTGGTGGGGCCGCACTCCTGGGGTCTTTTCGGGAAGCATTCAGCATCTCCGCTGTGGCCTGGTACTTTTCCACAGCTTCCACGGTCAGATCAGCCGTGGTCAAGGCCTGTTGACTGATGAACCGTTTTGCCTCATAAGGCAGGGGGCGCGTAGGTAACGATCCACCACAACGGCCTCCACCACCGCCGCTGCTGTATTCCTCTGCGGATCCAGCCATTTCCTTGCGATTCGGACAAGTTCATGCATCTGCGCCCGAGGAGGTTGGTCTGGTTGGAAGGTCCAGCTGTGAAAGCGCTGGGCCATACCAAACTTTGTGAGTCCATATCTGCTGAGGATCTCAGACTTCAGGGCATCATAGTCAGTAACCTGGTCAGGGCCCAGGTCCCGGACAGCATTCAGCGATTCCCCGGTTAGAAAGGGGGCTAACAGACCAACCCACTGTTGCTTGGGCCAGGCTTCCCTAGTGGCCGTGGCCTCAAATGCATGCAGGTATGCCTCAATGTCATCGGTAGCTCCCATCTTAGATATAAAGTCACTTGCCTTTATTGGGCGGGTATTTTGGACAACCCTCTGTCTCTGCAACTGCAATTCCTCTGCCTTCAGAAGGTTGGCTTTCTTTTGCTCCTCCAAGAGAGCCACGTTTGCTTGCATCTGGGCTTGCTGGCCAGCAACAAGGGCTTTCAATATGTCCTCCATTTCCGTCGGTGGGGAGCCTACGGCCAACTTGGAAAACTGGGTGATCAAACCTTCGGTATCCTCCTCTGACATGCACTATTAACGCTTGAGCTTTCCCGTGTTCTCCACCATCTGTGACGTCACGAGAGGCTACACGGCTTTCAGCGGGATTGCTCAAGTAGTGCAAGGAGACAAGGTTCAAACAAAACAAGGATTTTATTAAAGGTCTTGGGGAAATTAACGAAAATATAACAAAATTCTGTTCTCTTGTGGCTCTTTAAGGGTTAACAGTTCAGGGATGTCTCTTCCACATCCAAAATCATAATTCTCACTCGCTCAGATAACTTTTCCCCAGCCTTACTGTAGTCCACGTTGCAGCTAGTGGCCCACCCAGCAAAAAAGTCCTTCCAAATGTCTCTCATGTATTTCCACAGGTGCATATATCCAAAGGTGAGTATTTCCCAAAGGTAAGTATCTCCAAATCCTTATATTCCTCATGGAAGTGGACGTGCAGCCCTCTTGTCCTCCAGAGAGCCCAGGTTGGAGACTGTGTTTCTTCACCCCCACACACCCTCTCAGTGTGTCTCTTCCCTTCCCAACCCTTCAGCTCATCAGCTCCTGATTTGTTTCAGCTGCGTGGGAAGATTGGCCATAGAGGGGTGGAGTTCCCGACCATACCAGCAGATGGAGCCATAGCTGTCTGGGTTTGCAGCCACCTCAGGGGGATGTAACGTCCCTCCAGGACACAGCCTCTCGTGACATCACAATATATATATATATATATATATATATATATATATATATATATATATATATATACAGTACCAGTCCAAAGTTTGGACACACCTACTCATTCAAGGGTTTTTCTTTATTTTTACTATGTTTTACATTGTAGAATAATAGTGAAGACATCAAAACTATGAAATAACACATATGGAATCATGTAGTAAGCAAAAAAGTGTTAAACAAATCAAAATCCATTTTATATTTGAGATTCTGCAAATAGCCACCCGTTGCCTATTTGGTAAAAGACCAAGTCCATATTATGGCAAGAACTGCTCAAATAAGCAAAGAGAAACGACAGTCCATCATTACTTTAAGACATGAAGGTCAGTCAAAAACCATCAAGCGCTATGATGAAACTGGCTCTCATGAGGACCGCCACATGAATGGAAGACCCAGAGTTACCTCTGCTGCAGAGGATAAGTTCATTAGAGTTACCAGCCTCAGAGTTCAAGTAACAGACACATCTCAACATCAACTGTTCAGAGGAGACTGTGTGAATCAGGCCTTCATGGTCGATTTGCTGCAAAGAAACCACTACTAAAGGACACCAATAAGAAGAAGAGACCTGCTTGGGCCAAGAAACACGAGCAATGGAAATGTGTCCTCTGGTCTGGAGTCCAAATTGGAGATTTTTGGTTCCAACTGCCGTGTCTATGTGATACGCGGTGTGGGTGAACGGATGATCTCCGCATGTGTATTTCCCACCATAAAGCATGGAGGAGGAGGTGTTATGGTGTGGGGGTGCTTTGCTGGTGACACTGTCTGTGAGTTATTTAGAATTCAAGGCACACTTAACCAGCATGGCTACCACAGAATTCTACAGCGATACGCCATCCCATCTGGTTTGGGCTTAGTGGGACTATCATTTGTTTTTCAACAGGACAATGACCCAACACACCTCCAGGCTGTGTAAGGGCTGTTTTACCAAGAAGGAGAGTGATGGAGTGCTGCCTCAGATGATCTGGCCTCCACAATCACCCGGCCTCAACCCAATTGAGATGGTTTGGGATGAGTCGGACGGCAGAGTGAAGGAAAAGCAGCCAACAAGTGCTCAGCATATGTGGGAACTCCTTCAAGACTGTTGGAAAAGCATTCCAGGTAAAGCTGGTTGAGAGAATGCCAAGAGTTTGCAAAGCTGTCATCAAGGCAAAGGGTGGCTATTTGAAGAATCTCAAATATAAAATGTATTTTGATTTGTTTAACACTTTTTTTGTTCACAACATGATGCCATATGTGTTATTTCATAGTTTTGATGTCTTCACTAGTATTCTACAATGTAAAAAATAGTAAAAATAAAGAAAAACCCTTGAATGAGTAGGTGTGTCCAAACTTTTGACTGGTAGTGTACATACACACACAGACACGCATCACCGGAAGCACACACCTCATCTTATTGTAATTAAAGCTCTTGAAATGACCCATTCCCTCATTGCTCATTCATATTCTCAACATGGTGAAATGAGTATAAAAGATTCTCAACATGGTGAAATTACAATAAAAGCCTCTAAACATCCAAAACATACATTACATAAAAAAATACATTGCACCCGGTCACAAATCCACACCTTATCATGCTGTGCTTCCTCACACACACACACACACACACAAAGATACACACGCACACATGCACACAAAGATACACACACACAGAGTTCTCAGATTGCTGTCTTTATGCAGAGCGTTTCTGCTAAAGCGAGAGCTCCCTGTCTAAGCTGGAAAGAAACCAAAGTTAAAAATACACACAGGCACACAGATCCCCAAAATAAAGAAGACAGAGAGGAATTATAGAATCACAACATTTTTCATTTAGCACTTACTCACCTTCTTCCTTCTGTTCACAAAGCCCCGGTAATCCTAACCCTCTTTAGAGTCATGGTGTAGCCCATGCAGAGGTCTTTTAATTGGAAAAGTGTCTTCCATTCGGGGGCATGATTAAAATGCACTGTGCTGTGGTGAGAGATAAAGAGTTGGAGAGATGGAGGGAGATGGAGAGTAATGCGCACTCGGAGGTAGAGAGAAGGGGCAGAGAGGTGCATGCTTGTCAGCCACAGCGCCTGAGGGGTAGGGGAGACGGCTGTTGGCAGAGCATGGGGAGATTGAAGGTCTATGTCCACCCTGAGGGCCTATATGAAACTGGGCACACAGAGGGCTCAAAAAGTAATTGGATCTGCTCATCTGAGCCAACGTTTTGGCTCTAGCACCTCGGCAACAAGTTACTCCGTTTGATGTGATATGGAGGTGATATGGAGAGAGGGAGAGGCCTTCACCTGTAGTTGCGTTTGAAGGCACTGACACAATTTCTATCCCACTGCTCAAAACCATTCTCCACTGTTTCTAACACTTCCCTCTGACTGTGGAATATTCATGATATTAACACTCACACACGTCCCAGTTCACATTGCACTGTTTGTGTTACAGTGTGTGTGAATGTGTGTCTTAGAGGAGATGAGAAAATTTGGTGTCTATTTGCATGTGAGTGTGTGTGATTGTGTGGTGGGTGTTTTTGACTCTGAGGTTTGCGTGTGTGTGTGCATGTGTGTGCATGCTCTCGTGTGTGTTATGTGAAATGTGTGTGTTCCTGATTCTGTGGTGTGATTGTGTGACAAAGTGGTGCTGGGAAGAAATGGGCTTGGCTCGCCCATGCTGGTTCCACTCCTCCACAACTCTGGGCCGATTTGAGCCCATCTCCCCCTGCCCAGAGCACCCCAAGGTGGGCTTTACCCCAGAAAATTATCCATCCTCCACGGCTCCCCCTCATCGGGCTGGCTCAGTGGCCAAGCCAGGGCTCCTCTGGGGTGGGTGGCTGCGGGCTGGGCTGGGCCTCCACTGGGGCTCTGCTGGAGCTCCCCTGGGTGGGAGCCAGCTGGTGAGGATAGATCACTGACCACCCCAGGCACAGATATAGAGGAACAGGGCTGCTCACTGAGCACAGCCACAGCCCCATGGTGGTTCTCCTGTTTTAGCCCCTCCATACACCACCACCACCACCACCACTATTGTCACAGAAAAGAACAGGCTACATTTTCTGTTCACTTTGTTCAGGGGCAGCGGACTGAATAGGGGTGGAGACTAATTATAAAAGCCTGAGTGAGCTGTTTTATTGTACAATAACGTCTCCGGAAAGAATTCAATCAAACCATAGGAAAGCCATAAGAGAGGGTGAAAAAACATGGGCCAGGAAAATGCATGTTTTTTCATTTAGAAGCTAAATGAGGTTTCACTCTGTTTCAACCGTAAACATTGTCCAACTAATTACCGTACATTACCACAAACATACATTTTCACGGTGCCTTTTTTCCGCAGTGTGTATGTATGTTGCAGTGTAGATTCCAACCTGAAGTGAATGGGCCTCATCCTGTGGTAACAAATCAAGCAGTGTGTTCACCTGGAGTGTTCTTCTCACAGGCGATGCACATGATCGTTTTCCACCACTCTGGTAGCCATTGATCCAAGTCATGCTAACCATCCAACCTGCTCACGATGCACTTTCACTGTGGAATGGATTGCCACTGTGAGAGCGGTATCATATCAATGGACCCTCTGTCAATGTAATCAAATCAGTTATATCAGAATTAAATGTAAAGAAAACATAAGAGTGTGTGTGTGTGTGTGTGTGTGTGTGTGTGTGTGTGTGTGTGTGTGTGTGTGTGTGTGTGTGTGTGTGTGTGTGTGTGTGTGTGTGTGATTTCAGAAAAAGTCAAGGGGTCTGAATACTTTCCGAAGGCACTGTATACATGAGTTTGTTAGGAATCCTTCTATCCAGCTCTGCATCACAACAAACCACATCGTCTCCGTGTGTATGTATGAGACAATAAAGGGACAATAAAGATGTATTCTATATGATTCTATGACCTCACACCACGAGGAGGAAATTGAGGTTGAAGAAAAGAAAACAGAGAAAAGGAGGAAGTTCTCAGACAACGGACGTCGTCCTGAAGAGGTTGGATATTTGTGCTCTCAGGTGAAGCGCACACTTAGAGACACACTCTAGGATACAAGAGGTCATGACAAGAAAGGCTTTCTCAGTGCGTGGAATTGACAATCATTGTGTGATCAGAAAGGAGAAATCTCAGCCATGCAAAGGAACTGGCAATAAAAAGAGCGTGTGCTGAGATTCAAGGCTTCAAGGTTTCAATGTTGCAGGACTACGGGGCTGCAAGGCTGTGTGGCACTAGCTCGGCTAATGGTGGTTTTAGAAAGGCCATCATAGCAAGGCTGTGTGGCACTAGCTCGGCTAATGGTGGTTTTAGAAAGGCCATCATAGCAAGGCTGTGTGGCACTAGCTCGGCTAATGGTGGTTTTAGAAAGGCCATCATAGCAAGGCTGTGAATCTCTGAAGTCTTGCAAAGCACCTCAATGAGTAGGCATGGCATTGTGCTTGAGAATAAAGCTCTGGAGTGTAAGGGTAAAGGAAAACCAGCAAGTCCCTGACACACACACTCCCACACACACACACACACACACACACACACGTACACACACACACACGTACACAGGCAAACACAGATTAGAAAAAAGTGGGGGAGAAGGAGGATGAGAGAGGGAAAAGGGAGAAGTGGGAAGAAGGATATATGAAATAACTAAGAGTAGTGAAGGAGAAAATATTGGTTGGAGATGGAGGGAATGGTAAGAAATAAGAGTGGGAGGAGGAGTGGGAGAGAAATATAGAAAAAGTGCAAAGACAGTAGAAGGAGAGAGGATGGATGGATGGATGGGAAACCGAGCATTTAGAGATACTTACCAACACCATGCGCAGAGCTGGCGAGAGAAAGAGCCAAGATGAGAGAGATAGAGAAAGCATACTGTCAGAAGACAGTCCAACGAGAGAGAACAAGAGCATGTGAGTGTGTTCAAGTTAGTCCAGAGAGAGAGAGAGGGAGAGAGAAGAAGAGGAGGAGGAGGGTGAGTAAAAGGCAGAGAGAGAGAGAGAGAGAGAGAGTGAGAGTGAGAGAGAGAGTGTGTGAGAGAGAGAGTAGAGAGAGAGAGAGAGAGAGAGAGAGAGAGAGAGAGAGAGTGAGAGAGAGTGTGAGAGAGAGAGAGATAGAGAGTGTGAGAGAGAGAGAGAGAGAGAGAGAGAGAGAGAGAGAGAGAAGAAGAGGAGGAGGAGGGTGAGCAAAAGGCAGAGAGAGAGAGAGAGAGAGTGAGAGTGTGAGAGAGAGAGTGTGTGAGAGAGAGAGTGTGAGAGAGAGAGAGAGAGAGAGAGAGAGAGAGAGAGAGAGAGAGAGAGAGAGAGAGAGAGAGAGAGAGAGAGAGAGAGAGAGAGAGAGAGAGAGAGAGAGAGAGAGAGAGAGAGAGAGAGAGAGAGAGAGATGGTGGTGGTGATTTGCAGATGTTATCTCAGTGCAGGGAGATGTGTGTGACACAATCTCAAATTGGAAATCGCTGTTTCAATCTCGCCTCACTCTGTAGTTGCCCGCTCCACTGATAACGAGACCATCCTAATTCTATTAAAAATAGCCTGTGAGTGCAGTGGTGGCAGGGACACAAGCACAGGAAGAGACATGCAGGGAAGCAGCCCCTAAGACTAAACTACCCCAGTGAGACTCAAAAACTACCCTACCCGAAGAAACGTTCTATCTCCACATCCATTTACCCATCTAGCTCTCTTACCTCTCTCTCCCTCCATCTCTCAATCAACCCCCTGCTCTATCTATCTACCCCATCTGTCTCTCTATCTATCTACCCCATCTGTCTCTCTATCTATCTACCCCATCTGTCTCTCTATCTATCTACCCCATCTGTCTCTCTATCTATCTACCCCATCTGTCTCTCTATCTATCTACCCCATCTGTCTCTCTATCTATCTACCCCATCTGTCTCTCTATCTATCTACCCCATCTGTCTCTCTATCTATCTACCCCATCTGTCTCTCTATCTATCTACCCCATCTGTCTCTCTATCTATCTACCCCATCTGTCTCTCTATCTATCTACCCTATCTGTCTCTCTATCTATCTACCCCATCTGTCTCTCTATCTATCTACCCCATCTGTCTCTCTATCTATCTACCCCATCTGTCTCTCTATCTATCTACCCCATCTGTCTCTCTATCTATCTACCCCATCTGTCTCTCTATCTATCTACCCCATCTGTCTCTCTATCTATCTACCCCATCTGTCTCTCTATCTATCTACCCCATCTGTCTCTCTATCTATCTACCCCATCTGTCTCTCTATCTATCTACCCCATCTGTCTCTCTATCTATCTACCCCATCTGTCTTCCTTCCTTCCTTCCTTCCTTCCTTCCTTCCTTCCTTCCTTCCTTCCTTCCTTCCTTCCTTCCTTCCTTCCTTCCTTCCTTCCTTCCTTCCTTCCTTCCTTCCTTCCTTCCTTCCTTCCTTCCTTCCTTCCTTCCCTCCCTCCCTCCCTCCCTCCCTCCCTCCCTCCCTCCTCCCTCCTCTCCTCTCCTCCTCTCCTCTCCCTCCCTCCCTCATTATTCTCTCTGTCTCTGTCCTCAAAGACATGTGCTAAGATCTCATCAAAGTATGTTCACAAAGTTAACCTTGTGTAGAAAAGTCTGAGTGACACGTCTTGGCTCGTTCATCTTCGTCTGCGATCCTTCAGCCTATGGGAGTAGAGGAAGAGGACCCACCTGTCACAGGTTTAACCAATAAGAGAGTAGAGGGGCAGCTATAATCACCAATCAGTAGCAGGCAGACCAATCTGACTGGACTGTAATGACAATGATTGGATTGACAGAACAGAGTGAAGTAGACAAGATGGGCACCCAACAGCTCACCTAACTCACAGTGCTCAGAGAAAATAACTACCACATGAAATCCTAATGAGCCTCCTTACAACAGGTCTGCAGAGACCCGCAGTTGTCAGAAAAGAGGATTAAATAAATATGAGAGAGTAAGTCGGCACAAAAGAGCAAAGAACAGTCCAGGACACTTCTCGCCTCGCTATAATATGCTTCAGAACACCAGACACATTCTTCCCAGAGTACTCCCATTATAAAGAGCAGAAATGGGAAAGTGGGTTTTCCCACATAAAAAAGTAAACACCCATTACTCTGCCAGGGATGAGAGTGTCAGGCTAATGAATTAATCAGCCAGTCATTAGTTTATATCTGTTGCAGAGGAGGCTTGGGTTTCTACAGAATGAACAGAGCATGGAGAAGGAAAATGTTCATTCAACTGTGAGAAAGGCACTGACTCTCTCTCACTCTGTGTGCGTGTGTGTGTGTGTGTGTGTGTGTGTGTGTGTGTGTCTGTCACGCTTTGTAGCTAACGTTGATCATTTCCTGTCATGCCAATAAAGTCAATCTTAACACAAATCTGAATGTGAGCAGAGTCGCAAAGGCAGAGAGATCAAGAGGGAGAGAATTTGGTAGACGGTTGGGAGACAGTCAAGGGTGAAAGATAAGAGATGTAGGGATTACGGGGAGAGAGAGAGAGAGAGAGAGAGAGAGAGAGAGAGAGAGAGAGAGAGAGAGAGAGAGAGAGAGAGAGAGAGAGAGAGAGAGAGAGAGAGAGAGAGAGAGAGAGAGAGAGAGAGAGAGAGAGAGAGAGAGAGAGAGAGAAGAAGAAGAAGAAGAAGAAGAAGAAGAAGAAGAAGAAGAAGAAGAAGAAGAAGAAGAAGAAGAAGAAGAAGAAGAAGAAGAAGAAGAAGAAGAAGAAGAAGAAGAAGAAGAAGAAGAAGAAGAAGAAGAAGAAGAAGAAGAAGAAGAAGAAGAAGAAGAAGAAGAAAAGATATAGAGAGGGACATTTACAGTATATAATCTGGGCTCTAAATGAGATGGTCACTGCCGAGGTGGGAGTTAGGGCCTGGGTGTGTGATTGGAGGATGGACAGAGAGATTGGAAAGATGACAGTGAGATAAAGAGAGTTATAATGATTTGGGAGGAGGAGACCTTAGAACAAAAGGGTATCTCTGAAACAGGACTTACAACATATCCTCTATCCTGGTTCATAGAGTCAGGAACACACAGATCTCAACATACGCCTATAGCCAATCCTATCCAAGTCAAGGATGGACCAAACTCTTTAAAAACCAACCAAGGTATTTTGGCCCTCATCTGTCAAATGTCCTCCGGACTCATCCCACGGCCTTTCTTCCAAAAAGAAAGCCCAGCGGGCATATTGTGGCATGGGGAGTCATACTGAGTGACAGAGTCAAGCCTAATCAAGGTAAAGCCTCTACAGTATCAGTCTTGACTGACCCATAAAGCTTACCCAACACTAAAGCCAAGTTTAACTAGAGCAAGACCATGTATGTCTTACGGCCAAGTGCAGTCAGTCCAAACTCCTGATCGATGGATAGAGTGAAAACCATGAGTGATTGGTATTTGTCAACTGTCTAATCTATCTGGTCATCCCACCTCTGTCTTTCTCCTCCCATCTCCTCGTGGTTAAAACCTGGCAATCAATACTGGCATACGATGGCACTGGTGATTTAGAGTAAGCTCTCCTCAACTCTCAATGGTGTGACATTCACGATAGGCTAAGAGAGCATATCTTACTCTGGACAGAAGGCAGCCGTTCACTCTCCAAACACAGGCCGAAACATTCATTCACCATGAGAAGAACTGTCTGTCAGTGGTCTGACTGAGCAGCCATTTTGAAGGATAAGAAAGAGTGGATTTGTCTACGCTTTGATGCCCTATTCCCTATATAGTGCACTACGTTTGGCCAAAACACGTAACATGACTCTCTGTGGCTTTGGCCAAAAGTTGTGCATTACGGGAAAAAAAGAGTGTAATTTGAGATTTGCGCACCACAATGAGGGAGAAAAGGATGAGCAGGAAGGAAAGACAAGGATGTTTTGGAAAGCGGGTTGATTTCCAAGTGAAAACACTCTTAGTTAGAGGAGCTCTTCTCTCAGCATCTCCCAAGAAGCTAGGATCAAACAGCGCTGGTTAAGGGTCTCTCATTACAATGATGCAGGCCACGGCTGATGAGACACCAAGTGGCGCGGATGAATGTGACTTTTGGCTCGGGTTATAGATAGTCCTATTTTTCACGACCCGGGTTGCTTTTATTCCACTGATAGCGCATTGAATAGATCTGCGCAAAGACCCAGGAGATTTGCTGGTGGATTAATCCTTTCATTAGTGAAAGCGAGAAATTAATTTCGACGACAGCTGCATTTCTCTGAGTTTACACAATTGACGTTTTAACAGCATCTCTTTAAACGGAAAAAGCAATTATCAATAAATGCAGGGCAATCTTTGCACGATGAATCAAGCTCAAATGAGCGTTTCTTCTGCTTCTCTCCTCCTTCCAAAGCCATGTTGGCAGCACAGCGTTGGAGTGAGTTGTCGTGTCGAGCCGTCATGCAACAAAAATAAAACACAATGAAATGGAGACGCTCGCAACTTGAAGAGAGATCAAAGGTGAGCCAGAACACTGATGACTGATGAGGAGAGAGAAGAGTATTAAACTGGTGAAGAGAGACACAGGGAATAGAGTGAGTGAGAGGAGCTCTAACTGAATGATTATATGGGGGGAATGGGGGGAGAGAGAGGAGCTCTGACTGAATGATTATATGGGGGAATGGGGGAGAGAGAGGAGCTCTGACTGAATGATTATATGGGGGGAATGGGGGGAGAGAGAGGAGCTCTGACTGAATGATTATATGGGGGGAATGGGGGAGAGAGAGGAGCTCTGACTGAATGATTATATGGGGGAATGGGGGAGAGAGAGGAGCTCTGACTGAATGATTATATGGGGGGGAATGGGGGAATGGGGGAGAGAGAGGAGCTCTGACTGAATGATTATATGGGGGGAATGGGGGAGAGAGAGGAGCTCTGACTGAATGATTATATGGGGGAAAGGGGGAGAGAGAGGAGCTCTGACTGAATGATTATATGGGGGAATGGGGGAGAGAGAGAGCTCTGACTGAATGATTATATGGGGGGAATGGGGGGAGAGAGAGGAGCTCTGACTGAATGATTATATGGGGGGAATGGGGGGAGAGAGAGGAGCTCTGACTGAATGATTATATGGGGGGAATGGGGGGAGAGAGAGGAGCTCTGACTGAATGATTATATGGGGGAATGGGGGGGAGAGAGGAGCTCTGACTGAATGATTATATGGGGGGAATGGGGGGAGAGAGAGGAGCTCTGACTGAATGATTATATGGGGGGAATGGGGGGAGAGAGAGGAGCTCTGACTGAATGATTATATGGGGGGAATGGGGGAGAGAGAGGAGCTCTGACTGAATGATTATATGGGGGAATGGGGGAGAGAGAGGAGCTCTGACTGAATGATTATATGGGGGGAATGGGGGAGAGAGAGGAGCTCTGACTGAATGATTATATGGGGGAATGGGGGAGAGAGAGGAGCTCTGACTGAATGATTATATGGGGGGAATGGGGGAGAGAGAGGAGCTCTGACTGAATGATTATATGGGGGGAATGGGGGGAGAGAGAGGAGCTCTGACTGAATGATTATATGGGGGGAATGGGGGAGAGAGAGGAGCTCTGACTGAATGATTATATGGGGGGAATGGGGGGAGAGAGAGGAGCTCTGACTGAATGATTATATGGGGGAATGGGGGAGAGAGAGGAGCTCTGACTGAATGATTATATGGGGGGAAATGGGGGGGAGAGAGAGGAGCTCTGACTGAATGATTATATGGGGGAATGGGGAGAGAGAGGAGCTCTGACTGAATGATTATATGGGGGGAATGGGGGAGAGAGAGGAGCTCTGACTGAATGATTATATGGGGGAATGGGGGGGAGAGAGGAGCTCTGACTGAATGATTATATGGGGGAATGGGGGAATGGGGGGGAGAGAGAGGAGCTCTGACTGAATGATTATATGGGGGGAATGGGGGGAGAGAGAGGAGCTCTGACTGAATGATTATATGGGGGAATGGGGGAGTTGAGGGGACTAGAACATGTGAAAATGGAAACATTTTAAACTACACCTGGCAACGCACAATAAGATTTCAGTATGGAAATGGTTTTCGTTTTATGATGAGAAATGAGGTGTGAGGGGAGATACAAAGGGAGGATTACAAGGATAGAGGACTCGGCGACGTATGGGCGAGAGAGAGAGAGAGAGAGAGAGAGAGAGAGAGAGAGAGAGAGACAGAGAGAGAGAGAGAGAGAGAGAGAGAGAGAGGACTGATCACCCCAATCCACAAAAAGTGGAGACAAATTTGACCCCACTAACTACTGTGGGATATGCGTCAACAGCAACCTTGGGAAAATCCTCTACATTATAATTAACAGCAGACTAGTTCATTTCCTCAGTGAAAACAATGTACTGAGCAAATGTCAAATTGGCCTTTTACCAAATTACCATACAACAGACCACTTATTCAACCTGCACACCATAATAGACAAACAAACAAACCAAAACAAAGGCAAAGTCTTCTCATGCTTTGTTGATTTAAAAAAAGCTTTTGACTCAATTTGGCATGAGGGTCTGCTATACAAATTGATGGAAATTGGGTTTGGGGAAAAACATTCAACATTATAAAATCCATGTACACAAACAACAAGTGTGCGGTTAAAATTGGCAAAAAAAACACACACATTTCTTTCCACAGGGCCATGGGGTGAGACAGGGATGCAGTTTAAGCCCCACCCTCTTCAACATATAGATCAACGAATTGGCGAGGGCACTAGAACAGTCTGCTGCACCCGGCCTCACCATACTAGAATCTGAAGTCAAATGTCTACTGTTTACTGATAATCTGGTGTTTCTGTCACCAACCAAGGAGGGCCTACAGCAGCACCTAAATCTTCTGCACAGATTCTGTCAGACCTGGGCCCTGACAGTAGATCTCAGTAAGACAAAAATAATGGTGTTCCAAAAAAGGTCCAGTTGCCAGGACCACAAATACAAATTCCATCTAGACACCGTTGCCCTTGAGCACACAAAAAACTATACATACCTCGGCCTAAACATCAGCGCCACAGGTGACTTCCACAAGGCTGTGAACGATCTGAGAGACAAGGCAAGAAGGGCATTCTATGCCATCAAAAGGAACATAAAATTCGATATATCAATTAGGATCTGGCTAAAAATACTTGAATCAGTTATAGAACCCATTGCCCTTTATGGTTGTGAGGTCTGGGGTCCGCTCACCAACCAAGAATTCACAAAATGGGACAAACATCAAATTGAGGCTCTGCATGCAGAATTCCGCAAAAATATCCTCAGTGTACAACGAAAAACACCAAATAATGCATGCAGAGCAGAATTAGGCCGATACCCGCTAATTGTCAAAATCCAGAAAAGAGCCGTTAAATTCTATAACCTCTTAAAAGGAAGCGATTCCCAAACCTTCCATAACAAAGCCATCACCTACAGAGAGATGAACTTGGAGAAGAGTCACCTAAGTAAGCTGGTCCTGGGGCTCTGTACACAAACACAAACAGACCCCACAGAGCCACAGGACAACAACACAATTAGACCCAACCAAATCATGAGAAAAAAAAAGAGAATTACTTGACACATTGGAAAGAATTAACAAAAACAGAGCAAACTAGAATGCTATTTGGCCCTAAACAGAGAGTACACAGTGGCAGAATACCTGAACACTGTGACTGACCCAAACTTAAGGAAAGCTTTGACTATGTACAGACTCAGTGAGCATAGCCTTGCTATTGAGAAAGGCCGCCGTAGGCAGACCTGGCTATGTGCACACTGCCCACAAAATGAGGTGGAAACTGAGATGCACATCCTAACCTCCTGCCAAATGTATGACCATATTAGAGACACATATTTCCGTCAGATTACAGCGATCCACAAAGAATTTGAAAACAAACCCAATTATGATAAACTCCCTTATCTACTGGGTGAAGTACCACTGTGTGCCATCACAGCAGCAAGACTTGTGACCTGTTGCCACAAGAAAAGGGCAACCAGTGAAGAACAAACACCATTGTAAATACAACCAATGTTTATGTTTATTTATTTTCCCATTTGTACTAAACAATTTGCACATTGTTACAACACTGTATATATACATAATATGACATTTGAAATGTATTTATTATTTTGGAACTTCTGAGTGTAATGTTTACTGTTAATATTTATTGTTTATTTCACTTTTGTTTATTATCTACTTCACTTGCTTTGGCAATGTTAACATCAGTTTCCCATGCCAATAAAGCCCTTAAATTGAAATTTAGAGAGAGAGAGAGAGAGAGAGAGAGAGAGAGAGAGAGAGAGAGAGAGAGAGAGAGAGAGAGAGAGAGAGAGAGAGAGAGAGAGAGAGAGAGAGAGCGAAAACAGGTGAAGAAGTTAGAAGAAAAGAGTCAGAGAAAGTGATAGAGAGTAAATTACAGCTGGAGGGAGGAGGATTAGAGAGTAAGGCTATATGTGTGAAAAGAAGAAACAGAGGAGGGAATGAGAACAAATGATAGAAGGCCTGAGCCGGTGGAGAGGCATGTCAACAGGCACTGTTAGTGGTGTGAGAGACAAGGCAACAGGCACTGTTAGTGGTGACCCATGGGGCGGCGCACAATTGGCCCAGCGTTGTCCAGGGTAGGGGAGGGAATGGCCGGCAGGGGATGTAGCTCAATTGGTAGAGCATGGCGTTTGCAACGCCAGGGTTGTGGGTTCGATAAAATAATGTATGTGCTAACTGTAAGTCGCTCTGGATAAGAGCGTCTGCTAAATGACTAAAATGTAAATGTAAATGTGTATGAGAGACATGGCAACAGGCACTGTTAGTGGTGTATGAGAGACATGGCAAAAGGCACTGTTAGTGGTGTATGAGAGACATGGCAACAGGAACTGTTAGTGGTGTATGAGAGACATGGCAACAGGAACTGTTAGTGGTGTATGAGAGACATGGCAACAGGCACTGTTAGTGGTGTATGAGAGACATGGCAACAGGCACTGTTAGTGGTGTATGAGAGACATGACAACAGGCACTGTTAGTTGTGTATGAGACACATGACAACAGGCACTGTTAGTTGTGTATGAGACACATGACAACAGGCACTGTTAGTGGTGTATGAGACACATGACAACAGGCACTGTTAGTTGTGTATGAGACACATGACAACAGGCACTGTTAGTGGTGTATGAGAAACATGGCAACTGACACTGTTAGTGGTGTATGAGAGACATGGCAACAGGCACTGTTAGTGGTGTATGAGAGACATGGCAACAGGCACTGTTAGTGGGTATGAGACACATGGCAACAGGCACTGTTAGTGGTGTATGAGAGACATGGCAACAGGCACTGTTAGTGGTGTATGAGAGACATGGCAACAGGCACTGTTAGCGGTGTATGAGAGACATGGCAACAGGCACTGTTAGTGGTGTATGAGAGACATGGCTACATGCACTGTTTGTGGTGTATGAGACACATTGCAACAGGCACTGTTAGTGGTGTATGAGACACATGGCAACAGGCACTGTTAGTGGTGTATGAGACACATGGCAACAGGTACTGTCGGTGGTGTATGAGAGACATGGCAACAGGCACTGTTAGTGGTGTATGAGACACATGGCAACAGGCACTGTTAGTGGTGTATGAGAGACATGGCAACAGGCACTGTTAGTGGTGTATGAGAGACATGAAAACAGGCACTGTTAGTGGTGTATGAGAGACATGGCAACAAGGACTGTTAGTGGTGAATGAGAGACTTGGCAACAGGCACTGTTAGTGGTGCATGAGAGACATAGCAACAGGCAATGTTAGTGGTGTATGAGAGACATGGCAACAGAAACTGTTAGTGGTGTACGAGAGACATGGCAACAGGCACTGTTAGTGGTGTATGAGAGACATGGCAACAGGCACTGTTAGTGATGTATGAGAGACATGGCAAGAGGCACTGTTAGTGGTGCATGAGAGACATAGCAACAGGCACTGTTAGTGGTGTATGAGAGACATGGCAAGAGGCACTGTTAGTGGTGTATGAGACACATGGCAACAGGCACTGTTAGTGGTGTATGATAGACAAGGCAACAAAAACTGTTAGTGGTGTATGAGAGACATGGCAAGAGGCACTGTTAGTGGTGCATGAGAGACATGGCAACAGGCACTGTTAGTGGTGTATGAGAGACATGGCAACAGGCACTGTTAGTGGTGTATGAGAGACATGGCAACAGGAACTGTTAGTGGTGTATGAGAGACATGGCAACAGGCACTGTTAGTGGTGTATGAGAGACATGGCAACAGGCACTGTTAGTGGTGTATGAGAGACATGGCAACAGGCACTGTTAGTGGTGTATGAGACACATGACAACAGGCACTGTTAGTTGTGCATGAGACACATGGCAAAAGGCACTGTTAGTGGTGTATGAGAGACATGGCAAAAGGCACTGTTAGTGGTGTATGAGAGACATGGCAACAGGCACTGTTAGTGGTGTATGAGACACATGACAACAGGCACTGTTAGTTGTGTATGAGACACATGACAACAGGCACTGTTAGTGGTGTATGAGACACATGGCAACTGACACTGTTAGTGGTGTATGAGAGACATGGCAACAGGCACTGTTAGTGGTGTATGAGAGACATGGCAACAGGCACTGTTAGTGGGTATGAGACACATGGCAACAGGCACTGTTAGTGGTGTATGAGAGACATGGCAACAGGCACTGTTAGTGGGTATGAGACACATGACAACAGGCACTGTTAGTGGTGTATGAGAGACATGGCAACAGGCACTGTTAGTGGGTATGAGACACATGGCAACAGGCACTGTTAGTGGGTATGAGACACATGGCAACAGGCACTGTTAGTGGGTATGAGACACATGGCAACAGGCACTGTTAGTGGTGTATGAGAGACATGGCAACAGGCACTGTTAGTGGTGTATGAGAGACATGGCAACAGGCACTGTTAGAGGTGTATGAGAGACATGGCAACAGGCACTGTTAGTGGTGTATGAGAGACATGGCAACAGGCACTGTTAGTGGTGTATGAGACACATGGCAACAGGCACTGTTAGTGGGGTATGAGACACATGGCAACAGGCACTGTTAGTAGTGTATGAGAGACATGGCAACATAAACTGTTAGTGGTGTATGAGAGACATGGCAACAGTCACTGTTAGTGGTGCATGAGAGACAAGGCAACAGGCACTGTTAGTGGTGTATGAGAGACATGGCAACATGCACTGTTTGTGGTGTATGAGACACATTGCAAAAGGTACTGTTAGTGGTGTATGAGACACATGGCAACAGGCACTGTTAGTGGTGTATGAGACACATGGCAACAGGTACTGTCGGTGGTGTATGAGAGACATGGCAACAGGCACTGTTAGTGGTGTATGAGACACATGGCAACAGGCACTGTTAGTGGGGTATGAGACACATGGCAACAGGCACTATTAGTAGTGTATGAGAGACATGGCAACAGGCACTGTTAGTGGTGTATGAGAGACTTGGCAACAGGCACTGTTAGTTGTGTATGAGACACATGGCAACAGGCACTGTTAGTGGTGTATGAGAGACATGAAAACAGGCACTGTTAGTGGTGTATGAGAGACATGGCAACAAGGACTGTTAGTGGTGAATGAGAGACTTGGCAACAGGCACTGTTAGTGGTGCATGAGAGACATAGCAACAGGCAATGTTAGTGGTGTATGAGAGACATGGCAACAGAAACTGTTAGTGGTGTACGAGAGACATGGCAACAGGCACTGTTAGTGGTGTATGAGAGACATGGCAACAGGCACTGTTAGTGATGTATGAGAGACATGAAAACAGGGACTGTTAGTGGTGAATGAGAGACTTGGCAACATGCACTGTTAGTGGTGCATGAGAGACATAGCAACAGGCACTGTTAGTGGTGTATGAGAGAAATGGCAAGAGGCACTGTTAGTGGTGTATGAGACACATGGCAACAGGTACTGTCGGTGGTGTATGAGAGACATGGCAACAGGCACTGTTAGTGGTGTATGAGACACATGGCAACAGGCACTGTTAGTGGGGTATGAGACACATGGCAACAGGCACTGTTAGTAGTGTATGAGAGACATGGCAACATAAACTGTTAGTGGTGTATGAGAGACATGGCAACAGTCACTGTTAGTGGTGCATGAGAGACAAGGCAACAGGCACTATTAGTGGTGTATGAGAGACATGGCAACAGGCACTGTTAGTAGTGTATGAGAGACATGGCAACAGGCACTGTGACTGGTGTATGAGACACATGGCAACAGGCACTGTTAGTGGTGAATGAGACACATGGCAACAGGCACTGTTAGTGGTGTATGAGAGACATGGCAACAGGCACTGTTAGTAGTGTATGAGAAACATGGCAACAGGCACTGTTACTGGTGTATGAGAAACATGACAACAGGCACTGTTAGTGGTGTATGAGACACATGGCAAAGGGGCATTGTTAGTGGTGTATGAGACACATGGCAACAGGCACTGTTAGTGGTGTATGAGAGGCATGGCAACAGGCACTGTTAGTGGTGTATGAGACACATGGCAACAGGCACTGTTAGTGGTGTATGAGACACATGGCAAAAGGCACTATTAGTGGTGTATGAGAGACATGGCAACAGGCACTGTTAGTGGTGTATGAGAGACATGGCAACAGGCACTGTTAGTGGGGTATGAGACACATAGCAACAGGCACTGTTAGTGGTTTATGAGAGACAAGGCAACAGGTACCGTTAGTGATTTATGAGAGACATGGCAACATAAACTGTTAGTGGTGTATGAGAGACATGGCAACAGTCACTGTGACTGGTGTATGAGACACATGGCAACAGGCACTGTTAGTGGTGTATGAGACACATGGCAACAGGCACTGTTAGTTGTGTATGAGAGACATGGCAACAGGCACTGTTAGTAGTGTATGAGAAACATGGCAACAGGCACTGTTACTGGTGTATGAGAAACATGACAAAAGGCACTGTTAGTGGTGTATGAGAGACATGGCAACAGGCACTGTTAGTGGTGTATGAGAGACATGGCAACAGGCACTGTTAGTGGTGTATGAGACACATGGCAACAGGCACTGTTAGTGGTGTATGAGAGGCATGGCAACAGGCACTGTTAGTGGTGTATGAGACACATGGCAACAGGCACTGTTAGTGGTGTATGAGACACATGGCAAAAGGCACTATTAGTGGTGTATGAGAGACATGGCAACAGGCACTGTTAGTGGTGTATGAGAGACATGGCAACAGGCACTGTTAGTGGGGTATGAGACACATAGCAACAGGCACTGTTAGTGGTTTATGAGAGACAAGGCAACAGGTACCGTTAGTGATTTATGAGAGACATGGCAACATAAACTGTTAGTGGTGTATGAGAGACATGGCAACAGTCACTGTGACTGGTGTATGAGACACATGGCAACAGGCACTGTTAGTGGTGTATGAGACACATGGCAACAGGCACTGTTAGTTGTGTATGAGAGACATGGCAACAGGCACTGTTAGTAGTGTATGAGAAACATGGCAACAGGCACTTTTACTGGTGTATGAGAAACATGACAACAGGCACTGTTAGTGGTGTATGAGACACATGGCAACAGGCACTATTAGTGGTGTATGAGAGACATGGCAACAGAAACTGTTAGCGGTGTATGAGAGACATGGCAACAGGCACTGTTAGTGGTGTATGAGACACATGGCAACAGGCACTGTCGGTGGTGTATGAGAGACATGGCAACAGGCACTGTTAGTAGTTTATGAGAGACATGGCAACAGGCACTGTTAGTGGTGTATGAGAGACTTGGCAAGAGGCACTGTTAGTTGTGTATGAGACACATGGCAACAGGCACTGTTAGTGGTGTATGAGAGACATGAAAACAGGCACTGTTAGTGGTGTATGAAAGACATGGCAACAAGGACTGTTAGTGGTGAATGAGAGACTTGGCAACATGCACTGTTAGTGGTGCATGAGAGACATAGCACCAGGCACTGTTAGTGGTGTATGAGAGACATGGCAACAGGCACTGTTAGTGGTGTATGAGAGACAAGGCAACAATAACTGTTAGTGGTGTATGAGAGACATGGCAACAGGCACTGTTAGTGGTGGATGAGAGACTTGGCAACAGGAACTGTTAGTGGTGTATGAGAGACATGGCAACAGGAACTGTTAGTGGTGCATGAGAGACATGGCAACAGGCACTGTTAGTGGTGTATGAGACACATGGCAACAATAACTGTTAGTGGTGTATGAGAGACAAGGCAACAATAACTGTTAGTTGTGTATGAGAGACATGGCAACAGGAACTGTTAGTTGTGTATGAGAGACATGGCAACAGGCACTGTTAGTGGTGTATGAGACACAAGGCAACAGGCACTGTTAGTGGTGTATGAGACACATGGCAACAATAACTGTTAGTGGTGTATGAGAGACAAGGCAACAATAACTGTTAGTTGTGTATGAGAGACATGGCAACAGGAACTGTTAGTTGTGTATGAGAGACATGGCAACAGGCACTGTTAGTGGTGTATGAGACACATGGCAACAATAATTGTTAGTGGTGTATGAGAGACAAGGCAACAATAACTGTTAGTTGTGTATGAGAGACATGGCAACAGGAACTGTTAGTTGTGTATGAGAGACATGGCAACAGGCACTGTTAGTGGTGTATGAGACACATGGCAACAGGCAATGTTAGTTGTGTATGAGACACATGAAAACAGACACTGTTAGTGGTGTATGAGAGACATGGCAACAGGAACTGTTTGAGGTGTATGAGAGACATGGCAACAGACACTGTTAGTTGAGTATGAGAGACATGGCAACAGGCACTGTTAGTAGTGTATGAGACACATGGCAACAGGCACTGTTAGTGGTGTATGAGACACATGGCAACAGGCACTGTTAGTGGGGTATGAGACACATGGCAACAGGCACTGTTAGTAGTGTATGAGCGACATGGCAACAGGCACTGTTAGTGGTGTATGAGAGACTTGGCAACAGGAACTGTTAGTTGTGTATGAGAGACATGGCAACAGGCACTGTTAGTGGTGTATGAGACACATGGCAACAATAATTGTTAGTGGTGTATGAGAGACAAGGCAACAATAACTGTTAGTTGTGTATGAGACACATGGCAACAGGCACTGTTAGTGGTGTATGAGAGACATGAAAACAGGCACTGTTAGTGGTGTATGAGAGACATGGCAACAGGGACTGTTAGTGGTGAATGAGAGACTTGGCAACAGGCACTGTTAGTGGTGCATGAGAGACATAGCAACAGGCACTGTTAGTGGTGTATGAGAGACATGGCAACAGGCACTGTTAGTGGTGTATGAGAGAAATGGCAACAGAAACTGTTAGTGGTGTATGAGAGACATGGCAACAGGCACTGTTAGTGGTGTATGAGAGACATGGCAACAGGCACTGTTAGTGGTGTATGAGAGACATGAAAACAGGCACTGTTAGTTGTGTATGAGAGACATGGCAACAGGGACTGTTAGTGGTGAATGAGAGACTTGGCAACATGCACTGTTAGTGGTGCATGAGAGACATAGCAACAGGCACTGTTAGTGGTGTATGAGAGACATGGCAACAGGCACTGTTAGTGGTGTATGAGAGACATGGCAACATAAACTATTAGTGGTGTATGAGAGACATGGCAAGAGGCACTGTTAGTGGTGTATGAGACACATGGCAACAATAACTGTTAGTGGTGTATGAGAGACAAGGCAACAATAACTGTTAGTGGTGTATGAGACACATGGCAACATGCACTGTTAGTGGTGTATGAGAGACATGGCAACAGGCACTGTTAGTGGTGTATGAGAGACATGGCAACAGGCGCTGTTAGTGGTGTATGAGAGACATGGCAACAGGCACTGTTAGTGGTTTATGAGAGACATGGCAACAGAAACTGTTAGTGGTATATGAGAGACATGGCAACAGGCACTGTTAGTGGTGTATGAGATACATGGCAACAGGCACTGTTAGTGGTGTATGAGACACATGGCAACAGGCACTGTTAGTGGTGTATGAGAGGCAGGGCAACAGGCACTGTTAGTGGTGTATGAGACACATAGCAACAGGCACAGTTAGTGGTGTATGAGACACATGGCAACAGGTAATGTTAGTGGTGTATGAGAGACATGGCAACAGGCACTGTTAGTGGTGTATGAGACACATGGCAACAGGCACTGTTAGTGGTGTATGAGAGGCAGGGCAACAGGCACTGTTAGTGGTGTATGAGACACATAGCAACAGGCACAGTTAGTGGTGTATGAGACACATGGCAACAGGCACTGTTAGTGGGGTATGAGACATATGGCAACAGGCACGGTTAGTGGTGTATGAGAGACATGGCAAAAGGGCACTGTTTCTGGTGTATGACAGACTTGGCAACATGCACTGTTAGTTGTGTATGAGACACATGGCAACAGGCACTGTAGTGGTGTATGAGAGACATGGCAACAGGCACTGTTAGTGGTGTATGAGAGACATGGCAACAGAAACTGTTAGTGGTGTATGAGACACATGGCAACAGGCACTGTTAGTGGTGTATGAGAGACATGGCAACAGGCACTGTTAGTGGTGTATGAGAGACATGAAAACAGGCACTGTTAGTGGTGTATGAGAGACATGGCAACAGGAACTGTTAGAGGTGTATGAGAGACATGGCAACAGACACTGTTAGTTGTGAATGAGAGACATGGCAACAGGCACTGTTAGTGGTGTATGAGACACATGGCAACAGGCACTGTTAGTGGTGTATGAGACACATGGCAACAGACACTGTTAGTGGTGTATGAGAGACATGGCAACAGTCACTGTGACTGGTGTATGAGACACATGGCAACAGGCACTGTTAGTGGTGTATGAGACACATGGCAACAGGCACTGTTAGTTGTGTATGAGAGACATGGCAACAGGCACTGTTAGTAGTGTATGAGAAACATGGCAACAGGCACTTTTACTGGTGTATGAGAAACATGACAACAGGCACTGTTAGTGGTGTATGAGACACATGGCAACAGGCACTATTAGTGGTGTATGAGAGACATGGCAACAGAAACTGTTAGCGGTGTATGAGAGACATGGCAACAGGCACTGTTAGTGGTGTATGAGACACATGGCAACAGGCACTGTCGGTGGTGTATGAGAGACATGGCAACAGGCACTGTTAGTAGTTTATGAGAGACATGGCAACAGGCACTGTTAGTGGTGTATGAGAGACTTGGCAAGAGGCACTGTTAGTTGTGTATGAGACACATGGCAACAGGCACTGTTAGTGGTGTATGAGAGACATGAAAACAGGCACTGTTAGTGGTGTATGAAAGACATGGCAACAAGGACTGTTAGTGGTGAATGAGAGACTTGGCAACATGCACTGTTAGTGGTGCATGAGAGACATGGCAACAGGCACTGTTAGTGGTGTATGAGAGACATGGCAACAGGCACTGTTAGTGGTGTATGAGAGACAAGGCAACAATAACTGTTAGTGGTGTATGAGAGACATGGCAACAGGCACTGTTAGTGGTGGATGAGAGACTTGGCAACAGGCACTGTTAGTGGTGTATGAGAGACATGGCAACAGGAACTGTTAGTGGTGCATGAGAGACATGGCAACAGGCACTGTTAGTGGTGTATGAGACACATGGCAACAATAACTGTTAGTGGTGTATGAGAGACAAGGCAACAATAACTGTTAGTTGTGTATGAGAGACATGGCAACAGGAACTGTTAGTTGTGTATGAGAGACATGGCAACAGGCACTGTTAGTGGTGTATGAGACACAAGGCAACAGGCACTGTTAGTGGTGTATGAGACACATGGCAACAGGCACTGTTAGTGGTGTATGAGAGACAAGGCAACAATAACTGTTAGTTGTGTATGAGAGACATGGCAACAGGAACTGTTAGTTGTGTATGAGAGACATGGCAACAGGCACTGTTAGTGGTGTATGAGACACATGGCAACAATCACTGTTAGTGGTGTATGAGAGACAAGGCAACAATAACTGTTAGTTGTGTATGAGAGACATGGCAACAGGAACTGTTAGTTGTGTATGAGAGACATGGCAACAGGCACTGTTAGTGGTGTATGAGACACATGGCAACAGGCAATGTTAGTTGTGTATGAGACACATGAAAACAGACACTGTTAGTGGTGTATGAGAGACATGGCAACAGGAACTGTTTGGGTGTATGAGAGACATGGCAACAGACACTGTTAGTTGGTATGAGAGACATGGCAACAGGCACTGTTAGTAGTGTATGAGACACATGGCAACAGGCACTGTTAGTGGTGTATGAGACACATGGCAACAGGCACTGTTAGTGGGTGTATGAGACACATGGCAACAGGCACTGTTAGTAGTGTATGAGCGACATGGCAACAGGCACTGTTAGTGGTGTATGAGAGACTTGGCAACAGGCACTGTTAGTTGTGTATGAGAGACATGGCAACAGGCACTGTTAGTGGTGTATGAGACACATGGCAACAATCACTGTTAGTGGTGTATGAGAGACAAGGCAACAATCACTGTTAGTTGTGTATGAGACACATGGCAACAGGCACTGTTAGTGGTGTATGAGAGACATGAAAACAGGCACTGTTAGTGGTGTATGAGAGACATGGCAACAGGGACTGTTAGTGGTGAATGAGAGACTTGGCAACAGGCACTGTTAGTGGTGCATGAGAGACATAGCAACAGGCACTGTTAGTGGTGTATGAGAGACATGGCAACAGGCACTGTTAGTGGTGTATGAGAGACATGGCAACAGAAACTGTTAGTGGTGTATGAGAGACATGGCAACAGGCACTGTTAGTGGTGTATGAGAGACATGGCAACAGGCACTGTTAGTGGTGTATGAGAGACATGGCAACAGGCACTGTTAGTTGTGTATGAGAGACATGGCAACAGGGACTGTTAGTGGTGAATGAGAGACTTGGCAACAGGCACTGTTAGTGGTGCATGAGAGACATTGCAACAAGCACTGTTAGTGGTGTATGAGAGACATGGCAACAGGCACTGTTAGTGGTGTATGAGAGACATGGCAACATAAACTATTAGTGGTGTATGAGAGACATGGCAACAGGCACTGTTAGTGGTGTATGAGACACATGGCAACAATCACTGTTAGTGGTGTATGAGAGACAAGGCAACAATAACTGTTAGTGGTGTATGAGACACATGGCAACATGCACTGTTAGTGGTGTATGAGAGACATGGCAACAGGCACTGTTAGTGGTGTATGAGAGACATGGCAACAGGCACTGTTAGTGGTGTATGAGAGACATGGCAACAGGCACTGTTAGTGGTTTATGAGAGACATGGCAACAGACACTGTTAGTGGTATATGAGAGACATGGCAACAGGCACTGTTAGTGGTGTATGAGAGACATGGCAACAGGCACTGTTAGTGGTGTATGAGACACATGGCAACAGGCACTGTTAGTGGTGTATGAGAGACAGGGCAACAGGCACTGTTAGTGGTGTATGAGACACATAGCAACAGGCACTGTTAGTGGTGTATGAGACACATGGCAACAGGCACTGTTAGTGGTGTATGAGAGACATGGCAACAGGCACTGTTAGTGGTGTATGAGACACATGGCAACAGGCACTGTTAGTGGTGTATGAGAGGCAGGGCAACAGGCACTGTTAGTGGTGTATGAGACACATAGCAACAGGCACAGTTAGTGGTGTATGAGACACATGGCAACAGGCACTGTTAGTGGGGTATGAGACATATGGCAACAGGCACGGTTAGTGGTGTATGAGAGACATGGCAAAACGGGCACTGTTTCTGGTGTATGACAGACTTGGCAACATGCACTGTTAGTTGTGTATGAGACACATGGCAACAGGCACTGTAGTGGTGTATGAGAGACATGGCAACAGGCACTGTTAGTGGTGTATGAGAGACATGGCAACAGGCACTGTTAGTGGTGTATGAGACACATGGCAACAGGCACTGTTAGTGGTGTATGAGAGACATGGCAACAGGCACTGTTAGTGGTGTATGAGAGACATGAAAACAGGCACTGTTAGTGGTGTATGAGAGACATGGCAACAGGAACTGTTAGAGGTGTATGAGAGACATGGCAACAGACACTGTTAGTTGTGAATGAGAGACATGGCAACAGGCACTGTTAGTGGTGTATGAGACACATGGCAACAGGCACTGTTAGTGGTGTATGAGACACATGGCAACAGGCACTGTTAGTGGTGTATGAGAGACATGGCAACAGGCACTGTTAGTGGTGTAAGAGTGACATGGCAACAGGCACTGTTAGTGGTGTATGAGATGGCAACACTGTTAGTGGTGTATAGAGACTTGGCAACAGGCACTGTTAGTTGTGTATGAGACATATGGCAACAGGCACTGTTAGTTGTGTATGAGACACATGTCAACAGGCAGTGTTAGTGGTGTATAAGAGACATGGCAACAGGGACTGTTAGTGGTGTATGAGAGACTTGGCAACAGGCACTGTTAGTGGTGCATGAGACACATGGCAACAGGCACAGTTAGTGGTGTATGAGACACATGGCAACAGGCACTATTGGTGGTGTATGAGAGACATGGCAACAGGCACTGTTAGTGGTGTATGAGAGACATGGCAACAGGCACTGTTTGTGGTGTATGAGACACATTGCAAAAGGCACTGTTAGTGGTGTATGAGACACATGGCAACAGGCACTGTTAGTGGTGTATGAGAGACATGGCAACAGGCACTGTTAGTGGTGTATGAGACACATGGCAACAGGCACTGTTAGTGGGGTATGAGACATATGGCAACAGGCACTGTTAGTGGTGTATGAGACACATGGCAACAGGCACTGTTAGTGGTGTATGAGAGACATGGCAACAGGCACTGTTAGTGGTGTATGAGACATATGGCAACAGGCACTGTTAGTGGGGTATGAGACATATGGCAACAGGCACTGTTACTGGTGTATGAGAGACTTGGCAACAGGCACTGTTAGTTGTGTATGAGACACATGTCAACAGGCACTGTTAGTTGTGTATGAGACACATGTCAACAGGCACTGTTAGTGGTGTATAAGAGACATGGCAACAGGGACTGTTAGTGGTGTATGAGAGACTTGGCAACAGGCACTGTTAGTGGTGCATGAGACACATGGCAACAGGCACAGTTAGTGGTGTATGAGACACATGGCAACAGGCACTATTGGTGGTGTATGAGAGACATGGCAACAGGCACTGTTAGTGGTGTATGAGAGACATGGCAACAGGCACTGTTTGTGGTGTATGAGACACATTGCAAAAGGCACTGTTAGTGGTGTATGAGACACATGGCAACAGGCACTGTTAGTGGTGTATGAGAGACATGGCAACAGGCACTGTTAGTGGTGTATGAGACACATGGCAACAGGCACTGTTAGTGGGGTATGAGACATATGGCAACAGGCACTGTTAGTGGTGTATGAGAGACATGGCAACAGGCACTGTTACTGGTGTATGAGAGACTTGGCAACAGGCACTGTTAGTTGTGTATGAGACACATGGCAACAGGCACTGTTAGTGGTGTATGAGAGACATGAAAACAGGCACTGTTAGTGGTGTATGAGAGACATGGCAACAGGGACTGTTAGTGGTGAATGAGAGACTTGGCAACAGGCACTGTTAGTGGTGCATGAGAGACATTGCAACAAGCACTGTTAGTGGTGTATGAGAGACATGGCAACAGGCACTGTTAGTGGTGTATGAGAGACATGGCAACAGGCACTGTTAGTGGTGTATGAGAGACATGGCAACAGGCACTGTTAGTGGTGTAAGAGTGACATGGCAACAGGCACTGTTAGTGGTGTATGAGAGACATGGCAACAGGCACTGTTAGTGGTGTATGAGAGACTTGGCAACAGGCACTGTTAGTTGTGTATGAGAGACATGGCAAAAGGCACTGTTAGTGGTGTATGAGAGGCATGGCAACAGGCACTGTTAGTGGTGTATGAGACACATGGCAACAGGCACAGTTAGTGGTGTATGAGACACATGGCAACAGGCACTATTGGTGGTGTATGAGATACATGGCAACAGGCACTGTTAGTGGTGTATGAGAGACATGGCAACAGGCACTGTTTGTGGTGTATGAGACACATTGCAAAAGGCACTGTTAGTGGTGTATGAGACACATGGCAACAGGCACTGTTAGTGGTGTATGAGAGACATGGCAACAGGCACTGTTAGTGGTGTATGAGACACATGGCAACAGGCACTATTAGTGGGGTATGAGACATATGGCAACAGGCACTGTTAGTGGTGTATAAGAGACTTGGCAACAGGCACTGTTAGTTGTGTATGAGACACATGTCAACAGGCACTGTTAGTGGTGTATAAGAGACATGGCAACAGGGACTGTTAGTGGTGTATGAGACACATGGCAACAGGCACTGTTAGAGGTGTATGAGAGACATGGCAACAGACACTGTTAGTTGTAAATGAGAGACATGGCAACAGGCACTGTTAGTGGTGTATGAGACACATGGCAACAGGCACTGTTAGTGGTGTATGAGACACATGGCAACAGACACTGTTAGTGGTGTATGAGAGACATGGCAACAGGCACTGTTAGTGGTGTAAGAGTGACATGGCAACAGGCACTGTTAGTGGTGTATGAGAGACATGGCAACAGGCACTGTTAGTGGTGTATGAGAGACTTGGCAACAGGCACTGTTAGTTGTGTATGAGACATATGGCAACAGGCACTGTTAGTTGTGTATGAGACACATGTCAACAGGCACTGTTAGTGGTGTATAAGAGACATGGCAACAGGGACTGTTAGTGGTGTATGAGAGACTTGGCAACAGGCACTGTTAGTGGTGCATGAGACACATGGCAACAGGCACAGTTAGTGGTGTATGAGACACATGGCAACAGGCACTATTGGTGGTGTATGAGAGACATGGCAACAGGCACTGTTAGTGGTGTATGAGAGACATGGCAACAGGCACTGTTTGTGGTGTATGAGAGACATGGCAAACAGGCACTGTTAGTGGTGTATGAGAGACATGGCAACAGGCACTGTTAGTGGTGTATGAGAGACATGGCAACAGGCACTGTTAGTGGTGTATGAGACACATGGCAACAGGCACTGTTAGTGGTGTATGAGACACATGGCAACAGGCACTGTTAGTGGTGTATGAGACACATGGCAACAGGCACTGTTAGTGGTGTATGAGAGACATGGCAACAGGCACTGTTAGTGGTGTATGAGAGACATGGCAACAGGCACTGTTAGTGGTGTATGAGAGACATGGCAACAGGCACTGTTAGTGGTGTATGAGAGACATGGCAACAGGCACTGTTAGTGGTGTATGAGAGACTTGGCAACAGGCACTGTTAGTTGTGTATGAGACACATGTCAACAGGCACTGTTAGTGGTGTATAAGAGACATGGCAACAGGGACTGTTAGTGGTGTATGAGAGACTTGGCAACAGGCACTGTTAGTGGTGCATGAGACACATGGCAACAGGCACAGTTAGTGGTGTATGAGACACATGGCAACAGGCACTATTGGTGGTGTATGAGAGACATGGCAACAGGCACTGTTAGTGGTGTATGAGAGACATGGCAACAGGCACTGTTTGTGGTGTATGAGACACATTGCAAAAGGCACTGTTAGTGGTGTATGAGACACATGGCAACAGGCACTGTTAGTGGTGTATGAGAGACATGGCAACAGGCACTGTTAGTGGTGTATGAGACACATGGCAACAGGCACTGTTAGTGGGGTATGAGACATATGGCAACAGGCACTGTTAGTGGTGTATGAGAGACATGGCAACAGGCACTGTTAGTGGTGTATGAGAGACATGGCAACAGGCACTGTTAGTGGTGTATGAGACACATGGCAACAGGCACTGTTAGTGGGTGTATGAGAGACATGGCAACAGGCACTGTTAGTGGTGTATGAGAGACTTGGCAACAGGCACTGTTAGTGGTGTATGAGAGACATGGCAACAGGCACTGTTAGTGGTGTATGAGACACATGGCAACAGGCACTGTTAGTGGTGTATGAGAGACATGGCAACAGGCACTGTTAGTGGTGTATGAGAGACTTGGCAACAGGCACTGTTAGTGGTGTATGAGAGACATGGCAACAGGCACTGTTAGTGGTGTATGAGACACATGGCAACAGGCACTGTTGGTGGTGTATGAGAGACATGGCAACAGGCACTGTTAGTGGTGTATGAGAGACATGGCAACAGGCACTGTTTGTGGTGTATGAGACACATGGCAAAGGCACTGTTAGTGGTGTATGAGACACATGGCAACAGGCACTGTTAGTGGTGTATGAGAGACATGGCAACAGGCACTGTTAGTGGTGTATGAGACACATGGCAACAGAGCACTGTTAGTGGTGTATGAGACACATGGCAACAGGCACTGTTAGTGGTGTATGAGAGACATGGCAACAGGCACTGTTAGTGGTGTATGAGAGACATGGCAACAGGCACTGTTAGTGGTGTATGAGACACATGGCAACAGGCACTGTTAGTGGTGTATGAGAGACATGGCAACAGGCACTGTTAGTGGTGTATGAGAGACATGGCAACAGGCACTGTTAGTGGTGTATGAGACACATGGCAACAGGCACTGTTAGTGGTGTATGAGAGACATGGCAACAGGCACTGTTAGTGGTGTATGAGAGACATGGCAACAGGCACTGTTAGTGGTGTATGAGACACATGGCAACAGGCACTGTTAGTGGTGTATGAGAGACATGGCAACAGGCACTGTTAGTGGTGTATGAGAGACATGGCAACAGGCACTGTTAGTGGTGTATGAGAGACATGGCAACAGGCACTGTTAGTGGTGTATGAGACACATGGCAACAGGCACTGTTAGTGGTGTATGAGAGACATGGCAACAGGCACTGTTAGTGGTGTATGAGAGACATGGCAACAGGCACTGTTAGTGGTGTATGAGACACATGGCAACAGGCACTGTTAGTGGTGTATGAGACACATGGCAACAGGCACTGTTAGTGGTGTATGAGACACATGGCAACAGGCACTGTTAGTGGTGTATGAGACACATGGCAACAGGCACTGTTAGTGGTGTATGAGACACATGGCAACAGGCACTGTTAGTGGTGTATGAGAGACATGGCAACAGGCACTGTTAGTGGTGTATGAGAGACATGGCAACAGGCACTGTTAGTGGTGTATGAGAGACATGGCAACAGGCACTGTTAGTGGTGTATGAGACACATGGCAACAGGCACTGTTAGTGGTGTATGAGACACATGGCAACAGGCACTGTTAGTGGTGTATGAGAGACATGGCAACAGGCACTGTTAGTGGTGTATGAGAGACATGGCAACAGGCACTGTTAGTGGTGTATGAGAGACATGGCAACAGGCACTGTTAGTGGTGTATGAGAGACATGGCAACAGGCACTGTTAGTGGTGTATGAGACACATGGCAACAGGCACTGTTAGTGGTGTATGAGACACATGGCAACAGGCACTGTTAGTGGTGTATGAGAGACATGGCAACAGGCACTGTTAGTGGTGTATGAGAGACATGGCAACAGGCACTGTTAGTGGTGTATGAGACACATGGCAACAGGCACTGTTAGTGGTGTATGAGAGACATGGCAACAGGCACTGTTAGTGGTGTATGAGAGACATGGCAACAGGCACTGTTAGTGGTGTATGAGAGACATGGCAACAGGCACTGTTAGTGGTGTATGAGACACATGGCAACAGGCACTGTTAGTGGTGTATGAGAGACATGGCAACAGGCACTGTTAGTGGTGTATGAGACACATGGCAACAGGCACTGTTAGTGGTGTATGAGAGACATGGCAACAGGCACTGTTAGTGGTGTATGAGACACATGGCAACAGGCACTGTTAGTGGTGTATGAGACACATGGCAACAGGCACTATTGGTGGTGTATGAGATACATGGCAACAGGCACTGTTAGTGGTGTATGAGAGACATGGCAACAGGCACTGTTAGTGGTGTATGAGAGACATGGCAACAGGCACTGTTAGTTGAGTATGAGAGACATGGCAACAGGCACTGTTAGTAGTGTATGAGACACATGGCAACAGGCACTGTTAGTGGTGTATGAGACACATGGCAACAGGCACTGTTAGTGGTGGATGAGAGACTTGGCAACAGGCACTGTTAGTGGTGTATGAGACACATGGCAACAGGCACTGTTAGTGGTGTATGAGACACTTGGCAACAGGCACTGTTGGTGGTGTATGAGATACATGGCAACAGGCACTGTTAGTGGTGTATGAGAGACATGGCAACAGGCACTGTTAGTGGTGTATGAGACACATGGCAACAGGCACTGTTAGTGGTGTATGAGACACATGGCAACAGGCACTGTTAGTGGTGTATGAGACACATGGCAACAGGCACTGTTGGTGGTGTATGAGACACATGGCAACAGGCACTGTTGGTGGTGTATGAGACACATGGCAACAGGCACTGTTAGTGGTGTATGAGAGACATGGCAACAGGCACTGTTAGTGGTGTATGAGAGACATGGCAACAGACACTGTTAGTTGTGAATGAGAGACATGGCAACAGGCACTGTTAGTGTTGTATGAGACACATGGCAACAGCCACTGTTAGTGGTGTATGAGACACATGACAACAGGCACTGTTAGTGGTGTATGAGACACATGGCAACAGACACTGTTAGTGGTGTATGAGAGACATGGCAACAGGCACTGTTAGTGGTGTAAGAGTGACATGGCAACAGGCACTGTTAGTGGTGTATGAGAGACATGGCAACAGGCACTGTTAGTGTTGTATGAGAGACTTGGCAACAGGCACTGTTAGTTGTGTATGAGACATATGGCAACAGGCACTGTTAGTTGTGTATGAGACACATGGCAACAGGCACTGTTAGTTGTGTATAAGAGACATGGCAACAGGGACTGTTAGTGGTGTATGAGAGACTTGGCAACAGGCACTGTTAGTGGTGCATGAGACACATGGCAACAGGCACTGTTAGTGGTGCATGAGAGGCATGGCAACAGGCACTGTTAGTGGTGTATGAGACACATGGCAACAGGCACAGTTAGTGGTGTATGAGAGACATGGCAACAGGCACTATTGGTGGTGTATGAGAGACATTGCAACAGGCACTATTAGTGGTGTATGAGAGACATGGCAACAGGCACTGTTTGTGGTGTATGAGACACATGGCAACAGGCACTGTTAGTGGTGTATGAGACACATGGCAACAGGCACTGTTTGTGGTGTATGAGACACATTGCAACAGGCACTGTTAGTGGTGTATGAGACACATGGCAACAGGCACTGTTAGTGGTGTATGAGAGACATGGCAACAGGCACTGTTAGTGGTGTATGAGACACATGGCAACAGGCACTGTTAGTGGTGTATGAGAGACTTGGCAACAGGCACTGTTAGTGGTGTATGAGACACATGGCAACAGGCACTGTTACTGGTGTATGAGAGACTTGGCAACAGGCACTGTTAGTGGTGTATGAGACACATGGCAACAGGCACTGTTAGTGGTGTATGAGAGACATGGCAACAGGCACTGTTAGTGGTGTATGAGAGACATGGCAACAGGGACTGTTAGTGGTGAATGAGAGACTTGGCAACAGGCACTGTTAGTGGTGCATGAGAGACATTGCAACAGGCACTGTTAGTGGTGTATGAGAGACATGAAAACAGGCACTGTTAATGGTGTATGAGAGACATGGCAACAGGAACTGTTAGAGGTGTATGAGAGACATGGCAACAGACACTGTTAGTTGTGAATGAGAGACATGGCAAGAGGCACTGTTAGTGTTGTATGAGACACATGGCAACAGGCACTGTTAGTGGTGTATGAGACACATGACAACAGGCACTGTTAGTGGTGTATGAGACACATGGCAACAGACACTGTTAGTGGTGTATGAGAGACATGGCAACAGGCACTGTTAGTGGTGTATGAGAGACATGGCAACAGGCACTGTTAGTGGTGTATGAGAGACATGGCAACAGGCACTGTTAGTGGTGTATGAGAGACTTGGCAACAGGCACTGTTAGTTGTGTATGAGACACATGGCAACAGGCACTGTTAGTGGTGTATGAGACACATGGCAACAGGCACAGTTAGTTGTATATAAGAGACATGGCAACAGGCACTGTTAGTGGTGTATGAGAGACTTGGCAACAGGCACTGTTAGTGGTGTATGAGACACATGGCAACAGGCACTGTTAGTGGTGTATGAGAGACATGGCAACAGGCACTGTTAGTGGTGTATGAGACACATGGCAACAGGCACTGTTAGTGGTGTATGAGACACATGGCAACAGGCACTGTTAGTGGTGTATGAGAGACATGGCAACAGGCACTGTTAGTGGTGTATGAGACACATGGCAACAGGCACTGTTAGTGGTGTATGAGACACATGGCAACAGGCACTGTTAGTGGTGTATGAGACACATGGCAACAGGCACTGTTAGTGGTGTATGAGACACATGGCAACAGGCACTGTTAGTGGTGTATGAGACACATGGCAACAGGCACTGTTAGTGGTGTATGAGAGACATGGCAACAGGCACTGTTAGTGGTGTATGAGAGACATGGCAACAGGCACTGTAGTGGTGTATGAGAGACTTGGCAACAGGCACTGTTAGTTGTGTATGAGACACATGGCAACAGGCACTGTTAGTGGTGTATGAGACACATGGCAACAGGCACTGTTAGTGGTGTATGAGAGACATGGCAACAGGCACTGTTAGTGGTGTATGAGAGACTTGGCAACAGGCACTGTTAGTTGTGTATGAGAGACATGGCAACAGGCACTGTTAGTGGTGTATGAGAGACATGGCAACAGGCACTGTTAGTGGTGTATGAGACACATGGCAACAGGCACTGTTAGTGCTGTGTATGAGACACATGGCAACAGGCACTGTTAGTGGTGTATGAGAGACATGGCAACAGGCACTGTTACTGGTGTATGAGAGACTTGGCAACAGGCACTGTTAGTGGTGTATGAGAGACATGGCAACAGGCACTGTTAGTGGTGTATGAGAGACATGGCAACAGGCACTGTTAGTGCCGTATGAGACACATGGCAACAGGCACTGTTAGTGCTGTATGAGAGACATGGCAACAGGCACTGTTAGTGCCGTATGAGAGACATGGCAACAGGCACTGTTAGTGGTGTATGAGAGACATGGCAACAGGCACTGTTAGTGCCGATCAATTTCCCGTCCCTCAATAATAAATGTGACGAGGCCGGTGGGCTGTTATCAGACGTGCCTGACCGACCGAAACACAATCCCCACAGGGATCCCTCATACACTCGCACACACTGTCATAAACATTATATACACATAAACACAAAGCCCAGGAGCATACAGTCACTCAGTGTTATGCCCATAGATTCTAGAATACACACACACACACGAACTGCACTTTCTCCTCAAACCACACAAACCACACACTGTTATCAGCATTCCCACCATATGCTCTCTTGCCTTCTCTTTCTACATGTATCTCCCTCTCTCTCTCTTTCTCAACAGAGGCTCGTGGTGATGACAGCCGTGACCTGGTGTCACTAGTGCTTTTAAAAGTGCAGCTGCAAATGTAGCAACAGGCATGTGGAAAAACCTGACAGTGCTAGAACATGTCAGGAAAAGCTCTCTCTTTACACATATCTGTCAGGAAAAGCTCTCTCTTTACACATATCTGTCAGGAACAGCTCTCTCTTTACACATATCTGTCAGGAACAGCTCTCTCTTTACACATATCTGTCAGGAACAGCTCTCTCTTTACACATATCTGTCAGGAAAAGCTCTCTCTTTACACATATCTGTCAGGAAAAGCTCTCTCTTTACACATATCTGTCAGGAGAAGTTCTCTCTTTACACATATCTGTCAGGAACAGCTCTCTCTTTACACATATCTGTCAGGAACAGCTCTCTCTTTACACATATCTGTCAGGAACAGCTCTATGTCTACCCATATCTGTCATTTATACACTGCAAACACAACGAAGCCCAAAAAGAGATTTGAAAATAACAATAATTTCATAGCTTTACTACATTGAGAAACGATCACATACGCCTCTTTTTTTATTCGTGGGAATACTTGGTGAACAGATTTCCTAAATGAAACAAGTTTTAGCTGAATTACTGGTGATTTTAGTATTTTTTTACCAACCCTGCTCTAGAAGAAACCAGTTTATAGGCTAGTGATGATGAGGGTTATCGCACATGCTTTAAAATATATGACCTTTCTGCTCAGGAACATAATTTACTATACCATAGAATATTTAGTGTCCACCCCTTCAGTCTATTAAGTATGACATTTACTTGATGGTACTCTCAAGCCATTGTCATGTCCATGAAGACAATACAAATGGCTCATCATGATGGCGTAATAAATGAGTCATTGTGTAAAGTGTGACGGAGATAATTAGCCTGCAGTGAGTGGGGGGAAAAGTCTCATATAGGCCATTTGGCCCGAATTCAACAGCCGATCTGTATTCTAACCGCGTGGGCCGTTACACTAATGTTCGACACAGTTTAAATCCGGCAGTGGCACAGTCGAGAAACTTTATTTGAGAAAAGATGCTGACTGTTCTAGCAGGCTGATAAGATAACCGAGTCAGCAAGCCCCTAATAGTGAGACACACACAGTCACACACATACACACACAGGCCAACACTCTGACATAAACACTTCCATATACACACACAAATTCAGAAAAGTCGGGCAGATTTGCCCAGTGCCACAGAGAGATGTGGTACTTCCAACACAAGACCCCTGACAGATTTGAGGTCATAACTGATCAGCTCTAACCTCAAGGTCATGAAGATGAAGTCAAAACCCACATGATACTGCAGCGCCATCTGTATTTATTTATACAGACCAAGAATCCAAGCCAGGTCGTTCGGAGCATCTCAAGAGCACAGTAACCCATCTCCAGGAGCTAACACGAGTCCCAGTTCTCAAGAAAGGTTACTCATCACACTGGCGTATAGTTCAACAAACCACCTCCCTTAGATAAGCTCTATGGCTGTCACTGTGGAATTCAAAAAATGCCATCAACCATTCTTTCAACCAAACAGCAGGTATTCCATTGGCATTTGAAAGCACTAATCATCTAATTCCAAATGTTCCATTTAGTTAGAGACATTAGCTATCTGGCATTAAGCACATGACACATGAGAGAGAGACACATGGACTCACTAAGGAATGCACATCAGGAGGTCCATGTCTCCTGGTGGGCGGTTTAGTTCAAGGTGATACCAGCTTGTTTGGTTGTTTAATGCCGTGTTGGTTCCACCATTTCAGTTCAAAGTCGTCTTTTATTTCCCCCTCTAAGAATCAGTGAGCACATCAGCCGTCTCCCATGAAACAGGAAATATGGAAGAAAGCAAAACAAATGTCTGTTTCTTTGAACATTTAGGGTGTTTTTATATTTTTCATTTTTTAGCTGTATCATTAATTATGTATAAAATGAGACTTTCTGATTAAAGCATCACAAACACAGCAACATGATTCGAGCATGCTTTTGGAAGATACGCTTTTCTCGCTAATTGAAGTGCAAGACGACACGCTTTAATAAAAATAAAACAAAGAAATGAAAGATGATGCGATAGAATTTAAAAGTTTTTCAATTCTTGTCACTGAAACTTTGAGTTGTCAGTGATAAGAGCTGAACTGTCACATAAAAAACAAAACACAAACATGCACACACACATTCAAAGACATACTGTCAGCTATGTCCTTAGTGAACAGCCATACACACAAACACAGACACAAATAGAAACAAACACACACATTCACTCACACGTATTCCAAACATGTTGAAATTGTATGGGATGCATTGAGTGGATTAAGGTACAGATAGAAACATGTGATTTAGAAGCCACCGTTATATAATGCATTACAAAAGCAGTCATGTGCATCGGAGCTGGAAAAGGGACTGACCACTATACCCATAGGAGCCGTGTGCGCACGCACACACACGCACGCACGCACGCACACACACACACACACACACACACACACACACGCACACACACACACGCACACCCTCTCTCTTGCTGGCTCACTGTTAAACTCTCATACTACACACTTGTTTTTACAGAGACACTCACATAAAAGAACATGATGCTGTCAAATACAAACAAATGGAGGCAGGCTCACTGTATTATAAAGCACAGTGTACTTTATCATACAGTACAATGCCATACATCATAATATACTGTACTGTAGTAATCAAATCTATCCATGAATAAACACACAGTATTTGTATACTGTCTAGTAGCACCAAGAAATCCTAAAGCTCACCATCTCAGTCCAGCCATTTTATATAAGCTTTAAATGCACTACCTCTAAGGATGTTTTCAGCCAATTCACTGCACAGCATGAAAGAACAACACTGGTTTTAAACAGGAATTATACTGGTTCATTCATTTTGTTCCCTTTGGTTCCATTACCAGGCTTTTTTCTCTCCCACGTTTTGGGAATTATTGCTTTCATCCATTTTACTGATGCATGCACTCTAACAAGACAGTTCTCTGTCACTTCCCCAGAATTATGCGTGCTGCCTGTCAAATTTTTCCCACACGAGTGGCTGCATCTGCTGACAATTCATCCGTCTCCTGGGCTCTCATTTTCTTGTTTTAGCGTTTCCACTGAACCCCGGGCCTCCGGATCAGCTGTGTTAGCTTCTAAGCAGCTGCCTTGGGCCAGGACTAGGAGAGGCAGGTAGCCTAGCGGTTAAGAGCATTGGGCCATTGACCGAAAGGTCAATGGTTTGAATCCCAGAGCTGACTAGGTGAAAAATATGTTGATGTGCCCTTGAGCAAGGCATTTAACCCTAATTGCTCCTATAAGTCACGCTGATAAGAGTATCTGCTAAATGACTTAAGAGTTATTTAAGTGGTTAAAATAAGCATGAAAACACAGACACACTCACTCATCTGATCTCCTTCAGATGCTGGACTGATGAGAAAAATCTTAAAAGTGGCAATGTGAAGCCAGGCTGGCGTTTGATGTGAGGGTAATGGTTTAGGTATACTGTAGAGAGAGAGAGACCGAGAGACCAACCTGAATGGGCTTGGAAACCGTCATTTAGGGCTGTGAGTTGGAAATCCGAAATTTGGAGGGTTTGATACATTTTACAAGCTTCAGGTTTGCTGCTCGGAGGTCTAAACAAGGAAGTTCTGAGAGAGAAGTCTGACGGGCATTTGGTTGGTTCTTATTTTATGAGTGATAGTTAGCTAGTCTACATTATAATGAAGCTCTGTGTAAGCGAACCTTCCAGTCTCTGTGTGTGCGACCGACACTTTAATGGGCTAGGGCTCTGCACTGCTGAGTGCACTGCAGCTATCGGTTCATCATTAGTAATTCAGTGTGTAATACCCGTCTAAGTCCCCGACGAAGCAGAGGAGCAGACACAGTGTCTGAACCAAGTGTGTTAAGCCAACTCAATGTCCTGTAGGACAGACCAGTTTGACACAGGAATAAGCC